>NW_019268525.1:111241-128936 GCF_002738365.1 Cucurbita moschata
TTTTTTTTTTTTTTTTTTTTTTTTTTTTTTTTTTTTTTTTTTTTTTTTTTTGGGTTTTGAAGTATTATATTTAGGCGCTTATGCTTTAAAAATATTTGGTTTTTTGGTTGAAAACCATATATGAGAAGGATACTAAGAAACTAAAACGAGAACCAAGTTTTCTAGAAACAGAAATGATATCCCTTTAAAAACTGTGAAAAATGGCTAAATCGTTGAAAAGGGTAAGAATATAACACAAAGGATTGCACACTTGGGACAAGTAAAATCTAGTTAAGCTGTACAAAGGCCCATAACTAACCTTGAAGCTCAGCTACTTTTAGCATTTGAGACTGCCACTATCCCAGAAGTGGAAGAGTCAACTACCATATGGAACACTGTATATGGATTGACTGGTTCTCCAATGGGCGAAGCTCCGAAGGAGTTCTCTCCTTAAATTGGAAGCATAATCTTCCCAAGCTGCTGCTACTGCAGCAAGCTTAGCCCACCCCAACCGGTGTTGCTTCTCCTTGACATCAGAACTAGCATACAAGAAGACTGACTCCGCCAGTGCATCGTCCTTTGAGAACTCGGATTTAAAGTAATCGACTCCCACATTTCTCTTTGGAGATAAACCTTCTGCATAGCTTGAATCTTCCTTGGAGTTAGTAGAATCCAATTCTTTGCCTTTCCAATATAGAAATTGCACTACCTGTTTAAGCAGGTGTAGGTAACTCGTTTTAGCAGACTTTTTCAATGAGGAAACTACATAAAACGAAGTGAATTAATCATAGTATTTGACGATTCTGAATATGACAACTTTTTTTTTCTCGTTACGTGAAAAACGACTAGATTCTGCTATATAATCACAAGGGGGACTAATGTTGAGGGTGATTTCGACGGAATACCTGAAGTGCATGCAAAATGCTATCAAACTTCTGAGAGAAGATCTTATTACCACGTACTAATTGTACATCCTGTGAGAATAAATCTGGATACTCTGACAAACTATGGTCCTGAGGAAAATAAATGCCGTATCCTAGCGCATGCAGTCTTGCCCAACATATATCAAAACCGAACTTGAAATTTGGATCGTCTTTTGGTGAAAACCAATACATATTACAGGATGGAGGCTGAGGTAGGCATGAGTCAGGAAGACGATCGTGTAAATGGCTTTGTGAAAGAAGGGAAACAAGTTTTGCATCTTCATCATGGGAACTATCACGGGTGAACCATAATGTCAGCGTAAGTCTTTCTCCACTGGTTACCTATCCAAGGAAACCACGTGGTAAGCAAGATGAAGTACAGCTGTCTACGAGAGGGCTACTGGCGACTCTCTTGAGGATTAATCAACATGCATGATTCCTCAGTTACAGTAAAAGAAAAACAGCAAGAAAGAATTAATGTGCTCTCTATCGGCTTCGATGACGAGGCTTTTTTGAATTACCCTTTGATCTTATTTTACTGGATTGAAGCCTTTTTTTATATAGTTTGACTCCCATTTGTAGGCTTTAATTTTATATAACTTGTATTGTTTCATTTCTTCTCAATGAAAGTTAGATTATTCCTCAAAGAACCATGGGAGAGATTTGATGTTATTCATTTAAACAATGATTTCACATGCAGATTCAGAGGGCCAGAGTGTTTGGACATACCTCATCAACAGAATGAACATTGAGGCTGTCAGCCGTGTACATCACACAATCCTGATAAAGCGAAACATGTATTAACTATACTTGATTGGTACATTGTTTCAAACTACTAGCAAATATAATCCACCACCTTCAATTATTCAGACTAATATGGCATTTCTTGTAAGAGGAAAAACAACTTTTCATTGATATAGATAAATGAACTAAAAACCTATCACCGAAATCCAACAATTCAGAGAAGATGCCCTTTTCTGCATGACTCGTCTCCATTTACATCAAAGTCAAACGTTCTTATAGAATATCCCCACAATTAGAATTAATTATAATTTACAAAGAAGGCATAATTACTAAAATAATTAGAAAGGGAACTATAAGAACAGCAATGAAACATGGGTTATAATTCATACTGCCGAGGATTAAATTCCACTTATTATTTCTATTGACCAAAAAATACTGAAGATTGCTTCGCGCAAAAGAGCACAAGCACATCCTTCAAAGAAGCATATGTACCATTTTCGAGTTCTACAATATGTGAGGATGAGATTTGAACCTCCGCCTTTTAATGTCTTAACCAATTGAGCTACAATCATGTTGCAAAACATAGAAAAAACATAGAAATGTACAATTTTTTTTATAAGAAAAAGTGCTGTATGTACCGAGTAAAATAAATGGAAGAGGTCAAAAGCTTTTATCAATCAACTTACTCCACAAAGAGGCGAGATAGTTTTTGGTTCCCCGTCCTGAAAGTGAAACAGCCCACCTTCGAAATCTACTCCATAACTATTCAAGTAACACACTGCCTTTTGCCAAATACACGAAGACAACCATCAGCTAGAGTACTGTAATGATGGAGAAGAAATACCAAATGAATTTCAGGGAGAAGGTACTATAGGAATTGAACCACCCTCCCCCTTGTCAGAAAGAAAAACAGAAAAGAAGTCCAAGAGAGAATAAAAAGGATATAAAACTACAATTGAAATGAAAGAATAGGTTGTCGAAGGGATAGCAACAAATGACATCTGACTTTCCCAGGAAAAATTGGTCCACATACTGTAAATTCACGTTGTTTTAGATAGGGCCGGTTGTCGTCACTATGCCATCCAATCCTTGCTCCCCTGGTCCAGCTGAACTACGACAGAATGTTAGAAGAAAAATACAGATTCTACTACACTTTTTTTAAAAATGAAAAGTAAATCAAATGAAGTATTCTATATAGTTCACAAAAGAGAGCGAAAAGAAAGATATTTCATTGAAAAATATATAGACATTAATCACAAATGAGATTGCCAGAACAAGAAAGAAAAGAACACTCCCAAGTGAATAAAAAAAAACAAGATAGAATGAATCCCAAATTTCACTATGATTTTTGTATCAATCTTGAGAATTTCTTTTATTCCTTTCTATCCAAATATTCAAAAGAAACGGTTGTAATGGCATTCAACCAACGCAGTATTATTGCAAGTATTTTTGAAAAGGTAATCATGTTTTTAGGAAGAACCAATCACTGTTACAAACTATGAAGCAAGATTTTGAACTTTTTATGTATTCAGGTCTGGGTAAGTCGTTGAAATTCCAAGATTTAGTCCTTCCACGGGTCATGCTAAACACACAGAAATTAAACCGTGGATCACAAGAACCAACCTGCGAAGGCCCATACCAGACTGGGCTGATTATAAAGTACTCCAGTAACATGGCCGTCAGACTCCCTGAACTAAAGGTAACCATATAGACGATTTCAATGACAAAGAAAGACTCAGCCTTCTAATTTATGGCCGTCTTACTCCCTATGTTCATTCTTCAAATTTTGGGGTTTACGCAAAAAGAGACAACACCCATTTAAGCCTTAAACACATAAGGAGGAAAAAGAATAACCTTATCAAGCCAGTGAACTCGACGAAGAGCTCATATTCACAGCCAAAGAACTCCTCCGCTTTCTCCTTCAACCGCTCTGTCACAAATATTGAACTCTAATCAAAATTAGGCATAAACATTACAAAAAAGGAAAAAATGGAGAAAATGGAGGAATGGGTGGTCATACCTCTAATCGAAACAAAAGGCATGATCAAATGAGCAGAATTAGAGACAACAAGATGCAAAAGAGTGGTGGAGAAGACGTATGGTCTATAACCCACCGTACAGCAGCTCTTATGGATGAACTCCAGTTCCCTGCATTCTTCGAGGGTTAAGAAATTTTCCAGAGGGAGACGCCGCCGCTGATTGATCTCCGCTTCGTCTCCCATTTTCATCCAATTCTCTGTCTCTCGTTTCAATGGCAGTAATCGGATGGAATGCCCTTGACCATAAAAATATACCTTCAACATATACAAAGATACAACGATTTGTGTGACATATATAAAACAATGTTCAACTGTGCTGTTTGAGAAAGGATTCTAAGTATTCCTATAATATTAAGGAGAGTCAATTGGGGATTACAGGTTTTGGAGAGAGAATTACCGAAAGCGATATCCCAATTTGCAACAATAATCGAATGAAATCCTTTAAGGCGAGGCGACTGCTGCTTCTCCATGTATCCCTCTCTCATAAACACGCGCCATCGATGAAGCCGGTACGAAATTTAAATAGAGAACAAAATAGATATTAAACACGGTTTATATATATATATATATTAAAAAAAAAAACAGAAAAATTGAAAGAATTTGTAGGATAAAAGAATTAGCAGTGTATGGCATAATTTTTGGTAAACTTAAGTATTAGTCTTAACCAAAATTAATAATCTTTTTAACACACGGATTTCAACAATAGTCAAGCTATATGCATAAAATTGAGCTAAATGCCTTTTCTTTTCTTTTATATTAAAAAAAAAAAAAGTGAATTAAATTTAAACATATTATTTTAATAATACAAAATAGAAAAAATGCTTCAAAAAGGAATTTGGCAACCCTAAACCCTTTCCATCATTCTCTCTCTCACGTGCTCCACCTTCTCCTTCTTCCTCTCGCCGGCTGCTCCTCCCTTTTAGTAGCTCTGTTCTGTCTTCCGACTGTGCCGCCGCAGCCTCCCTCCTAGCGGATTTTCTCTGATTTTCTACTCTCTTCTTGTTACTGCTATTCTCCCAGTCTTCATGTCCGTCTTTTTTCTCGGTTGAACTATTCGGATTAAGACATATGTCTGCATTTTTATTTATGACATATTTCTGTCAATTGGGCTTTCATCATCTGTATATCTTTTGCTAATAATTAACTTATTCTTTGCTTGTGTTTCGGGAGCACAGAGTGAGATGGATAGACGGACGAAGAAGCGCGACAAAAGGCTTCGCGAGAGTAACACCGAACCTGCCGTTGCAAAGGGTTTGTTTTTTACTTGCTACCTTGTATACTATATGCTTACTTTCTCATTACTTCTTCAGTTATCTTCGAACGGACTAGAACAAAGGTTGAAGAATATCTGCTTCTGGACTCCATTAATACCTTGAACTCCTAATTGTGTCTCCCTTCCTTCGGCACAGCATGTTTTTGTTTATTGGTTTTTAGTGCTTACCCCTATGGGTGATGGGGTTACCTATTTAATCCTCATGCTCTGTTTTCATCCATGTCCACTTTCGTTCATTCCTTTATTTTCTAGAATGAAGGGGTTTAATATTATTGGTCATCTCGTATCGTTACTAAATTTCATTTCTTTTGTTTTTTCAGGCAGTATCGCCACTGAAGTTGACGAAGAAAAGAAGCGGAGAAGGTCATCGAAGAGGAGACTTCAACAAACGTCTTCCGATGAGACCGATCAACTCAATGTTAAGGCAGTAAATGCTTTAGAAGCACGTAACGGTATGTCAACTTCCTAAGTTCAGTACCGCAACCCTGTAGGTCCTTGTGAAAATAAATTGTTTTGTTGTTAATTGGTATATTCTATCTACGTCCTCTGATAGCATGCGTTAACTTTCTTTTTTATTATTGCTATGAAGCTTTTGCTTTCTTTGGTCTCATCTTAAATAAGGGTGGTTTAAGGCTTGTTGCTTTGGATATGCATGGGGTATTGCCAGTTGAGTTGGTTAAGCCATTGTTTTCTTGTTTAATATCTTGATAATTAGGCGAGTTTGGTGAGGGATTTCAATTTTCCTAGGGTTCTTGTGGTGAAAATGAGTGAGGGTGGCTTTTCCAGGTTTGTGAGGGAGTTTAATACGTTTATCAAGGAATTAGGATTTGAACTCTTGGACCTTCCTCTTGTTAATAGTAGATTTATGTGGCCCGACTTAATGACTTGGAGTTAGTTTTCTTTTAATCATTGGCCTATCTTTTGGGGTATAGGTCATACGTTTATCAAGGAATTTTGGATTTGAACTCTTGGACCTTCCTCTTGTTAATAGTAGATTTATGTGGCCCGACTTAATGACTTGGAGTTACTTTTCTTTTGATCATTGGCCTATCTTTTGGGGTATAGGTCCTATTTCGTGTGGTCCTGCCCTTCTAGATTTGGAAATATATTGCTCTCTCATCCCTCTTTAACATGCTCATTCCTTTTCTAGTGGTGACTTTTAAGGAGTCATTGATTATTTGGGCTATCAGTTTTCTTATTCTCTTTGGAGTCGTTGCCTTGTGCTTGGGGTGGCGTGGGTGCATAACAAGGATTGTCTAACCATGGTTAAGGAGATCTTGATGGACTCACCCTTTTGTGAAAAGGGAAGAGTGTTGTGACAATGTTCCTTCTCTATTTTATGGGAGGTGCGGCTTGAGAGGATTTACATTATGTTTAGAGGGGCTGAGAGATAATTGGAAGAGCTGTAGGAGGTGTTGAGGTTTAATAGCTCTTTATGGGCATCCATGAATTTGATTTTTTGTTGTAATTATCAGATAGGTTTTATTTTTTTGGATCAAAGTCCTTATAGATAGTCGAGGACTCCTTTTGTGGCTTTGTTTTGTATGTCTTTGTACATTGTTTACTTTTTTCAATAAAAGCTTGGTTTCATGTCAACAAAAAAATCTCTCCTTTCCTAGTGGGGGTGTGTCGATGATGATGGTGGGAGGGTTTTCAATTATGTTAAAGTTGTTCTCGGTAAAGTTGGTTTTAAGAGTCTGGAACAGGAATAGTGATGTGTTTGAGGGTTGTAAGTAAAAAAAAAAAAAAAAACAGGAGCTGTTAGTCAGTGGGAGTCAAGGTAAATCAATAGGTGTTTCACATAGAGTGGGGAACAAATCAGTTAAGGGGGAAATATTGTCTTCTGTACTTTTCTTGTACACTATGCCCCTTTGTGGAAGACTGAAAGCCTTAAAATGGTGCCAAGTTTAGATAAGGATAGGGGAAGTCTAGTGGCCCTTTTTCATACTGGAAGAGATTAGGAAGATGGTTGTGGTTCTGAGTGACTTGGTGAAGGTAGAGTAGGATGATGTGTTTCAGCGAGTTAGATGAGAGAGGTATCTTGTACTATAATAATCCAAGGTTTCATTGAGAAATATAATTTGTACAAGAGCATAAAAAACAAACAAACAGCATCTAACAAACTACAGAAAGCAATCCCAATCCAAAAGAGTAACGCCTAAATAATAGAATGCAAATAGGTTGATAAAGGACAGTATGACTAATATATTTGAAGTATTACAGCTCTACTAATATTAGCATAGTCTCAGGGATATTGTTAGATGTGATGTCTTTTTGTTGTGGGTGTTGGTTGCTCCATTTTTTTAAATTATTAGATAGCTCTTATTCTTTCAAACTGGAATCTATTTCTTAGATAGTGTTTGGACTCCTGTTGTGGGGCTGTTTTTTCCCCCCTTGTATATTGCTTCATTATGGTCAATGAAAGTTTGATTTGTCATTAAAGAAAAAAGAAAAAAAACTGATCCAGAAGTTGTCGTATTTGATCTTTGGGGTCTAGCGGTTTGTTTTGTGTACTAGTGCTTCTGAGGGTGCCCGAGACATTGTTGTGCCAAGGAACATTGCTTAGCACACCTTCAAGACTAGAGGATGCTTTGGTGTGTTCATTCTTGTTTCCTTATGAAGCATTGGCATGAGATGAATAATATAATTTTTTGAGTGATCAGCCTGGGTTAAGTTCTATTTGTCTCTTTGGGTTTACGTGACCAAGGAATTGTGTAATTATTATGTCTTCTTTTAGAATTCTACCAACTATCTTTTCATTATTTTCTTTCTGTACTTCTTTGACCCTGTCATGTAATTTATTAACTTGTTTATCTTCTTCCTGCAATTTAAGGCGTAAGTGTAGTCAAGGAAGATTGGGATCAATTTGATGTGGAGGGAGAAGATGCTGAAAAGCCCAGGAAAACTGGTAACTTAAACTGCCTCAACCTTTTTTGCAGCTGTCAGTCAATGTTACTGTTGCTGTGTGTGCCACCTTGGGAATCTTTAGACATAACTGGTAGTTTTATTTGTAGATGAAGTAAAGAAAGAAAGGAAAAATAAAAAGAACCGCAAATCCTCAAACAATTGTGAAAACTCATTAGAAAATGGAAGAGCTACGCAGCCGGAAGCTTATCAGCCCCTGGAGGACAGTGGTGCATTCTTGAAAGGTATTAAAAATAGGGATGGAGTTTAAGTGATATATTTTACTACTAGAATATCTCTTGAACTGATGTACTAACAGAAAAGTTTCTTGTAGGCAAGGCTAAAAAATCTTCCAAAAAGAAAAGAAATGATTCAAGTTCTCTGGATCCCAAGAAGTCGATAGAATCAAGTGATGATGTTAATGAAAATGATGTCTATCAAGTTTCTGTTGGAGATGAAGACACTTCAAAAGGGATGAAAAGTAAGAATTATGGGCATAATGTCATTTTATCTCAATGCTGCTCAATCTTCCCGCTTATTGCCAGAATTGTTTTTTATTATTAGTGCCTCGGTTGTAATAACCCGCCCTTCCCTCTCCTGATGGCTGTGAAATAAACCTTTCAAGTTCTCTTTAACTTTTTCTTAATCATTTGCTGAAGCATTGGCCTGCTTTGCGAGTTTAGAGGGAGATTACTGTATCATTCACATTTTAATAAAATATTCTGTTGGGTCTTTTAAATTTCACATTGAGAACATTTTGGTCTGCAGAATGGATCAAAGAATATTATGAAAGTAGACCGGGATTGAAGGTACTGCAACAACGTATAGATGATTATATAACTGCACATGAGGCACGCCTAGAACAGGTAATGAATGTTTCCTTGAGCAATAACTCAACCTAAACCGTACATCCTTATTTATCATGGCAAGTTCTGCCTCTTAAACTGATTTCATGAATTTTGAGTGTGATTTGGAGCTATACATCCCTTTAGGATGAAGAACACCAAAATACTTTTAAGATGCTGAAGATACTTGAGCATTGATTATGTCATCTAATAACAGTCATGCATCAGATGTGCATATTTAGCCGTGTATTGAGCTGTTTCACTTTGTTGTCACACAGGAAAAGGAAGAAAGGGAGGCTCAAGCAGCTGAAGGGGGATGGACAGTTGTTGTACATCAGAAAGGGAGAAAAAAGACCACGGATGCTGAAAGTGGGGTTACTGTGGGTTCGGTAGCGCAAAATGCTGTAGAGGATAAAATTTCCAAAAAGAAGCGGAAAGAAGTTGGGCTGGATTTCTATCGGTTCCAAAGAAGAGAAGCACAGAGGAATGGTATGGACAGTTATACTCCTAAAATCATAATAGATTTTATTCACACTTTCATATTTCAGCAGTCCTTGGAATTTTTATATTTCATGGTACTGGAGAAAGTAGTCCCAAGCGACTATTGGAATGGAGATTGTGTGTGCAGTGTCATTGCCTAATGTCTCATTCATTTTAACATTTTTTTTTTTTTTTATCTGTTGTGATATGTGTTCGCCATTGTTTTCCTTGAGCTTTCTGTATTCAGTTGGGGCCATATCAATGGTTGGTCTGCATGCAGGCAAATTTTATTGGTTCAAAATTAAATGTTTTCTTCTTGGATTTTGTTTTACTCAAACTCTAGTATTTTCCTTCTAGGAGGGTTATTTCTTTTAGGAATGTGCTAATACATAGCTGCTAACTTGGGGTGCGATAAACACTGGATATTCTATTCTAATTTCATTCGTCAATTTCTCATACAAGTGGATTGTTACAAGTGAAAGAAACAGAAGATTTGACTTCACTTAATATCTTATTTGTTGCAGAGATTCTGATGTTACAAAGTAAATTTGAGCAAGACAAGAAACGGATACAGCAATTGAGAGCTGCTAGAAAATTCCGCCCTTATTGAAGTTTTTGACCTACAACCACAAGGGCATGGCGGCTGGAGACTAGACTTTTTTCTTTTTCTTTTTTCCTTTTTTCCCTTCTTACCTCATATTTGTCAATTCAATTATAAACCATGGCGAATGATTTCAGGTGGCTAGGGTGTGTGGTTGCACGACATGGTTTAAGTGTACGTCTGCCTCTGTTTTGACTTACAATGTTTTTTTTTTTTCTTTTTTTTTTGTAACACTTGACCTTTCTATTTTTTGAAATGTAACATTAGTCTTTGCGTTTCATATTTAATGGACATCTTCCCAAGCAATTTGCATTTAAATCAAGCAGAGTGTATGCAATCTCTTTAACTAAATGTGATTTGGTTGTCTACCTACCAATATAAATTGATTATAAATAGAATTTTAAAGGCGCATTATTGAAGGTTTTCTAATTAGATTCAATTAAAATTTTACAGGCTAGCTCATAAACTAACGTAAGTGTGCTATAAGAAATATCGCCTAAAATCAATATATTCCCAAGCCAATTAAAAGTCGTGTTATATTTAGCTAGGATGAGCTGTGTGGGGGAAGCACTAAAAATCAATATTTAGGGTTTAGATTTAGGGAGATGCAGTTTTAGTTTTAGCATCTTATGAGCTAATCCAAGTATAATATCATATATAACCTATAATCCAAGTATAATATCAGATATAACCTAAGTATAACAACACATGCTCACCGTTAATAGATACAACCTAAGTATAACAACACATGCTCACCGTTAATAGATACAACCTAAGTATAGATACAACCTAAGTATAACAACTCATGCTCATCGTTAACATATATTGTCTTTCTTTTATTTTCCCCCAAAATTTTTAAAACGCATTTGCTAGGAAGAGGTTTCTATTCTTGTAAACAATGTTTCGTTCTCCTCTCCACCGATGTGAGATCTCACAATCCACCCCCTTCGGGCCCAATGTCCTTGCTGACACGTCACCTTGTGTCCACTCCCTTCGGAGCTCAACCTCCTCGCTTGAATATCACCCAGACTCTGATACCATTTATAACAACTCAAGCCCACCACTAACAGATCTTGTCTTCTTTGAACTCTCTTTCGAGTTTTTAAAATGCAGTGTCTTAAGAAGAGATTTTCACTCTTATAAAGAATATTTCGTTCTACTCTCCAAACAACGTGGGATCTCAAAAGGTTTATGAAAATTAAATCCGTGCAGCTTTAGAAAGCCTAAATTAGTGCTTTTTAACAAAAAGGGACTATGCTTAAGAACCTAAATGTGCTCCGTTGATTGAAAATTACTCACGGCAGGCTTCCAATAAAAAGCTTTAGTTAATAGGATGTGCCAAGTGTTCTCGGCCCACAATCCATGCCTCAAGTCTCAATTTGCATATAATTTGTCTCACTCATCTCAAGCCTAATGATACATCGAGAGGTCTTCTTGGGGCCTATAATTTAATGATACTTCACGTACTAAACAAAAATCTAAGTACACTTCCCAGAATTTTTTTAAGCATGTAACAGAAACCTAAAACCAACTAGCAGCTGCTGTTCTGATGCTTGATGATAAATATATCACCGTCCAAACAAATTCACAATCTTCTGCTGACCAAACCGTGATTTGAATTCAACTTGTTGCTCCGGATTAATCATCAACATCCAGAGAGTTTTATGAGCTGCTGTGCTGAAGGGGCTGTGAGGGACAGCTATCCTCGTTAGCTGGTGTCGTGTTCAGGATCTTCCTAAGAGACCGATATTGCAACCGAACATTTTCTCCAGTCCCAATGATTTTTAGTAAATACCTGAAGGTTAAGGAAGAAAATTATAACTACAATGTCTGATGAGACAACGAACTATGTAGTCCTATAGAAGAACATGAACTATCACTTTGTAGTATGCGTACTAACCAGCCATTCAGACACTGGGATGTGATGACCGCTTCTTTCCCAACAAATTTTTCTGGTGTCCTCCTATTTCCCTAAGATATACCAGAACGCTTCTCAAATTCTAAACTTCATCAAGTAGTTAAAAAGAAAAAAGTCAGAATATGATAGAAAATTGTTCACCTTTATTAGGACCTTTTCATTTACTGCAAAGGGATACTGAACTCCTCGATGGATTCCATCATCGATGGCAATATCACCGTTTTCCTGAAGATGATTGTATTAGGTCTTTACAAACTAGAAAAATTACAACATTAAGCAATGTCTTGCATCTGAAATCTTGAACATAGCACATAAAGATTATTTAGAATACCAAATAGCCAGGAGCTCAAGGAATTCTTTTCTTTTCAAGTTGCAACATACATAATTTAGGTTGCAATTGAGAACTCAAACAATTGATTTATGATACCTTGTCGTAGACTGAACCAATCGTTTCACTCAAGTTTTTCAGATGGTCAAAATGTTGACATCTTCGATCAAATTACACATCAGTAATCAAGTTCTTGCTAACTGTATGAGAGCCTACACTACTAAAAGGCATCTGCTACCAAGCTAAAATTCATATAATATCAGATCGATTATATCATAGATTCCTTTTACAAATCATTAGATCAGTTTTAGGATAAAAATCAAACAGCCGTATAACATTTTTTCAAGCCATGTTATCTCAACTTACAGTTATATAAAATGACGTGCGTACTTTAAACCTACTCCTCAACAGGCATGATGAAACACGATTTCCAAAATGTATAAGCTGTTTACATATATACGATTAGACAGGAAAGATAGAAACACCGAGTCTTTTATGGCTTAGAAGTTTCCTCCCCCAATTTTTACATTTGTAACTATGTTTTTAAGTCCAATTTCCCGGATGGCACTTCAGAATTAGATAAACATCTTGCATGGATGATTCTTTCGGTCAAAGCCAATTCTATTATTTGAGGTCACAATTTCCAATTTCCAACTTCCCACCAGTATTATTGATGTTTTTCACAAAAAAAAAGATAATAATAATAATAAATAAATAAATTACCCTGTTTAATCTTCTCATTGGATCCATCTGGTCGCCCATTTCCTTCCGACGCTTCCTCAATGCTGCATTGTGGAATAGCCTCCTGTCATCTTCTTGCTTCACAGCTGAAGCTGCGGCTCTAAGTGCTGCAGATGGAATTACACTTCTATAACATGAACTTTTTTAAAAAGGAAAACACTTCTCACAACTGTCCTATCAAAAGGGAGAAAAAAAAAAAAAAAAAGAAGTTGAAGAAGAAGAAAAAGAAGAAAAAGAAGAAGGCGTAGTTGATGGATTAATTGATATTAAGGGAAACCACAAAAACAGAAAATAGTACTGAATTCTCATTTATGTTTTATAGTCCTTAACATACTTGATACTTTTATTCTTATAACCAGAACTCCCAAATCTCACTGTTCACCAACTTCGACACTTTGACTACTATATGACTCTTATACCTGTTTATGACTTTTTAGATATGTGATTAAACATAATGTTTTACTCGGAAGAAGAGCAAAGACAAATGTTAAGAGTTATTTGTATTTTCCATTCCCCCTTCTAAGTTTCTTATATTTTCACTTCTGTTACGAAGAAAATTTAATTGTTTTGGTTAAGAATTTTGGTAAAATAAATAAGTAATTTATTATTCCAAGTGTCACTTTTTTCTTTTCTTTCATATGTTCCAATAGTTAATGAAACATTTTAAGTTTAACTAATATCTGACGTTTTTGAAAGAACCAATGCATTCTTGATACTGTTATAATTTTAAAATAAATTACTGATAAACAATTAAACGCCTTTCTTTTCTTTTTCCTTCCTCCACAAACATCATTCAATGAAGTTTTCAAATGCTCTGTTTTCTTCACTTTTATTGTTCTCAGCAACTCACTTTGAATCATTACCAAGACAGATATTCTTATGGGTTAAAATGATCTCAGAAAATTTCACACCAACCATCTGGTCAAATCCAAGTTTGAATCATTGGGGTCAAGAGAACTTCAAAAGAGTTGAAAAATAATACCTATGAAGCAGAAACATTTTGTGTTCTATTAGACGTGTCTCAAACACTGCCTTATACCTCTTAATTTGTTCAACACGAAGTTACAGTGTTACAATTTCAATAAAGGGAAGACAATTGGACACATAACAAAACAATTACAGATATTTTTTAACACACAAATTTAATTATATATGCATTTTTATACGAGCACTGAATTATTTATTTGATCTTGATTATTTGTTTGGTAGAGTTCTTTTAAGGGATTCCAAATCATGAAAAGTAAATGATTTCACCAATTTCACTCACATATATAAAGGAAGCTATGAAATATTACAAAAAGAGAAACACTATACAAGAAATCAAAGTTAGGAGAGAGAGGGGAGGGTTCATGACGCAAAGTTCACAAGTATGATGTTAACGAACCTATATTAGGAATCAGAGACCCAGCATCAATTTCCGAGTTGCATAATGTGCATCTTGACTGTCAAAGCAAACAAAAGTTCAAGTTACCATTTGTATTTATTGGTACCTTGACATTAGAAATTCATAAAACGATATCAAATAAAAAATTCATAATCCCATCTGGATTTTTTTTTAAAAACAAGAAACAACTATTCATTGATGTATTGGAAATGAGAAGTTCAAGGGTACAAGTTCCCGATGAAAACAAAAAAAGAAATACAAAAAGTAAGCCTAAAAATACAAGAGGATAAAACAATGAAAAACAACTAGCGAAACAAACAAAAATACAGCAAATAATCTGCAAGAAAGAGCTCCCACTCTGGCTAAAAATGCAGAAACTCTTATGGAGGAAAGTAAAACAAAGACACAAAGGCTTTAAATTCAGAAAAGCAGCTCAAGAAAATGAAGGCAAGAAATGATATTAGACTAGTAGAACAGTAAATCTCAATAAGAGATGAAATTTTTTTAGTAACCAAGAGGGTGGGCTCCACTTGGAACCTTCTCTAACCTGGTCATCCACAAACTTTAGAGAAGATACAACATCTTCTGAAAAAAGGAGCGCTAAGGATTGTTCAAGATTATCATTCTCACAATGGATTTCTTGATCAGTTTTTTTATTCCTCAATGCTTACACTGATTAGTGATTCAACACTAGAGTCAATAAATTGTGAAAAATATGATGGAACATCTGAAAATTTGGAGGAAAGTCATGCATCTTTTTTCAGAATTAAGTCTGAACCTAGAATGGAGAATGACAAATGAACAAAATTATGAGAAGGCTTATGCAACGTTTGCTACAAGGACTCCTATTCCAAAGGGCAGCTGACTGAATCAGAGGAACCACAAGGTGTAGGCAAACATCTTCAACAAAATATACGTTAGTCTTTAAAATTTCTAAACCTGTTTTTTCAAGACTTGTCCTATCAGATCATAGAACATCTTGAGTTACCAAATGAAAATCAGTTGGTTGCAACTAATGATACAATAGGATCTGACTGCCAAAGCATCAAAAATTTAACTGCCTTAATAAAATTGAAAGGGTTTGGAACCATGAAAATTGAATTGTCAGATGATTTTTTCTTGTATAAAATTTCGAATAAGTAACAATAAAATGGTCTTTAATAACACTGATCGTTGGGTGTTCACTTCCATTATTTAAATCCAAATCACTTCCATCAAAAGTTGGTCCAATAAAATTAGGAGAAATAACACCTTATGAAAATGGCAATTTATTTTGTTTGTGCAAGAAACCGACATGTAATGTTTTGTATCTCACAAAATTATTGTTGCTCAGAAAGATCATTCAAAATATCGATCTTATCATGCACTGAAGGGACTTTAAACTATGAACTCCTGTCATCAAATCATCTTTGTTTGAGAAAGTGAACCCTTCATCTTCCATTACCTGATTAAATCTCCTTACAACCACCAAATTCAAAAATTCTTCAATAGATAAAACATCACGATTAAAGTTTCTCATGCTAGGACAGTCTATTGCAACAATATCACCAAAACGGAGGGAAAATTTTCTAATTATTACCATCCTTAACTTCAATTTCTGCTGGGATGAAGCCACAAATATTTTCCTCTACTTTTATTAGGGTGATTAATTGCTTGGGAGGAAATGTTTACCAAATTACAAAAGTGTTGTCCTATTGCCTCAAAGAAAGAACATTTCCAATACGGAAAAGATAAAATCTTTAAGGAGATCCATCCTCCGTAGCTCTTTACAAACTCCAGGAGGGAGTGTTTCTTGTCGGACCAATGCTCAAATTTCAAATGAAGATTGCCCATAAGCCTCCACTTATCATTGAAACTTACTCTCAAATCGAAGCCTTGTTAGACATGAATGGATTTAATAAAATTCTAGAGAGGAAATAATCTTCTAAGGTGATTTCCTCACCCAATAGGAATATCTTCTCTTTTTTTCCCCAAAAAGAAACAAACTCACGCACATGTATTTTCATGTAGGTTTTTCCCATTTGAGTGCCCAGTCAAATCGTTTTCCTCCCTGTTTACTTCACCTTGGAAATTTAAAATCTCTAAGAAAGTTCAATTTTTTGCTTGGCTTATTGTTCGCAGAGAGATTAACATCATTGACTTCATTCCATGGTGAATTCTATTATCTCAAAGCCTCTGTGGTGTGTTCAGAGTAATTTTGTTTGAGAATTTGTTTCATGTGCACAGTGAATTTGGCTTGTAATAGGGCTTATCAGTCGATGATGACAGTGGTGCTCCATTCCCCTTCCTGAGATAAAGCTTTTTTCCTTTTTGGATATTCCACGGAGCACTTAGCTTTAAAAAAAAAAAAAGAGATAAATTTTAGGGGTTAGAAATTTGTGGGTGGAGGCGTGGATCTTGGCTTACATCGATGCCTCTCCTTGAATGCCTTACCACCGAGAAGTCTTTGTAATTATCCTTTGTTTCTAATTTTTCTGATTCAACAATAGTTCAAGGTGGAAATTCAACCAGTTGACCTTTTAGTTGAAAATATATTACCTTAACCAGCTGAGCAATGCTCAAGTTAATTCATTTGGTAACCTTTCACGGTAATTTCCCTTTATGTTTTTGGCTATTGTTTTACATTGGCTCCCTTCTACAGCGAGCATCATCAAAATCTCGCCCATACTTTCGTCCCTTCATCTTAAACTGAAAATTTGGTTTCTCACTACAAAAAATTGCAAAAAAAAAAGAAAAAAAAATACACACACACACACACACACAACATAATAGCGAGCAGCAAATAAAACTAAAAGCGAAGGGATACCAAATGGGCTCTCCTAAATTTTAGATATTCTTCATTTAACTCACAGTAGCAAAGGGAATAAATATTGATAAGGCATGCTTTTTAAATCTATGTGGAAAGTGAGAAAGATCAAACACATATCGCGAAGCTATAAATAATAGCGGAAATACCATAAGAAAAGAGGATAAATTAGGAGAAGAATGCCCGTACCGTCTCAATGACCCTCCTCAGCATAAGACCACCAAATGAATGTCCACACGAAACAAACATTGCATCCTCAAGGAATGCACCACTGGGAGTAGAGAAAAAGAGAAAATGGAGAAACATCAAAACATGAAGTTCTCCCAACATTGGTCAATACGAAATTTTTATGGAACCATGCACAACTTCACGTAATTCTGAATTTGATTAAATGAAAGTAGCCACAACGAGAAGTCCTAACTTCCACACAGATAGTTACAATATAAAAACAATAAATTAGAGACAAAGTGGATGCGAAAGTTAGATCTGATATTTTTTTCAAGTGGTATCACCATGTTTTTTTTTTTTCCTATGTGAGATCTCAACTTTCTTTTTCTCCTTAATAAAAAACAATAAAGTATATACAAATTATGTACCAAGATTTCTCTCTCCCTTTTTGGGGGTAATCTACATTTGGTTGATTGGGAAGAATCCTCTATACTATACTTTATTGTGATCTTCAATCTTTAGAAAGAAAAAAAAAGTCTAGTTTTCTAACCCCCCCCCCCCC
>NW_019268525.1:129583-132382 GCF_002738365.1 Cucurbita moschata
CCCCCCCCCCCCCCCCCCCCCCCGGTCATCTTAAGTAATAAATAATACTAATAACAACAATATTCATTAAGTGAAGGGTAGGTATTAAGTTAAAACAATATCCAGTCCACGAAACATACATTTTTGTATATTAGAAACAACTTTAATGAACTATATCAAATATACAAAAACGAGAATAGGTTAGGAGGTCTATAATGACCTTCCAATTGGTACAAACAGAAGTCCAAGAGTAATTTCTCTAATACAGGCTCCACGTCGAAAACTTTCCACAGTATCAAGGGATGATTGAAAACAGTGATCATATGGTAAAAAATAAGCACTGCAATAAATTTTTCTAAATATATTGTTGCAAGAAACATCCTTATGATAAAACCTTTTTACAGTACAAAATTTCTCCTGTTGAAACTACTACAAAAATTTATGTTAAGAAGAATTCATAGTTGAAGAGTCCAGATCCTTCCCTAACTCACCCAAATTTTGGGTTGATATCTGAAAAGAGTACTGAACGATCAAATGTTGTAGGGCATATGATAGTGATAGCACAAAGCAATAGATATTTTATTTCCACAGACATCACTAACCATTGGAGGCTTGAAAGGTTTGATCAAATTTTGAATTTCAGAACAGATTACAAAAAAGCTCAAAAGAAAAGCAATAGTAAGCACCATTGAAAGTCACTCACGATAACGGATCCGAGAGAACACTTCTTAATGAGGCCTCCTTATTTTGATCATTTCGAGCTATCTGTACATTAAGAAGAATATATTAATAAAATGTAAATGCTGTCATAATGCAAAATATAAAATTCAATAATAAAGTGCCACTAAGTATGTGGGCTTAACTAGGCTTGAACATCACGGTAAAAAATTGAAATTAATTTTTTAAAATATCATACTAATCAATATATTTAGCTAATATAATGGAAATTAATTCTTAAAAATACCATAATTCAACCACTATTCGTTCTCCTGTTTGACTCTTGCTAGTGAATTCTACATCATCTCGCAGTAGGATTACTAAAAAAAATATTGAAGGATATTTGGATAGGATCCAAAATTAGAATATACTTAAGTGTAAATGTTGATAGCTTTAAGGTGCGAATCACATAGATTTCCAACTTATATGAACTTATGAAGAAAAAACTGAACCTGACTAAAGCACTAGCAAGCACAAAACAAAAACCACATGGAGAAAAGAATCAACTAAGTGAATTAAATATCAGTAAAGAAAAAAGAAGCAAAACAGTGTTAAAATATGCACCGAAGTTTTTCATACTATGAATCTTAACCATGGATTGTCATGACAAGAAATCCAAAGTTGAACAGGGTTTCTATAAAAAATCAGATTATAAGACTTACACAATTGTTGTCCTTGTCCAGATGAGTACATAATACATCTTCCTCAGCGGAAAGAACATCCATGAATTGGCTAACAGAGACTGGACCATATCTTTGAGGAATAACATGACCAGCTGCTGCAATGGGAGAACAGTCTAATATGGCATTGGTTTGTGGCATGAGTCTAAATGCAAGGGAAGTCCTACAACCACAATGCTGAATAAAGTAATTCAATCCAAGCAACAATTAAAAGGGTATGCTCATACAGCATAGATATACCACAAGAAAGAGAGAGAGAGAGAGAGAGAGAGAGAGTTTATATAAAGTTACATACCTCCCACCACAATTTGATCCCAAGGAATGATCAGGAGCAGCTTTATATGATGCAGCAGGACGAAGGCCAGCTGTAGCATGGCTGAGTGCCTTGCCAGTAAGCAGTAACAGATCCCCAGGAGCCAACACAGCATCTGCTAGGTACCAGCGACCATTGGGATCACAAACCTACCAATGAGAAAAGTTACCCGTATAGGTCATTACAAAAGTTCCAGACAATACCATAAAACTTTAATGCACTAAGTTTTCGGTGTTGGAAACTATGAACTATCAATATCTAAATGAGATCAGTTATCAAGGTCATTGAAGTACACCTGTAAACCAGGATTGTCTGAGGAAATCAATGTCAATAAACCCTTCTCAACTTCAACATTCATTGCTGACTTTCCTCCCCCACCATAACCCTTGCAGTTGTGCAAAGAGCTATTATGCAGGTGCATTGCAACAAGCACTGATGAGGATACCTCAGTAGCAGGAAGTGGAGAATCATCAAGCAAATTATTGAAAACACTGCAGAGTATTTATTTGCATGGTACATAAGTTCAACATAGTTAACCAAAAGAAAAACTGAATATTCACAACATTCTTACTCGCTTCTCAAACGAAGATGCCTGGCTATTGCACATAAAGCAGCCCGAGCTGCTTTACCCATACATCTAAAAATATCAGCCATACATGGAGGACAAGACTCCCAATCTTCCACAGCTCTGCAATAAAAATAGCTCAAAATTATAATTTAGCATACATAAGAATAACTGACTTATCCATCACAAAAGCGTGAGGCCTCCATCACATAACTTGCAGCACAAGCAACACAAAAAGTAACAAAGCAGAACAACGAAGAAGCTCTCCTAGGGCCTCCCCCTTATATACATCCTTGTTACAGTAAAAGCACTATTCTTCGATTCTCAAAGTTTGACTAAGGATCATCGTACTAAGAAAGCATCCTAGGCACCACAGGTTTGCCAGTACTCACCTCATGACAATATGCTCACGTCAACTACACAACAATACCTACTTCGGTTGCATCTGGATTCCCTTTTGTACTTTCACACACACACACACACACACACAAAAAAAAAAAAAAAAAAAAAAAAAAAAAAAAAAAAAAAAAAAAAAAAAAAAAACC
>NW_019268525.1:132592-150025 GCF_002738365.1 Cucurbita moschata
AAAAAAAAAAAAAAAAAAAAAAAAGCTCACTTTCTTATTAGAAGATTAGTTTCTTATTAAAAATTAAAATTTGAAAGAAAAAAAAATCTCACAATATCCATGCTCACTCTACCATGGTTTATTTTCTAGTTGAACCACATTAGAGTCAGAATATCTATAAATGTAAACAAATTTACTTGGAATCTATGACAAACATGCTATTATAACGCTTAAAGTTAGATCTTCACTTGCCCATTTAATTGTCTCTTTCTGGAAATAGGTCTTCGTTGATCTCTGCATTATCTTAATGAAAATATTCTGAACTCCCCTAAATCTTGAGATACAATTGTTTCTCTCAAACCATAAATTCAAGAAAAAAAATTCTGTTGATGGACTATACACTAGGTAAAGGAACATGATGGGAATAAGTAACTGGGACTCATCTTGTACATAGCACATCACACACCAAGTTGGGGATAAAAGGGCTTGTACATAGCACATCACACACCAAGTTGGAGATAAAGGGCTTCTCTTTTGAACCTTAGCATTAATATTTGGCAAAACAATTTACCAAATTCACTTTTAACGAAAAGGGAACAATTTAAGGGAGAGGGTGCAAAATTGATTTTTCTTTGTTTAAACTAACTAAATTTGTCAAGCTTCCAGCTGATGGAACTAACAATCAGCAAGCCACTTCGTTCAGGTTTTCCCCTTTAATTAGAGTAAACTAGTTGACTAACATATCTATTTGAGCTGATGTAAAGCTGCATAAATCAGCATGAATAATTTCCTTGTTCCACAAACAGTTCCAAGAAGGTAGATCCCAGGAAGTATCTACTTTCCCGGTTCCTCAAAGCATTCCATGAGAGCTAAACAATCAACATGGTAAAAACGAGAGTATAAGCTATAATAACCTTCCGGCTCTATACATATAAACACCTCGCCCTTTTCCACCACTCTGCGCCCGGCTCTTGAGAAACAACCTAGCCGCTTCAAGACCGCACCGAGTGAGAGCAGCACCTTCATTCTCCAATTCAATCACAGCTGCATTATATCTCATCAAGGATCCGGACAAAGCCTCAACAGCCCTCACGTAGGACCCCCCAGGCGCGCCGTCGTATGGGGAAATATCAGACAGGCGAACCCTAGCCAGCGGGCAAGCCATAGTTACAGCAGAATCACCGGCGGATTGGGCCGCTGCAACCGGCACCACTGGTCCGGCAACATGGTCCGATGGCGGAGGAGGCGGCGGAGGAAGCGACTCCCGATGGGAATTGGAGATGTGGGTCGTCAGAGGAGCGAGAGCCAGTGGTGACTGCGCGGCGGCGGGTACGGATGAAGGTGACCTAAGAGATGAAGGCGGAGGACTGATATGGTGAGGTGAAACTGCAGAAGAGGATTGCTGCTGCTGCTGCTGCTGCTGCTGCTGCTGCTGCATTATGATACCTGGAACAATCGATCATGCTGGAATTTCACACCAGGAATGAGAATCTCTCTCTTCAATTCGAAACTTCATAAGAATTTGACGGATGAACTGTGCAATTGGAGCTTGGAATTGTGTTATGGTGGCACCAGTGGAATTTGAAGCCTTGTTTTTTTGAAGCTGGGTCTCCGCATTTTTTTCCTTATTGGATCTTGACGGATTGACAAATGGAAGGAATTTTGACTCCTTTTGAGAAAATGTTTTAAATAGTTAGAATGAAAAGTTAAAGCTAGAGATTTTAGGTTAAATTATCTAATAAAATAACGCCCTTAGGTTTCAACACTTCATTTTTACTTTTTAGTCTTTAACATTGTTTCACAAACATCTTTTTTTTTTTCTTTCTTTCTTCTTCTTCCTTCGAATGGAAAAATTTCTAAACTTTATCATAAATTTAGATGAATATGAATGGTTAGTTGAAAAATCAAGACCCGCATTCTTTGGCGGTTATACCAACAAAATTGCTTAATACTAGTTAATTTTTGAATGGACCTCCCTACGTTTAATTTAGGTTATTGCAATAATATATGAACTATTATAATTCCGGAATAATACATATATTTTTCGTTAATCAATTGCTTATTCGTTTATTTATGAAAGTTATAAATCACACTTTAACCGAACCAAACAACATGAATCAATTAAAATGATCAACTTCGGGTTGTTCTTGATTAATTAAATATAAGTGAACTTGTACTTTTTTATAATGATATAAAAAAAACATAAAAAGACAAGAATTACAAGATAAATAAAAGATGACTTCAAAAATAGTACTTGGACCATTCAGAGGTTATTTCCCTGTAGAAGGTGAGTTGTTGCTTATGAACGGAGTGAATGGGTTAGTATGTAGAGGTTTTATAAGTATTTTGGTGTGTTATGAATCACAAACCTCTACAATGATACGACGTAGCATACGTTTTTTAAAATATTATGTTATAAATGAAGAGAAGAGGTTGAAAATTATAATTGAAAAATATTTGGTTGTCCCAAGAAAGAAAATAATTTAAATATTTATTAACGATGGCGTTAGGTTGCTACTCCCATTTACATCTAAGGGTATGAGTGTGCCTGAAATTATATTTCCAAACCAAAACTCCATTCAATCTCCGAAGAACAAAGCTCTCCACCAACATATAAAGGCTAAATCTTCTCCACCCACTCTCACTTCTAATTTCTTCTACTTTCTCCACTCGCACTACTTTCTCTCCGCCGTTGTCGCCGAACCCACCCAACCAACCGCCCGCTTCTTGCACCCATTTCATCTTCTCTACCACCGCCACGCTCAGTCCCACGCTCATACCCTTCCTTCCGCCCTCCAAACGATTACAAGCCTTGAACCAAACAAACCCCCCTTTTCTACGCTCATCTCCTTCCTCTCTCTCTGCTCCTCTCTCTGCCACCAACACCACCTCTCTAGCCACGTCCACGGCGACTGTCACGACCGAGCTGGGTTCGCTGTTGGGGCTCTCACAAGAGAATATCTCTTCCCAGCATTGTTCTAGAGTGAGCGAGTAAAGTGGTGACACTTTCATTTGAGTTTTTATGCTGATTGAGTTCTCCCTCACGAAAACAAACGGGCAGAACCTATTTGAAATTTGATCATACAGGGATCAAAGATTTGAACCATATTGTATAATCAATCCAACAGAAATCAAGGATCAAAGCAGAGAAGGAAAGAAGAGGGTTACCATTTCCCGACCACCACAGGGATAGAGCGAGCAGTAAAGATGGGGAAGTTAAAGTCGGGAAGAAGCTCTCTACGACAGGAGTCTAAGCCGAGAGCTTCCTCAAATGGAAGGTTCAAACTCGAGGATGAAGAAGAACGAAGTTTCCATCCTTTGGTTCTCAGAAACTTCGGCGGAACGCCGTCGGGAGCGACGGCCTGAGCGAAGAAACCACCGCCGTGGTAGCGGTGTATCTGAAACTGCTGGTAGATGTCTTTGAAGTTGAAGGGGGATGGGCTGTTGTCGCTCAAAACGTCCCCAAAGCAGCAGGATGTTATGTCATCTTCTCTTGAGCATTTGAATGCTTTCCTAAAAGAAAGAAAGAAAGAAAGAAAGAAAGATAGATAGAGAGATAGATAGATAGATAGAAGAACAAAAAGTAGGGAGAGAAAAGAAAAGGAAAACAGAGTGAGTGAGTGAGTGAGTGAGTGAGTGACCCTTTATGCTTGCCTCCAGCTTTGATAATGTAATAGCGATTGGAAGAAAGAGGGCGATCAAGAACAGGGAGCAACCACACTTTGGTGGAGTCAGTAGTTTGTTGATACTGAGAAGAGGTATGAAGAATGGTCAAAATTCTATCCTGTGGAAACGGCGGCTTCTTAATCCTCCTCCGCCTGCAAATCCCCCAACAGTACGAATCTTCAGCCTCCGCTTCTTCATCTTTCACCACAAAAAGCCCCGAAAACGGACTCTCCCCTGGCGGTATGGACAGGGTGCTCGGCGACTTTCTAAACAGGGAAAGAGGGCGACTCACAAGCATTGTGTTTGAGTGGTGTCACTCATGAAGTGGAGAAGGGGTTGGATTGGATTTATCAGATGGCGGGGATTTTTAGTTTCTTAGGAATTAAGAAAAGAGGAGGGGAGGGGGGGTTTTGGGTGGGTTTTGGGTGGGTTTTGGGATAAGAAATGGGGAGTTGAGATTTGGGATGATAAAGAAAGAAGGTATAATAATTAAAGGTGGAAGAGGATATGATAAAGAACAGAACACCCACTTAGCTCGTGTTTCGCACTTTTGACACGGCCGGCCATGTTTGGTTGTTTTAAGCCTCAAGGGGACTTCCCCCGTCTGCCCACTTTAATATACATAAACAGATTTGGACGTAAAGAGGTAAAGAAATGGAGATTCGCACAAATGGAGTGTGATATAATAATACGTACCAAAAACTGCATTCCAAACTAACCATTTTAGCTTCCACTGCAGACACCGTATACACTTAGGTTTTGTCTTTTAAATATATATATATATATATATATAAATTAGAAAGGAATAAACTTTTTAAAATAATAACAATAAAAATATAAAAAAAAAAAAAGTAAAAAAGATTATTTCAGATTCATTTAAAAAAAAAAAAAAAAACTTCTTTCCCATTCTAATTTCTTGATATATTATTATATTACTATAAGATTATTTTAATTCTAAAATTTAAAACATTCAAAACTTATAAAGAGTTAAAAGATAACCCCAAAATGGATCATTGAAATGATGTTGGAGAAAAAAACAAGATACGATAATCATTTGTAAATTTATAAATAAAATAAGGGGGTTTAAACTTGTATTTTAATTGAAATTCTTAATTGTGAATCGTAAATTGATCCTTTTACTTATGTGACGATGAATGTGTTCTTAATTTTGCATCATAAAAGCTTAAATACGTTGGTAGAGAACAAAGGTAATTTGATTTGAAGAGAAGAAAAGGAGGTAATAAGATAGATTGAGAACAGAGTCCACAGATTGAGTACAAATTAGGTAGGAGAAATATATGGTTCAAAGCTCAGCGTCAAGTTGGAGTACCACGTCATGAGGCCCATAAATATTGGCGAACACAACAGCTTTGTGCTGAGGAAGTTGATCGATCTTAGCGGATTCCTCCTCGGTCAACGACCAGTCAAAGATGTCAATGTTCTGTCTCATTCTCTCTTTGTCGAAGCTCTTCGCCACTATGCTCGCCCCTTTCTCATAAACCCATCTCAATGCAATCTATAATTTAATTACACAGAGTTTTCATTAACATCACAAAATAAATAGATAATAATAAATTTCATTCACCTGAGCACTTGTTTTCCCCTTAAGCTTGGCTATTTCAGCAATAACATCAGAATCCACAATTTTATTATGGCCCCAGAATGTCCCCACGGCACCCAGAGGAGAATAGGCTGTTATATGAATGCCTTTCTGTTTACAAAACTCCCTTAGTTTGTTCTGATGCCAAAGCGGGCTCATCTCCACCTATTCACTTAAGCTTCGATCAAATAACTATACGTACATACGTGTTTAAGAGGCTACGGAAGGAGGACTTACTTGATTGATCACTGGGGGTATTTTGGCAAAGGAAAGCAGCTCTTGAAGCCTTCTGGGAGAGAAATTGCTGACGCCGATGGCTTTGGTGAGGCCCAGCCTTTGGCCTTCTTCCATTCCCTCCCAAACCCCTTTGAGATCCATCGCAAAAATGTCCTCCTTTGCGACTGGGATTCGACGCACTTGAGGATTCAGCTTCAATGGCATGTGGATCAGATACATATCCACATACTCCAATCCCAAGTTCCTGTTGTTTTGTTTCGCCCAAGTTATTTGCATGCATCTGCATAAACGCAAAGAAACAGAGAGCATCATTTGTTACCTGAGGCTGCCCCTAATCCCATCAACAACAACAGGCGGATCAGCAAAACCACAAGACAGCTTGGAGGTAATGAACAGCTCGTCTCTGGACTTTATAACTCCAGCCTCCAACGCCTCCCTGATCCCCTCCCCAAGTGGTTTCTCCGTCCCGTACGAATACGACGTGTCGAAATGACGATACCCAGCCCGGATCGCCTCCACGATGGCGGTTCTCGTTGCCTCTGGCCCCGCTGCCGACATCGTCCCCATCCCCATCACCGGAATCAACTGCCCGTTGCTCAAACTTGCCATTGGAACCGTTGCCATTTCTATGTGAAGCCTCCTCCTCTTCACCTCATTTTATACTCCGACATCTAAGGCATAAGGAATAAATAAATAATTTGTATTAATATTTTCATAACCATCGATGAGGTATAAAACAGGGTTGACTTTGATTGAGTATGATGATATAAATCTATAATATTATTCTATTAGGACTGATTAACTCTAGTTAATTATTAAAAGGACAACAAAGGCAAACTCTAGTTAATTACCTACTTTACGTAAGATTATCATTCATTAAAACTTGTTTATTTAATAATATTATATTACATTGTACAGGTAGGATAATAGGCTGGCAGTTAGCCGTAAGAACCGATATTTTTCATTTTGTAATTATCGTGAACGGACCAACAAAATATCTTATTATTTCTTTGTTTGGGGAGCGGCAAACAAATATAAATATAAATAAATATAAATATATGGCAAGAAAGTAATAACAAAAAAATATATAAATTATTTAAATAAATAAATTTGAAAAAATGCATCAGCTTTAGGTTGTTATAAATGTTAATAAATGATCTTTTGTTTTAAGAGTTTTAAAGTTGAGAGATGGAGTAGATTTTGGTTCTTCCATCTTTCCGATTCTCTTAATTTATTTGTGTGGAGACAAATTTGGTTTGAACTTATATGATAAGAAACAAAATTAAATAATGGCGGTTGTTGCATGCATTACGCATAGTTTTCTCTCTTTAATGTTGTAACACCTTCGCCCTAAAATTCTGACAAAAACTTAGAATACAAATTTGTCCTCTAATGTCTAGTATAGATTTGTCACTTGATGGTCAGCTTGCAAAGTGTACACATTATCTATTTATCATAATTTATTATCTATTTATCATAATTTATTTAGAAGAGTGAAGACTGTCTCCACCAGACATCTAAGATAGTTTTTTAGTATATTTTATCCTCAATCACATTGTTTTTTTAAAAAATCATACAAGATCACCCAACATAAACTAAATACGTTTCATTTTAAATTTTTTATAATTGATCTATCAAAAAAGAGGTACACTTTACTCGCATAGATAATGATTATTAATTATTTTAAAATATTTGTTATCATCATATTCTCAACATCAGCCTTATTCAGATGTGGTCCTAATTTTGTAAAATCATTTTAGTTTGACTAAGTTTTGTAATTAATTAGGTACGTAGTAGGTTATTATGATTAATTTTGTATTCAAAGGTTAGGTGGCGTTAGTAACGTATTTATTTAAAAACATAATTGAGACGTTGAGAAGGACATTTTAAAGCTTAATCCTTTGAGCAAAGAAGTATGCATCTTAATAAATTTCAATCTATTTTCATCGATATAAAGTTTGGTAAACTTTGTGCTTCGTTTCGATCTATTTTTATTTCCAAATCCATATGTCATGATGACTCATGAGGCATATTAACTTTGGAAATCGAAACAGGACAAGAAAACTGGTTGGACCGGTTTGGTTCAACTAAACCACTCCTTCAACCAACTAAACCACCCTTGATGAATTCTTCACCGTTTTTATTAAGGGCTCAAGGGCATAAAAGACATTCCCCCGTCCTCTTCCGATGCTGCCCTAATTCCTGGTCTATAAACTTGTTGGAACTGGAACACCGTAATTTTTGCTTCATTTTCTGGGCTTCTCGCAAATGAACATTTTGAAGCATCCAATTATCAGCAGGCGAGGATTCAGATATGGTGGAGGTACTGTATGTTCATCTCTAATTTTGAGACTCTGGTTTTTGGATTCTCGTTCAAATGTTAGACGCACATTCGTTTCTGTTCCCCCTTTTTCTTTTCTGCTTACCTCATGTATTTGCTTGATCGACTTTTTTGGATTACAATGGTTTCAAAATAGAGTGAGGGGTTGGAGTAAGTAAATATTAGTTTTTGGATTCCTCTGTCCAGTCATTATGATGATTCAGTAGTCAAAATTGTTCAAATCCAGCCAATGGATAGTTAATATGCTCCAAATGACTATGGAGAAACAATATTTTTTTCTCTGGCTTCTTGATAAGTTCTACATTCTGCTGAGCCTTTTTTTTTTGAAGACTGAGAATTTAAGTAGTGAAAGAAAGCTCCTCCCGCTTGAATTAGCATCTCAGCGTGTTGCTGACGAACCATTTGTACATTGTAGCATTGCAAAGTTCGTTCGTTCATTCATCGCAAGGCGCAGTGCTGGAAGTTTGTTCTCAAGAGCAAGAAGTAGTGATTGCTTTAGGAAGCAATGTGGGTGATAGACTGCAGAATTTCAACGAAGCTTTGCAGTTGATGAAAAAGGCAGGGATACACATTACAAGACATGCTGGTTTGTATGAGACAGCACCTGCTTATGTCACTAATCAACCTCAATTTCTCAACTCCGCTGTTAGAGCTGTCACAAAGCTTGGACCTCATGAACTACTGAGTGCAGTTAAGAACATAGAGAAACAGCTGGGTCGTACTGCTGGTATACGCTACGGCCCGAGGCCGATTGACTTGGATATCTTGTTGTATGGAAGATATAAAGTACACTCAGATACTCTCACTGTCCCTCATGAAAGAATCTGGGAAAGGCCATTTGTGCTGGCTCCTTTGATTGATTTGCTGGGTTCAGATGTTGATACCGATGATGTTGCTTGCTGGAATTCTTTAGCTGCTGATCGTGGCGGTCTTTTTGAGTTATGGGAGAAAATGGGTGGTGAATCTCTTATTGGTAAAGAAGGAATGAGAAGGGTTTTGCCCATTGGAAACAACTTATGGGACTGGTCCTGCAAGACTTCCATCATGGGGGTTCTTAATTTGACACCTGACAGTTTTAGCGATGGTGGCAAGTTTCAACCTATTGAAGCTGCAGTTTCTCAGGTGCGTTCGATGGTTTCAGATGGTGCTGATATGATTGACATTGGTGCTCAGTCAACACGGCCCATGGCACCTATGATTTCTGTTGAAGAAGAATTGGATAGATTAGTTCCCGTTTTGGAAGCTGTTACAGGAATGCCAGAGATGAGTGGAAAGCTCATATCAGTGGATACGTTTTATTCAGAAGTCGCTTTGGAAGCTGTAAAGAGAGGGGCTCATATTGTAAATGACGTATCAGCGGGCCAGTTGGATCCTCAAATGCACAGGGTTGTTGCTCAGCTTAAGGTGCCTTATATTGCAATGCACATGAGAGGAGATCCATCTACAATGCAAAACAATGAGAATTTACAGTATGATGATGTTTGCAATGAAATTGCCTCTGAGCTACACTCTAGGATTAGAGATGCAGAATTATCAGGCATCCCAGCTTGGAGAATAATTGTTGATCCTGGGATTGGATTCTCGAAGAACACAAAGCAAAACCTGGAAATTCTAGGAGGCGTACCAAAGATTCGAGCAGAAATTGCAAGGAGAAGTTTGGGATTGTCTCATGCTCCCATGTTGATTGGACCTTCGAGAAAGAAATTTCTCGGTGAAGTATGTTCACAACCGATTGCAACGAAGCGAGATCCCGCTACAGTTGCTGCAGTTACCATAGGGGTTCTCGGTGGTGCAAACATAGCTAGAGTACATAACGTAAGAGATAATGTGGATGCAGTGAGGCTTTGTGATGCAATGCTGAAGGAGAAAACAAGCTGAAGCATGATTGTTTCTCGTTGCACATGCTTTTCATTCTCATTTTTTTAATCAAATTATTATTTTTGGATAATTTGGTACACCGCTCATGCTTTTACTGCTAGCGTCACAAGGAATAAAATGAGTTACGTGATGCCCCCTTGAATGGTATTATCTCAAGTTAGTGGTTGTCATTGATCCATCGGAAGATTGTCTGTCTCTCACTAGTGCCCCTAGGAGTAATTGTTTTCAAGGTTGCCTTTAAATATCATTCGAGTAATCAGCACAAGTATTGGCACTCTAAATGTCTGTTGGAATATTATTATCTGAAAACTTAACCAACAAATACAATGACATCCATTCAAAGTAATGGAAGAACTAATATAAAGAGATTAGAGAAAGAGAGAGTATACACAACTTAGTTCCTCCTTTCTTTGGTAAAAGGGAATTATCTGGTAACTGACGAAGCATGTAAATATCTGACAATTTCAAGAGGCCTAGAAAGTGATCAAGTCAGGTAAGTCTTGTTTATGTACTGGTTTAGAAACAAGGCTCAAATGGGAAGAAGAACAGCTTGCAAAAGGGGCTTGTAAAGTGGTTGATGAACAACAATCTGCATCAAATCTCTCCCATTTGTCTGTAATCACTGTCTTCAACCCCCTCTTTGATCCATTTCCAAGCTCACTCCTCATCTCTCCTCCATTATCTTTCCCATTAAAATTAACGCTTCCATTGATAATTTTCTCAAGATCTTTGATGTCTTCTTCTGGGATCTTCTCCAATTTTAGGGTCTGAGATGCATTCAAAACACCCATTTCTCTACATATCTCAAAGTATTGAGTCAAATCTTCTACGTGAGTTGCTGCTTTTTTGACAACTTGAAGTGCCAATGATGCTTCGGGTTTCGCTGGTGTCTCGTAAATGTTCAACAGAACTTGAGCAATTCCGTTGCAGATTTGGCTGTAAACGTCAAAAATCTCAAAGATGAGATTGTTCATGGCCTCCAAAACTAAGCCCCCCTGTTAGAATGTGATCAATGAAAAAGATTAATTTACCACATTTTTGTGTGGTTGATAGTTTTAATATGGAATAATTGGAAGAAGGGGTGAAGTCAAAGAATTGAACGCACCTTCATATCCTCATCCAAGGGTCGAACTTGAAGCAACATATCCAACATGGACTGCCAAGTTTGAAGCTTAATCAACTCATCCAACAATAGGGGCTTCAACCCTTTCTTCGCATTCTTGGCTTCAGAAGAAATAAGCGAGGACTTCTGATCCAGATATGCGTAATAGCTTCTGACGAAGGCGTTATAACCCCAAGTCTTGGATGAATTGGAATGGGCATCTTCGAAGGCAGAGAGATCGAAAGGCAGACGGCCCATGCGCTGGACGGAGGGAATTTGGCAACAAAAAACGCCATGGATGAGCATAAGACCCTTTAGAGCGACAACCCAGCTTCGTGTCTTCTCCATACGGGAGGAGAGGCCCAAGGCGAGAGGCTTGAGATAGACGGGAGAGGTTCGGATCCACTGAAAGACGCGGCGGGCATTGGTGTAGTCTATTTTAGCACCGTCATGGCTGGTGGCTCGGATGATGGCAGCCTCGAGGTCGGGGTGGCGGTAGGGCGTGCGGGGTGAAAGGGTGGCCAGCCAAATGCTGTTTCGGTCCTTGATTGCTCCGGCAGTCCTGCGCCATAGCTTCATCATCTGGGCGAGGAGACAGCAATGGCGGCAAAGGGGAGGGGGTTTCGGATGTAATTTTGAAGGGAGGGATTGCTATTTTAGTTGTGGGTTTGCGGGATGAAGAAGCGTTCAACGCAGGAATAATGAATGGTTGGGGGTATTGTGCATGCGGGAGAACAGATACTGATAATAATAGTTCATTTCTTTCTTCACAAACCTCCCATTTGCAATCACTAATTAATTTTATCTTTTACCAATAATCCTTATCATTTATTATAAATTCTAATTAGGAAAAAATATAAAACCTTTTTTTTTTTTTTCTTTTATACCCATTTGGATGTGGAGAGGAAAACACAAACATTTAGGTTATGGTATTGTTGCTGTGTTGTACCTAGCTATTTGAAAGTATAGCAAAGACGACACAAACAAAAGAGAGTAATCATCATTGATTGGTTCCTATATCGTAGTTGAGCATTGTCCCTTCACTGTTGCTGATAGCGAAGCAACCGCCTCTCCCACTGTCAAGTACACATTATTTGGCCTCAAAATCTCTCCATTTTCATCTGCTTTTTGCAACTTTTCCAACACTTCACCCAATGGATTCACCAACACAAGCTGTATGAATGGAAGAGAAGTTATATTATCAAAAGTAGTGACCGAGATGAAGTAGTGAAGGTACTTGCCTCGACATCCTTCTTTTCCAATGCTCTTCTTAGATCCTTGAAGAGCAGGACTCCACTGGTGTCTATGCCACTCACGGCTGCAACAACAATTTACAATTTAACTTTACATCATCCACCTCCATATTCTTCAACACAAAATAGAATTACTTAGCTCACCTGACAATTCTAAAACAACAAACTGCAGGCCACCGCCCTCCTTCTTCACGTCATCCTCAGCTTCATACTCTTCTATCCATCTCAAAATCCTTCAAACCAAAGGGCCAAATGGAGAGATGAGTATTATATATATATACACATATAGGCTTCCTTCCTTCCTTAACATAGGATTTGAATGTGAGGGGTTATAAGAAGAACCTTTCGTTGAGATATGTAGCGTTGGCAAAGTTGACTGGAGCTTCGATGCCCAAGATGAGGAAACCTCGGACGCCCATTGCATCCTTGTAATGGTCGAGGTTTCTGTATATGTCTGTTCCAGGTATGTTCCCCAACATCACTGTTTTTGGCCTTGTGATTTGCAGGATGATTTTGAAAATGGATATGCCAACCTGATCGATCATCCAGACCCCAAATGGATTTTAGATAGATATCAATTTTACTTTTTGTATTACTAACACAAGTGAGTGAGTTTTAAGAGAAGGGTGAAAGAGGAGAAGTTACAGCAATGGCGAGACCGTGTTGAACAGAGATGAGAATGACGCCGAAGAAGGCACAGAGCATGACAACAAAGTCGAACTTATCCACCTTCCAAATGGCGTAGGCGGCGGGGACGTCGATAAGCCCAATAACGGCGGTGACGATAATGGCGGCCAGCACCAGATTGGGCGTGTACTGAAACAGAGGCATCAGAAACAGGAGCGTGACCATTATTGTGACGGACATTATGATGTTAGACACGGCGGTTTTGGCCCCCGCGTTATGGTTCACCGCGGACCTGGAGAAGGCGCCTACAAATGGAATGCACCACCTGAGTCGATTCCATTCCATTCCATTAAAGAAAACAAGGTGGAGATTTAGGGATAAAACAAACCTGTGGTGACATAGCAAGAAGTGAAAGAGCCGAGGACGTTCATGAGGCCGATGGCGATCATTTCCTTGTTGCCGTCGACGCGGTAGTCTTTTATAGCTGCAAATGTCCGACCCACGGCTATTCCTTCCTGCATATATGTATGTATATATTGAAGGGAAGGCGAAAATGAAACAATGATTGCGGGAAGCGAATGTTGTAAGGTGCAGACCGTGAGCGAGATGATGCCGGTGACGAGGCCAGTCTTAATAACAAGGGGGAGATGGGAGTGTTGGAAACGGAGCATGTTCCATGAAGGTGGGTTCAAGCCTTGTTGCAATTTCCCAATCTGAAACAATTTCCCAATTGCCCATCATTATTGTTCTAATACACAATTTCCCAATTATTAAGTTTTCTGAACTCCAAACTTACTGTGCTGATGCCATGACCATCGGCCTTGAGTGCAAACACCAATATGGTTGAAAGAATGACAGACGCTAGAGGAGCTCCGGCTGATATCCAGAACAGCTTCGGCTTTCTTATGCTCTGTATGCAATTATTTTTATTTGAACTTTTTGTTAAATAATAGGAGGAGGAGATTATTGATAAAACATTAAGAAAAGAGGAGAGAGAGAAAAGTACGATGTGTCTTGTGATTAGAAGGAAGAGAAGGAAACAAAAGCCCATCAGTATAGTCTGCCACGACCACTGCACACAAATACCAACAGACAAACAAACAAACAAAACAAAACAAAACAAAACAAAAGGTCACCAACTTTTTCATTATTATTTATTTAATTCTTCTTTTGCCTTTTTTTGCTGTCGGAGATTTTAAATTTATTTCTAATAATTAATCTCTAATAATTAACGTGATTACCAAAAGAAGCAGTGTAAAGCTTTTACATGTGATCCATGTACCTACGTTTGTTGTCTCTACTCATGTCTGCGTTCTCTTATGTGTATATATATATATTTAAATAAAAAAAAGAAAAAAGAGTTATACCTCGTGAGTGTGATGAAAAACTGAGGTCAAAACAGGAAGCAAACCCATCTGTTTGGTGAAATGGGTAATTCCAAGCAAGCCTTTAAGCTGCTGCAGAGACACAATAATGGCCGCCCCCGCCATGAACCCAATCAAAGTCGCCTTCGACAGAAAATCGATTATGAGCCCAAGTCTGCATGCCAAGAAAAGAAAAGTAGTAGATTTTTTTAATAAAAAGAAGAAGAAAATAATTGGATTAATTAAGAAGCCCATATGTGTATTATGACCTTAGGAAGCCGAGGGAGGCCTGGAAGAGGCCGGCGAAGAAGGTGGAGGTGAAGGCGAGTTGGAGAAAGAGAATGGGATCTTTGAGGGGGGACACTTCTTGCCTCAGCATGGATCCCAGTATTAGCGATGCTATTGATACAGGCCCAACCGCCAGGTCTCTTGAGCTTCCAAGAACCGCATACACCAGTGGTGGAACAAAGCTTGAATCTTCCATTTTTATTTTTTTTTAACCACAAATAAATGCTTCAAATCTCTACTTGCAACAACCATGTAATGGAATCAAACACAAAGAAGAGAAAAGAAAACACTCACAAAGCCCAACAATGGGAGGCAGATTAGCAAGCTTAGCATAGCTAATACCCTGAAAACAAAACAAAAATAACCTTATAATCAATCAATCAAGCTTATAATCAAATCAATCAAGCTTATAATCAAATCAATCCAGCTTATAATCAAATCAATCCAGCTTATAATCTTGATCCAAACTCACACCTGAGGGATGGCCAAGCTTGCAATGGTGAGCCCAGCAACAACATCAGATTTGAAGAGCCTGAGATTATAATGAGGCCCCCATTCAAGAATCGGGAAAATATACTGAGCTCCGATCACCCATTTCCTCGCCGGAGACTGCCCTTTGAACTGCCGAAGAGGGTCATCGGGGAAAAACGTCTCCTTCAGCCGGTTGCCTAGCCTCTGCAACCCGCTTCTGTGCGGAGGGGGAACCACGGTATGAACTATGTCCACACAGTGCTCCGCCGCCGGACCACTCCTGGCATTGCTATTGCTATTGCTATTGCTATTGCTATTATTATTACTGTTGTCGGGGTCGCCCATTTTGGACTTGCTCATAATAATTCAGCCTTAGGTAGGTTCCTTGTTTCAGAAGAATGGGGGTTGCCTTGGCTTGGCTTTGTATTGCCCTGCTTTATTCATATATATATATATATATATATATATATATATAGATGATTGGTTTTTTGGGGGCTCCGACCTTATCACAATTGAATCATTGGTCAGAATGTGATGTGATGCACTACCTTTCTTCGACTAATAATGGAGTTTCAATTTATCCTCCTCATCGTCTTCTAAATTAATTAAATTAAATTAAGTTGAGCACGGTAAATATATAAATAAGTAAGAGAAATTATGTTAAAAAAAAGAAAAAAATTTGATCAATCATTTTCGTTTGTTTTGGAGTATACTACGTACTAAGTTACGGATCAATGGAGTTTACCACCTTTACCACAAGTTAGTCACGCACGTAATAGGTTGTTTCATATGTCAATTGTCTGTATCGAACAAGATTAGATGAAATGAGAAAAAGAATAATAGGGTATCTAGATTCTCTATTTCTTATTTAATGCAATAGGGTGGAAGAAAAAAAAAAAACGTTATTACTTCTACAAATGTAGCAGCAAATATCATACATAAATAAATAATACAAAAGATATGATTTCAACGTCAAGAAAAAACTTTATAGAGGAAAAAGAAGAGGAAGAGGAAGAGGAAGAAAGAAAAAAGGAAGTCCCAAAATGATTTTAAAATGCTTTTGTCTAAAATTAAAAATTAAAGATCATTGGTTGCCTTTCATTTCTTCCTGCTTTCTCTTTACCTTTACCACGCATATTCCTTCTATTATTCTTTTCCATTCTTTTCATTCTTTTCATACTTATTTTCACCGCTTTATGTTGTTTAAACGCGTCCATAAAGGGAAGGTTTCCACGCCCTTATAAATAATCTTTTGTTCTCCCCTCGAACTAATGTGAGATCTCATTGCTTTTATTCTCGAAATCTATTTTATAATGACCAAATTGAAGAGCTCCCCACGTAGCATCACCAAAATCCGAAACATGCAGAAATTAGAACCACACAAAAATACTTGTCTGTTGGTTGCCAAATTAAAATACCAATCTTGGTTGGTCAAGGAATATGGCCCAACACATTATCATATAAAAATAGATCATGCAACTTACTTATTTTATGTATAATAAAAAAAATGTTAAATTTAAATCAACTTTTTTAAATATTAAACAAAATTGGATGGTCACTTTTTAAAATTATAAATAACAAAGCTAATATATATATTTTTTTTAAATTATAAATAACAAAGCTAATATATTTTTTAAAATTGAAAAAATCGTAAATAGTAATCGTTTCATAATCATATTTACAATATATGTTTTTTCTAATATATAAATTAATGATCACATTTTGATTTCCAAATCTTCTATTTCATTGGATTCCATCATAAATGGAAATTAAAAAAAAAAAAAAAAACGCTAGAGAACCAATTCCTGGTTACACTTGTTTTAGGTTGTTGGGTGATGTGAATGTTTGCTGAATCCACCACACCTAAATGGTGTGAAAGTTATCTTATTTATAATCAAATAAATTACAAGGATATGGAAATAGTAATAAATGAAAATAACAATAAATGGAAAGATACCTATAGTAATAAGGCAAATGTTAGATATTTGCCTTATAATAAAATATCAAATATAATATATACGGGAAAGTATAATTTATTACTAAATATCCTTAACACCCCACCGCAAGCTAAGCGTCGGATTTAAACGAACGTGAAGCTTGAATCTGAAAAATTCAAAGAGGTTGAAAAACACTTTTCGTGAAGATGTTAACAACCTGGTTCAGAGGAGGCGTAGAGAAACACTTTCTTGGCCATCGAAAACTGCAGAGAGATCGCCGCTCAGCGGCAAATGCTACCTTGGCTTCGGTGAGAATATGTCTAACCCATGAAGAGGGATTGTCGCTTAGCGACGATGCTGACTTGGCTCTGGTGAGAATATGTCTAACCCCAAGAAGTAGAAGGGGAACCTAGAGCAAGGGACAAAGACAATGTTGAAGCCGGAAGAGTCGCCACATTGGGCGAATGAGCCAATTTTGGCGAGAAGGGCAGCTGGAAGAGTCGCCACATTGGGGCGAAGGGGCCAATTTTGGCGAGAAGGGCGGCGGCAACTTGGTTGGCGAAGATGCCAATGCGGCGCCCAGATTCCAAAGGTAAATCTCTGCAGAAGGTCGATGGGGTTATTGAGATTCTGTATATTTTCGAAGAGGGATGCTGATGAAGATCCTAAGATTAGGGTTTTTGTGAAGGA
>NW_019268525.1:150992-159502 GCF_002738365.1 Cucurbita moschata
GGGGGGGGGGGGGGGGGGGGGGGGGGGGGGGGGAAGGGGCATTATTTTTTTTTGGGTAATAATACAGCCACTTGATGAATTCACATGTCAATAAAAACAATCTACTTTTTTATTTTTTTTGTTTTTGTTTGAATATATATATATATATATATATATAAACAAAGGCTTTATAATATTAAAACCCTAAAACATATTTTTGTTTCAATCATCTCAACTTCCCCGTCTTCTCTTCCCCATATGACAGCCTTTTTAGATACATTTGTTTCAAAGTTTGATAAGGAAGGAATATAATCTTCTTTCCTTATTTTTATAATCAACTTTTTGTTTAATACTTTTCAAATATATTTTTATTTAATAATAATAATAAATAAATAAAAAAGAAAATAAAAAAGAAATTTAAAATACACAATTGGACTCCCATATTAGTTGATTTGAGGCTTGATTGCAATAATAAAAAAAAGGTATTATGGTCCAAAGGCATTAAGGGAAACCTTTTTTTAAAAAAAGAAAAAAAGAGGAAGGGCATTGAGCACTATGTTTAGTGAAGGGATGGGGTTCAGAATGTCGACCATAAAATAAAATAGTTGGGGGAAATAGGGTCTTGTGACTGGGGCATTGTTTGGTTCAGATCATTTGAGGCATACACCCACTATGCATGCTTTTGGCATACTACTCACACGACACGACACAACGCAACGCAACTTGGAAGTGAGGTGTTTTTTCTCACTCTCGTTTTCATCGTCTTCTTTCCATATGCACTTTTCTCGCCTCTCTTCCAAACCTTGGGACCCCTTCCACCATCGTTAGTGGAACCTTTTTCCCATTATGTGATGATGGCTCCACCGACATTACCCATCCATCAACACCTAATCATCCATATTTATGCAAACCGAAAGGTTTAGTGATATTGATATCAACCACCAATCGACATCCTTGGTGGAAGGCTCTCTGTGAGGGATAACGATGCCTCCCTCTCCCATGTCTATCTACTAAGAAACATAAAACCAGAACTAGAAATGTTACTACGCGATTCTTTAAAGTCTAAGGAATCAAAATCATAACAATCTAACTACACAACTTGTCTTGTTTTGTCGGGAAAAAAGTGAAACAGTTGTACATGTTTTGTAAAATGAGAAAAAGGTTGATGTATCGGAAGATATCACTTTTCTTATAAAATTAAAATTCATGTAATAAGCTATGATGTGGGAGATACATGTTTTGGGATGATGTTGCAGCAGAGACAGACGAAGTTGTGGGCCGTCTGCATACAGTCAAAGCTTCCACCTCCGTATACTTGGAGATTTAGAAACAAAGGAAGATGATGCAACTGATGCCTACTATCCATTTTCAAAACAAGACTTGGAATAAATGAAGAACGCAGTGATAGAATGGTGAAACAGAGAGAGATGAAGAGGTGTGGATGCCCATTCATACCACCTACACAAATATTGATCAGTGTGCCAAAATGTGAGCTTACTAATAGGGTAATCCGAGAAGTTTATAGATACACAAGTGAGGAAAAGTATCTGTATTGTATTGATTTAAGTAGCTGTTGATTGTTATGGGTTTAATGAATTACATTTTAAAACTTTTATAAATCCATCGTAGATTAGCGTCAATCAACTTTGTATGTTTAAGATCTAATTTGATAATTTTGATACGAGTTGAAAAGGTCAAAATTCGATTTTTTTTTTTTTAAAAAAAAAAGATTTAAAAAGAACAGGTGAAAGAAGGCGGAAGGAGACTAGATTCGCGCTAAATTTGTAGCAAATCAGACACAACGGAAGCAGAGGGCAGAGAGACAAAGCTTCGAGAGAGATAAATGGAAACCCCCGATCCTTCCTATTCCCGCAAGTACGGCGTCCCTTTCTACGCAGCCGCTTGGCTGCCTTTCACTTCTCTCAACTCCCACCAGGAACCTCCACAATCTGAAAATGATCATCCAGATCAGTCCAATGATGCTCACATTTCCGCCAACCACAAATCTCCTCCATCTCACCCAACCGCCGCACTTAATTACTACATAGCCGCTGCTGGCGGTGGCGGAGAAGGTCGGAGTGGAATTTCCAATGCCCTCCTACTCGCGTATTTCGATTTCGAATCCCGCTCTCTCTCTGATCAGCCTGTAAATTCTCTCTCCCTTCCTACTCTTCGCTGATTATTTATCGTGTTCTTGCTTTCTCGATTTTTTCTTTTCCTCGAATGTTTGCGTTATTTTCTTTTAGGTCTGTGCTATTAAGTGGAGCACAAAACGATATTACTTGAATAGGATCTCTTCAATAGGGTTGTACAACTGTGTTCTTGAGTTCCAATGTGAAGCAGAAACGGGGATGAATTATGAACTTTTTTCTAACGTTGATTTTCTTGCTCATTAGGCGCTATACACTACTTCCTTTAAATTTATGATCTTGTTTGGTATGTTTTCTGGCGATTGCTTTTCACGAATATATCCAAGTATGCATAGGACAAGATTTGAGAATCTAAGGTGTCGCTTGCGTACATTGATTTTTCCTACCTCAATATGATTCGGCAGCATATTTGGCCTATATTTTAGAAGAAATCTGGTCAAGATATTTATCAATGGTTTCCTAACCAATATGATCGAGAATTTTCACCCTAAACAAGTAGGAGATTCTTATGTGTGGAGGCTGTAGAATTTTCAGTTTCTAACTAGCCGAATCCTTTCTGTTGATGATGGAAAACCATGAAGCTATTCCTAAAAACTCATGTAAGATGTGGGGAACCAAATATCAGAAAGTGGTTACTCAGGGTCAAATCTTATACTGGGAGCTATCAGTACTTGTGATAAGATTATGAGAAAGCTTTGGAGTGTGTTATGTTTAAGTTAGCTTTGGAGTGTGTTATGTTTAAGTTAGCTTTGGAGTGTGCTAGCTAGGTCAACTATGTGTTTGTGAGTGTCGGAGATTCAGTTTGATTTATCGAGCTTAATTCAATTCAACCAATCATGTCCTTTTCATGGAGCAACAAAGGAGAATTTAAAACATATACTCTCCACTAGGAGGATAGAGATTGCCACCCTCACATGATGTTGAACTATAAGTAAAGGAGAACATATGAACCATTTTAATCGTAGTTTGTGTTATGGGTTTGCATTTATTAACTACAGTCATCCAAAAACCCTTGGAAATATAATCTCTTAGTTCTGTTGAGAGGGTCATTCTTGCTCACAATGATCTTATGCCAAAGAATTTCATCTTCAATAAAAATCTGCACCATTTAGTCAACTTTGGAGGACTTTTCATATCCCCTCTTTAGTTTGTTCTAATTCATAAAGTTACATAATTTTCTAGATTTATCTGGATCATGTAGAAAGCTTTTTCCTTGGTAACTTTTAGCAATATTTTTGTACTATCTTTTGGTATCACTTCGCAATTCTTATGGAACTGCTTCTCAGTTTCATTTTCTATCATTGTGCATTCATCAGTAATCTATCTTTCCAGGTTGCAAAATATGGTACTGGTTCTGATTTGCCTTACAGAATGGCTGTTCATCCAGCTGGAGATGGAATTATATGTTCTTTGCCAAAAAGTTGCAGGTATACCATACAAATTGATATAAACCAAAAATGAGGGTAATTAGTTCTTTCTCGGACGAACCTATGGGCAGCTTAAATCTTAAATTACTAATAACTATTTTAGGTAGGCATGTATGATGTATGTCAGAAAAATAAAGTTGCAATAATTTGGTATGTTAGTCGAAGTTTTTGTTAAGAGAAGTTACTGTCCTATACTATTTAACTACAGTGTAGAGTCATACCCTGTGGTTAATTTGATTGAGGCATCTATTGTATCATGGTGTAACTTGAGAAGTGTCAATTTGTAACTAATATTGTGCTTTCCTTATTCAGCTTGTTTAAATTGGATACCAAAAAGGACGCTGGAGACAATAAACTTGGTCTAAAACTCTCTCAGGAGGTGCTCAGCCAGTTGGAAGATGTTGGACTACAATTAGCTTTGGCATTTAATAATGAGGGCTCTTTGCTTGCTACAGGTGGTGAGGTAGGAATTTTTTCTATTTGGTTGATTTTCTTGGAAAGGAAATGATGTAGTAGGATAGGTTAATCTTGTATAATCTGGACAATTCCTTGATTGACCCTCTTTTTAACTATCCTTTTTTATTTTTTGATTCTAGTTTCCTCCCTAAATCCCTATAAATGGAGGGCTTCTCTTATGTTATCGACACACTTTCATCCATAATGAAGATTTAGAGATTGATTCTTGGAGAATTCTCTCCTTAGTCTCGTTAGGCTAAAATTGGTATCAGAGCAATCACTTGGGTAAATGTTGGCTTTTGTCGGTGGAAGACCTGGTGTTGACACCAATTGCAAGAGGGAACTTTTGAACCTTTGAGAGTATTATTTTTCAAAAAAAAGAAAAGAAACTTAAAAAACGTTAAAAAAATTGCAAAGATTTAAAATTTACAACAAAAGAAAGGTGACGAAGGGAAGATACAACAACTTGTATATGTAAGAAAACCATAAATACACTAAAAAACAGTGCTGTTATTATGATTCAAGTAATTTTATTCAAGTGGTTCAGAAGAGGAATTTCAGCCTAGCAACCTCACCATGTTCAATTTTTTCGAAGAATCCTATGAAGATCTAGAGATTGATTCGTAGAGAATTCTCTTCCGTCTCTTTAGGCTACACTAGGAAACAACTTTGCATAGCCGTACATAATTTAAAATGAGAGGAGGAGGCAAGGTATCTCTCAAAGAAGCCAAATGGAGCTCACGAAATTCTATAACTTACGAACCTAGAATGTTAATAGCTTATGCATTTCTTCAAGTGGCACGCGGGCTGCAACTGTATACTTTCTCTTTATTGATTATAAGTGTTCATTCATTTTTCTTTTCTATAGCTTCATATATGTTCCGTCATTTTGTCGTTTTTTGCATCTATTTCATTGCTTGCATATGTTAAAATGCTGTATGGTGTTTTAGTATTATTTAGATGTAGCTTGTACTATTATTCTCTGATCTTAATGCAGTACAGGATGGAAATTTAAGGGTCTTCAAGTGGCCTAGCTTGGACATTATTCTCAATGAGCCCAGTGCCCATTCTAGTGTGAAGGACTTGGATTTCAGGTTTGCAACGTTATTATGATACAAGTATTTTATTTGTCTATGAAAACTTCTTTTTGCGATGAAGTTATGGTGATAGGTGTTGTTTTATTTTTGCAGTTATGATGGTAAATATCTGGTCTCCTTAGGTGGCCCTTGTAGAGTGTGGGATGTGACTTCTTCAAGTGTAGTAACTTCTCTTACAAAAGAAAATGTAAGCAAATAGTTGTTTTATTATTTTGAAGATGTAGTGACTTTTATGATGTATTATAGGTGCTTGCATCTATGTTTGAAGAAGTTCTTTACGGTATGCCCAGGATATTTGGACCCCTATGGGTGTAGATGTCATCTCATGCCTCAACCACCCTGACAATATTTACAACTCTTATTTCTCTTTATTCTGATTTAAGGACTTGGTGCGGTTTGTAGGATGAGGTTTTTATCTCATGTAGATTTTCAATGGCCATTGATGGAAATATGGTTTTATATACTGCTGCAGTGACTGGTAAAGAATTTCTTCTGACTTGAGTTTGCACGATAATCCTATTGTTATCTAATCTTGTTGAGGATTGTGTTGAATAGGCAGAGGTGGAAGCATTATAACCTGGAATGCAACCACGTGGAGGAGGGTAGCCTCAAAGCTCATTACTCGTGATAATATTACTGCATTCAATGTTTCGACTAATGGAAAACTCCTTGCCTGGTAATAAAATAAAGAGATTTTTTTTTTCTCTTGAAAGTGAGCTGCTATTTTGACACTCAAACACTTTAGTCGTGCCTCCTATTTTAATGCCCATGTTTAGAAAATATCAGATGCCATTAAATAAGAAGTGAAATACCAGCTACCAAGGTGTTCTAACCTTTTAGGCTGTTCTATGTCATGTTGCCCATGATTTGCCTGGGCCTTCGTTTCGCTGCAATGTGAGATTGGTTACTTAACTGGGTCCGATTATTGAGAGAATAAGACCTATTAAGTGGTTGGAGGAAAACACTCCTCTTTATGCATGGTATATCTTCAAAATTTCAATTCTCCTCCCCCTCTGTCTGTCTAGTCGGTTCATACTTCAGGCTTTCAATAGGTTATCGCCAACTTACTCGATTACTTTTTCTTTTATTAAATCTCATCTCACCTTTTTGTTTATCAGAAAAATATATTCCTGGTTAATTATTTTGAACTGTTTGTCCCTTGTGGTTAATGAGATCAAGTTGAGACTAAAAAATTGTTTCTGATAGTCCTTTCAACATTATGCCTCGAATAGTAATTTTTCTGTTCCAAATAAACAAAGGAACGTTTTTTCTGTTATTACCTTAGTGGCTTGGCTGCTCTTGAATATCCATTACTTTTATATCTGAAAGTGTTGTATTTTAATATCCATTACTTTTATATCTGAAAGTGTTGTATTTTAATACATTTGACTAACAGTTTCTGCTTCATTATTGGTGTAGTGGCACAACTCAGGGTGATGTTCTGGTCATAAATTCAACCAGCATGCGAGTTCAACAGATAGTTAAAAAGGCACACCTTGGTTTTGTGACTGCACTGAGCTTTTCTCGCGATTCAAGGTTTTAATCCAATATATCCATTTAACATGATAAGATATCATCATACTTATATCGATTACCAAGGATATTATTCTTCTGAGTACAGGGCTTTGGCTTCCGCATCAATGGACTCGAGTGCTAGGGTGACTGTAATTGAAGAGAAACAGAAAAAAGGTACGTATATCCTTGCTTTCTACTCTGATAATTCAAGTGTATATCATTTCATTTCCGCCATTTGTCAATTGTCACCTCACTGCTCTTGGTCTTTATGGACTAGATAAAGAATGATATCTAACCCCACTGCACCATCACTAATATCATGTTTAGATACAGCGTGATTTGTTTGAAGGATTTTATATTGATTGTTCTGGTCGGTCACGGTTGTTAATGGGTCAAGGTACAATGTGCTTGACGTTGCAGATGTGGAACTATTTAACTTAAAAATATTATTAGAAAAAAATCTGTTTTCTCAGCTGTTCTCTCATTTAACTGAAAATGACACAAGGAATAAGAAGAGAGTGATTGAAAAGGGGGAATTGAGATGGCTAGGTGCCTTTAGTGCAGCTTATTAGTGGAGCTGTCTCACCCTTGTCTACTCCCCCCTCCTCCTCCTCTGTGCACCTCCAGTTTTTTTTTTTGTTAGCGAAGGCACTGTCGTGAAGTACTGATTTTGACATTCAAGTTGTCGGCTTTTAGTAATTAGTTACATTTGCTTGTATGTCTATTAACATTGAACTTGGGAAAATGTTATTCATTCATGGTGTATTCAGCAAATGGAGTAAAGGTAATTAGTGAGAAGTCCCAACTTCATATATTGTGTTTTAACCTAAACTTGATATTTAATTTATGTAGTACAATGACTTGTACATAAGAGTAAAAATTTGCACGTCGTTAATAAACTAAATTAATCTATAAGCCAACTGAAGCCAGAGGTATCACTAAACCACGATTGATTTTCCCTGCAGGAATGAGCTTGTGGGTCATCATATTCATCTTGCTTATCGCCATTGCTGCATATTTTATCAATGCTGAAATTCTCAAGCTTGAGCTTCCCAGCTTTTCCCATAGTAAATGAAAGTCGATCGATCAAGAAACTTCCATACTCACACAAATTGAATTGGTACTCTAATTTCATCTTCATTAGTATTTATTATATTCAAATTCAAATAAGCAGTGTTCTAATTCCATGTCATAGGTAAAATTCCTTCATTTCTGTTAATGTTCAAAATTGACATCTTCCTGCACCTACTCTTTTAAGTTGGTCGCTTTTCTAATCTTTCCCCTCTCCAACATTAAATAGTGTAATTCACAATTCCTCCTATGAATATGATTTTTGGATGCTTGTCAAAAGAAATGAATGTGGCTGTCATAAGGATTATCCATAAACTACAAGGTTACTTTCTTCAACCTTACCATGTAATTTTTTATTTCTTTCTAAATCTGGGTGTACATGGTTTAATATCTTTGCTTTTCTTTTAACCAATTGGAAGTGTATTTTGTAAATCTCATAAACATAGAACACAAAAATTTTAAGAATAAGCTTTGGTATGTATTTCACAACGCTTCTATATGCTATGGGAGACATTGAGAGCTTTACAGGCATGTGACAATAACAGCTAGTGAAGTCGATGCATTTCATTCTAATTAAGGCAACTTTATAAACAATTTACAAAATATAGAGAGACTGATCTAGGTTAGTCAGTTTAAACACAGCTCTCAATCAGTCAAAGCATCAGCAACTTTTCTTCAAACCTCCATACGAGATTGTTAAGTAAATTAAATTAGAAAGAAAAATTAAAAGAAACCATACAATAAATTAACCAACAAGAATAGACAAAAAAAAAAAAAAAAAAAAAAAAAAAAAAAAAAAAAAAAAAAAAAAAAAA
>NW_019268525.1:160209-182055 GCF_002738365.1 Cucurbita moschata
AAAAAAAAAAAAAAAAAAAAAAAAAAAAAAAAAAAAAAAAAAAAAAAAAGCAATTGGTCATATGCTTTGGTGAAGTGATTGAACCAACCAACAAGAATACTCACAAAAAAAACCACCCACAAACAACTTAGAAAGAGGAAGAAACAATGACCTGGTTTAAATGTGGTACTAACAAAACACAATGGTGACATTTATATTCAAATGAAAATATCATTCACTATCTTCAATGGATAGCATAAATCGAAAACAATGAGTTTGTACAAGTTGTTTGTTGCTATTGTGGTTAGCTTGCTTCTATTACCTATTTTCTTTTCTTCTGTATACGCAGGTTGAAAGCTTCACCAGAACCATGCATTCAAAGAGGGATGTAAGCTTGTTGACTCGCTCCGTAAAAAAACACGATCACTGACGCTTACTCCGGTAGAGTGAATAACCAACAAGGGCCGAAACAAAAAAGGTCCACAAGACCTGCCAAAATCCACATATTTTTTAGGCTTAAAAAGAGTATTAGTGCTTGTCGAAATGAAATATCGGCAGAAAAGTCCTGTCCTGTCTCTTACCGTATTAATTGCGAGCCAACGTTCAAGCCTTCTGATTCTGGACTGCATGTCTTCGATGATCCCTTCCAGTGGAGATGATGCCTCCCTACTAGGGGATGACTCTGAAGCTGTACTACTTCCCTGTTCCAATCATGTTTCCACACATTCTCAACATTTGCAAAAAGTTTTTTACAGGTTTTTTCCCCCTTTTAACAAGGAAACTTAAATTTTCATTGATCAAATGAAAAATTACGCAGATCAAAGAAAAAAAAAATGAAACAATGGAACAAAAACAGCCCAACCAACCAAAGAAACCAACAGAACAGTAAGCATTCAAACCGCAACCACATAATGATTACAGAATTTACACAAAACCGAAGCACACTGCACCCGCACCAAAAAAATAAGTTGAGAGCCGACAAATAATCAAATAAGCGCTACCTAAACAGCAAAACGACCAAAAACCAACGAGGAAGCTTTTTAACTAGTTTTTATAAGATCTGCCTCTCAAAGAGTATATTATGACATCAATAACCCTCTAGATTGGGAAAATAAAGGAGTGCAAACCAAAACTGAAAAATATTTGGTTAGTTCAATTCAGATAGACTTTATCGGTTCAATTTTTGTCAGCTCGGTGCCCCTTGCAGTCAGTTTAGTTCGTTTTTGCCAGAAAGTCAGTTTGGGTTTGGTTTCAATGTTGGTTCTGGCCAAAATTCGAACTAAACCAACTTGCTTAAATCTCTAGGTAACACACATACTATGCGATGAACAAAATGCATGTTTCAACAATGTTAATCCACTCATAATAAATTCACTTAAACTTAAAATAAGAACAACCAAAGATCAGCGGATGGAATGCTCCTAAATCTGAGTTGCAATAACAAGGACAGTTTTGGAGGAAAAAAACGGCCTTCATACTAAATATTACTAAATAATAATCATAGTTTATAGTCTTCCCGATAATATTAAGGCTCGAATTATCCAATAAATTCAACATACCTGCGATTGAATAAATTCGACAAGTTCTTGCAGCCTTGCAGCTTGATGATTATGGATTAGGCCAGAACTCCTATTTTCTGGCAAACTTTCCAAAATTATTTGAAGATAGCTCTAAAATAGAAAAGGGAACTGTCAGTTTGAAGTACAAAGAAGAATGTTCTGCTTTCATGCTTGTATCCATTGTAACTCAAATAAAATATTTTGTAAGAAAGAAGATTTGCACAAAATCATATAAAGCTTCCCAGCTAGACTCTTCCCCTTTAAACACTATCAAACCATCATATAAGGAGAGCAAACCAAACCAGATATATTGTTATATTTTTACTATTTGGCATAGCTTTGGATAGCTTTCTTTCCTAATTTTCTAGAACCACAATGGCAAATTCCAAAGATTAATTGTAAGTGTAACTATCTACATATGTATTAAAGGATAGCTTTGACTACATTAGATGAAATAACTTCGCATCTTGCTTTCAATCACCAACCCTAGCCGCTGCCATCAAACCTAACATTAGCCACCACCATCGTCGAACCTAGTCGAACCATCGTTGGTTCAATTCGTAATTGTCCTACTGCCATGGACTGGCTGCTTTTGTCCACTGTCCTCATTTGCTTCCGTTATGTTGATAATAAGTACTTTAGCATTTGGTTGAAGATGGTGTGTTATTTGTTCAAGATGTGACGAACAAGTTGACTATTCCTCTCTGGTTATCTCATTTGCACTGGTTGGAAGGGTTGCTTGTGGATCTTTTGTTTCTTCCATGGTCTATGAACTTTCTCAAGCAAACTAGAGATGATGATGATGAGATTTTCATATAAAAGTCTAGAGGAATTAGTCATGTACAAAGTTGTTTCTTGTATAAAAAAATGTCACTATCTATAAAATACATTCATGCAGACCAAAAATAAATGCTGGTCCTAATTCTCTGATTTTTCTCAAAGAAAATCAATTTACAACAAATGGAGAAATCCTATAAATCAAAGAACAATGTGCACGTAGTAAAGCAGAACCTTTGTAGTATATGAATCATTCAATTCAAGCATGGAACCAGCTGCCGCAACAGCCTCTTTATCCACCCCTTTTATTTGTAGGTAAGGACAAGGAGCATCTTGTAGATGGTCAACCTCAACTAGAATCTAAAAAGGGACATAAATTTCAAATTAAAAATAGATTAATAAAGGGTTTGCAAACATGATGTCTAAAACGACTGAACTAATTAATCAAGATAAGCAAATGCCTCTTCTGTAAGGACCTCTATAACAACCTGGCCTGAATTTTCATATTAATTCTATTTGGATCTCTAGGCTATCATATGTTTTGTTTGCCTTTGAACCTTGTATAAAATTTATTTTAGTCTTAGTTACTAACTTTTTAAAATTATTTAATATAATCAATACATTGATACGTCTTTGATTCATTTGATTTACAGATAGTGTTCAAAGCCACATGTCAATAATAGGTCAAAGGTCAATTTTAAAAAAGGATTCTAATTTTTGTTAAATAATTTATAAAAATGAATAGTAAGGACAGATTATCTCAAATACAAGGTGTAATGACTAAAACAAAAAATTCTGAAAGTTGAGGGACTAGAACAGAACAGGTGTGAAAGTTTATTATACTAGTACCTTCCCATCTTGGTATATGTACGCAGATGCTTCAATATAAGCCATGGCTTGATACCTGGCCGCACAAAGGAAAAAAGAAGAGAAAAAAGAAAAAGGAAAACACACACACACACACACACATCATGTTGTATAGATAATAAACTGTAGTAAAACTTTGTTAAAAAATGAACAGTAGTAAAACTATTGTCAGGACAAACTATCAAAGAAGAAAAACAGGAAACAAATAAACAGATATTCATTAACCAGGTAAACAGTGTCGCAACCAAAAGATTTGCATCTTGGCTAAAATTATATATTGATTAAAGAACAAAATTGTTTCAGATCCTTGTTTTATCTCCTAGAGAACCTATCTGAGTGTTACTAATCTCTACATAAGTAAGGTTCCGTATCACACTGGGAGATCATGATAAATATGAGACTCGAGATATTTACAAGAGTTAAAGATTAGATGGGAGCGTGTCATAGATAAAGTCAAGAGTTGATAGCAGTTAGTTGTATGAAAATTAAGACTAACAGAGAACCTAATTTTGACTTGAGAAGGTGGTATGTAGTAAGCGGAGAGATGAGGCATGCCACCATGCCCAAGCAAAGGCATCTCGAATTGCATATGATTGAGTAGGGATGTGTCTTTGAAAGGTTCATATTTACTTTTATGTAAAGGAAATAAACCTTTCCTTGATATTATATATAAATTCTTTTTAGTGAATAACCAAAAATTTAATTGTGAAAAAATGAAAAAGAATACAAAGGCATACAAAAACCTGAGAGTCCACAAAAAGGAAAAGAAAAAGAGAGGCAAACTAAAGAAAAAGCTTCCAGTCAAGCAAAATTAAGATCTAACCAATAATTATAAAGAGGTATCCATGGAGTCCCATATAGAGTTGGTTAGATAAATCCTACCGAGTAAATGTGATCCCTAACTTTTGGTTAATCCCTAACTTTTGAGTCCCATATAGAGTTTGTTAGATAAATCCTACCGAGTAAATGTGATCCCTAACTTTTGGTTAATCCCTAACTTTTAGTTAACCATTTTTTTGTTAGGTAACTATTTTTATGTTAAACCCACGCAATTGAAGTAAGTGGGAAGTACAAGTATAGTGGGAGAGCTTAGTTAAGTTGCCATTTACTTTTCATATCCCAACTGAATCACACATGTAATCATCTGAGTCTTCAGCAAATCTCTCTCCTTTTACTTTCCGTTATTTTTTCTTCGAAGAAATTTTCCTTCGGCTGGTTTTTTCGTCGACGTTTTCCGACAAGTGGTATCAGAGCTTGCCAGAAGTCAACAAGTGGTCAGAGTCTGGTTGAAGTCATCGGTGGTATATCATTGCGGAGGAGCCAACTTTATCAACAGTCAAGTTGAATAGCTCAAGTGGTTAGAGTGTCGACCTAACAACACACAGGTCTCAGGTTCGAGTAGAAGAAAATGCAAAGTGCGAAAATACACACATCGTGGGGTCCATCCCAGGGTAGGCTCACTCCACGCCGCCATCGTGTGCCGGCATCTCCATCCCCGCCACAAAGAGGCCAAGCTAGGGGTAACAAAGGGCATCGACTGAGGAGCCAATTCAACTGAAGGAGGAGCGAGTGTTCGCTCAGACCAGTGGGACGAGCAACAAGAGAGCACAGACGAACGACGGGTCCTCGACACACACAGGGGCAACAAACAAGTCTGCGTTCTCCGAGCTCGACTCGGGGATTCGCGGGATGGTTAAGTTCGACGATGGCTCCGTCGTAAGATCGAAGGGGACACACAGGGGCAACAAACAAGTCTGCGTTCTCCGAGCTCGACTCGGGGATTCGCGGGATGGTTAAGTTCGACGATGGCTCCGTCGTAAGATCGAAGGGCACGGCACCTTCCTGTTCATCGGCAAGGGAGGCAAGCACCACAAGCTGACCGGCGTCTACTTCATCCCGAGGCTCAAGGCTCTAACCTTGTGAGCCTGGGTCAACTCGATGAGGCCACTCGATGAGGCCGGCTGCCACATTTCCATCGAGCGCAGGCTACTCAAGATCCGTGATGATCGACGATGGCTGCTCACACAAGTTCAGTGCACGGCAAATCGCCTTTACATCCTGGAGTTGGAGATAGAGCAGTCAGCCTCTCGGCCAGGACCGAAGAAGTATCTTGGAGGTGGCACGCAAGGTACGGACACCTAAATCACAACCTCCCAATCAACGTACCGAAGAAGTACCAATCAGCCTCCCGTTATTTCTCTCTCCCACAAACCTCACACTAACAACACACACACCTCAACCTGACAAGGAAAGTGAAAAATGAACTTCTCGATCATCTCTCTGCAATCCTTGTTTAGACAAGCTGAAGCCAAACTCCTCAAAGAAACATCTTAAATCACAACCCCATGATCAACGTCCTCAGCTGCCCTCTTGCAGAGAATACAACAGAATAGCCCAACTAAATTGGACAGCTTTCTCAAGACTTGATCCAAGGTGTTAACCCTTTTATGGAGAACCAGCCACATAAAGAACTTAACCCTCTTTCAAATATTCACCATCCACAAGTCAAAGACGCAACTTGTGGGAGAGGGATTGACAAAGCAAAGAAAGAAGGATTTGCAAGAAAAGCCTTAGACCAATAAAGACTCCACAAACGAGTATCCCTTCCACCAGCTTAAAATGAAACTCCCCCACCAATGGAAGGAGGGCAACAACATCCAACGTTTCTTTATTAAACAAAGGACGCTAAATCCCCAAAATAGGCTAGAGCGGTCTGAATGTTAGGCAACACATCAGCCACTGAGTAGTTCATCATCGAAAATAAGTGACCAGACCCAATTCTAGCCCCTTTAAATAAAAGATTAACCGACTTGTTAAACAAGTCAATTAAAAGCCAATATTGAATGGTAAACAAGTTGGTGATGAGGTTGTTTTGTAAGTTATTCTTTGTCTTATTTTATTTGATTGGAGCCCCTTTCTTTAGTGGAGTTCCCCTTTGTGGGCTTGGTTTTTTTGGATGTTAGTGTAATCTTTCGTTTTTTTCAATGAAAGTTTAGTTTTTATCCCAAAAAAGAAAAAAAAAAAACTGAAGGATGAACAGAATAATCTTATAACAATTTGCATAAGTTGAAGACGTAAAATTAATTCAGTTACATCCTAATTCAAAAGATTTGGTGCAAGATCTTAAAACTGAAGACTCATGGTTCTCTAGCTTACCCCAGATTAAGAAGGCCAGCAACTGTGCTAATACTAATGTCAAAGTCCACCTTCGGTTGAATGATGAAATTCCCTTCTCTTATAGGCTACAATAAGATTCAGGGAAAAAACAAAAATCATAGATCACATCAAATTCATAAATGAGCATGGGATGGTCAAGTTGAAGCAAATTATGTAAACTGTAACCAACCTCCCGTATCAACAATGCAAATCGGCCTTCACATATTCTAACTCGTATACAATCACTCTCTGTTAACTGCCCATTTGTAGGAATTCCTGGAAGCCTCAAATATATGTCGATGAAATTTTGTATAGAACTACAGACCTTTGATGATTCGAGAATTTTGAGTATATCTTGATAAGCCACCTGTAATGAAATAAGAAACAAAAAAGTTTATCAAGCTCAAGGTTTTCACAAATACGAAGTCCATGTCCAGAAAAGCTCTCACCTGCTTGTTACTCTTCAGCACAAATAGTGAGCTCTCAGGAGAAAGCACAGGATCAAAGTCATTCCGTATTTTGAGCTGTATAAAAGAAAGTAAACAATGTGGCATCATTATAGATATTGTGTACCACTACCAAGCCAAAAAAATATGCTTTTTATCATCACGTAAAGATGCTTACTGCATAAGATGTATTTTCAAAAAGGAGCCAAAATAGTTGCATAATCAGCACAATTCATGGAAATTTTAACATGAAAAGCGAGTGGAGTAAAATGTTGATACGTAAGAGGTCCAGTCCTAATAAAGCCAACAGTTCCCAATCTGGTATCTAGCAGAAACATAGTAGTGGCCACAATTAGTTACTAGTTTCTATTTGGTGTTTGTTGCTATCCAAAAATTATTTTTCACACAAATTTATTTATTTATTTGTTGGTTTTCGTTATCCAAATATTATTCTTTCAGATTCATTAAAGGACAAAAATGTTCAAATGCACCTCAAATCTCAAAAACAAGCGATTTGGTTTAAGTTAGCAAAACCTGCGAGTATAATAGGCAAGAGGCATTAAAATAATCCTCAACATAAGAAATTGGATTAATCTTAGGTGACTTTATGTCTACTAACATGCGCGTGAACAAGATGTGGTTCAATGTGCTGCTGGAACATAGGGAAAACTGTCATCATTATGTCATTTTGTGACATGAAACACCCTGCTTTGCATTTATCTCTTTGGACTCGAGAAATCAGATGTGAATGAACACCTCCAACCTGTTTCACAAAAATAAACAAAATGGAAATTAGAGAAATGTGAACCTAGAGGAATTATTTGAAGCATACAGAGTCAGACATTAGAAAATAATCAACTGATTAAAACTACGATAATAAACCATAAAAATGTAGTTTTCCGTTCTTACAACAGCAATCCACAGGTCAAGTGATTTCCTGATGTCCGGATGTAAAGCATATACTCCTTCAAAAATGATCTGGTACAAAAAATAAAATAAGTCCTATCAACTCAAAAAACCAAGAGTTGATAGTTGCCAACAAAATTTATTTAGTTCTCACTTATGAACTATAGGAACTGTCAGCTTCAAAAGAAAATGCTCTGACCGTACTTATCAAGCCTAGTATATAAAGTACTTTACCCTTCTATAATACAATGGGAATAAGAATGCTAATGAGAAGAATACTATTATCTCAAAGGTATTTACTGCAGTGAGTTCGAGCATCTTCATCGCATAAAAACAGTTAAATATCATAACCATTAATTTCATATTTACAAGAAAAATTGTCAGTACAGAAAAGGAGAATAATACGGGTCTTCGGAAGAACAATTTGGTAATGGAACAAAAAATATGCATCACAAAAATTGTAGTTTACATCCCAAGTCATGACTATTAATTTTGAAATTTCACTAAGTTAGTTTTTTGAAGTCTATGTCTTCTCCACGCCTGAACTCTAGAAACATTAAGAGTTTTCCTTATTAAGCTCACTCGATGTTACTCAAAGACTACAGGCCTTAACCAACAGCACTGCCCCTTGGGGGATTAGGTTCGTTCTTTCTTTTGAAGGTCAGTTCTGTTATTTTCCATCTCACAACAATAATAAGTGATGATTTGACACACAACTTTGTAATCTTTTTCTTTATATATGCAGAACGTGCCCAAATAATATCTCCTTTATAAAACATCATGGGTAAAAATTAAACATATGCTGTAAGGTCAACAGAGCTCAGTGAACTTCATTACAAACCATGTTACAAGGGAAGGCTCAATGGAAAATTTCGTTGATGATTAGAATTCAAACTGCAAGTTTTTCCACTTCATAAAAAATAGACATAAGCAGTACTATATCCTTCTATTCATTGTAACTCGTCTATATCCTTCTACTCATTGGGACTCGTCATTTCTACACAGGAATTGTATAGGAGCTAAGATTCCTTAAAAAGAAAATCGGTAGGGGAAATAGATATATAAATAATTAATGAAAGCTAATTAACTAAGCATAAAAACAATTCAAGAAAATCATTCACTCAATTGATTTTCTATTATTTCTTTTCTTTTACATCACCAAATCCATGATTGATGGAAGCCCTTACTCAGGAACCGTCCCTTGCTATCCCTTTTCAAACCTTTTATATTCATTTAAAGTTAAGAGAAAAGTGAAATAACAGACCACTCCACAATCTTCAGAAACTTCAAGATCCTTAAAACCACTTCGAGCACCAGTCTCCAGGTCAAATACCGGTACTTTTGTTCTTCGACCATTTCTCATGTCATCAATATTCTGAAAATGCATAATAAAAATAACAAGCGTAAGACAACTACAACAATGCTTTGTGACTGTATCTTCATATGTAATTTTGGTCATGGCTAACTCATATAATGCTCTTCCTTGAGAAACCTCAGTGAGTTTTTCCTTTTCTAGCCATTAGTTATTTATTCAATCTTTGAAAAGATGCATTTGAAAAAGGATAAATATGAGTTCACAAAGAAGCTACATACTGCAGCTGTTTAAAGGGTATAAATAGCAATAAAATGACCACTTTGGACAAAATCAGAAAACACACGCATCTTCAACCTTGGACAGCAGCGGCAGATCAAGCGTGCTGAAATCATCATACTTGAAATCCTTCACTTGCTCCGATTTGTAATAACTCTCGAGAGAAATTACTTCACATCCAACAATATTAGCCATTTTATGAGCTAAACTAGTCTTCCCTGACCCACTTGGACCACCTGAAACAGTAGCATCGGGAATGAAGAATAGTTGAATAACTTATGGGAAGTATAAGATTAAATAGTAACTCAGTTGTACGAAATGAATGTAACTTAAAATCTGGGTTATTTCTCATCAACTTGAGGCTAAGATGTTGATACATGGGCGGAAGTAGGCGCTGAAATTTACTTGGTATATAAAGATTTTCTTAGTTAGTTATGTGGGATAGTTAGCATTTCCTAACAATTCTTCCTGAAAAAACGGAACTTTCACTAAGAACGCAACTCAATCCATTGACAGCCCACAAAGACAAGTAATCTAATCACCTCACTGAACTCCTTAATCGATTTCTCAATCCCTTTACAGAATAGATATTCCATTATATAAAGGGGCAGTGAAGGGAGAATAATTAGGGATAGAATGTGAAGGGGTGGTAGCTCCGTCAAAAAGTTATCAACCTCGTTCTTGATCTATATATACTAGTTTCCATTGCCAGGTTGTCACAGACAATACGATCTGCTGTTAGCTATGTTTTCAAGCTAGAAGGTAGTCGAGTTGGAATCTTCTCAAGGAGTTTCATGTTAACTTCAAAAATCCAATAGGCATTATAGCATGTTGACTTTTTATTGCTTAAAAGCAGAAGGCTACAAAAAAAATTTGGTTTTCGAACTTTTCATGAAAGTAACAGTATAGTCTCGTAACATTAGATGATAACAATTTAGTCCATGTACTATTAAATTTGTAACAATTTAGTCTTTGAAGTTTAACATACAACAATTTAGTCTTTGAAGTTTAACATACAACAATTTAGTATCACTACTTCCAAATTTGTAACAACTTAATCCCTACTTCGAAAACTCTCATTCATATATAATGTAACAATTTAGTGTTTATAATTTATGAACATATTTAGTCTCTAATCAGTTTATCATTCTACATATATAAGAAATTCTATTAAATCTTAATAATATATTTCAAACTCGGGACTAAATGTTGCAAATTTTAAAATATGGAGACTAAATTGTTACATATTAATAAAAATGAAAAAATACGAGGGAATATGAAAAACTAGAAGGACCAAATTGTTACAAAGTTTTTACAAATTTGATCTTCCATTGAGAAAATGAAAGAATACAAGGGCACATAAGAAAACAAGTTCAAACAAATTACAAAAATAGAACCCAAAACCAAGATCATAATTACACAAAGGCCTAATGACCAAAACTAGAAGGACTAAATTGTTACAAAGTTGCAGGGACTAGATCATTATAAACTATAAACTAAACTTCAGGGAGTAAATTTTAACTTTATGAAAGCTCAAGGACCCAAAGACAGAAACACAACCATGATCTGAACAAACCTCATGAACACGAAAAAATTAAAGGGAATGACAAAATATCTACTAAGATAATAAGTATGTCATACCAATTCCAACAATAACAGGAAGATCTTTATTCTCCAATAACGCCTGAAACAATACCAAACCTGCAGTTACTGCGGACAGTAATATGAAGTCCTAAACTGTTCTCTACCAACTCATATAGCATTACTACCTGAATCGCTTGAACAGCTAAAAGCAAACCTCTATCCAGGTCACATGAATCAGGCATTGGAGCAAGCCTCATATAGTCCCTGAAAGAGGCAGGATCTGTGGTTGCTTCATGAGAGTAATCTAAACATGTATCATTCTAATAGATCACCCGTACAAATTTGATCATATAAATGCTAAAACTTAAGGAAATATACCAGTCGTTAAACTATCAGATCGGGGAGGAATAATAAATTGCCATGTTGCAACTACTGGTTCCATTTGAGATTTTGTTGGAGATCGAGTCCATGGCTGAGAAAGATCCTCAAGTCGAGAAACAGGGTTTGAAGTAACACGGATAGGCCTTGGAGCAATGACAACCTTTTCTTGGTTATTAGCCACAGATGTATTTGGTAAAAGTGGAGGGGTATTTAATCGTGGGACACCTGCAGGAGAGGTTACTAAAAATAAGATTTGAAAAAAAAAAAGAACTAAATTTGAAAAAAATGAAGAAAACTACGAAAAACAATAGTGTTTAAAGGGATGCACAAGTATGCCTTATAGAAAATAACCCCCCGGCCAAAAGAAATTCAGAGAAAGCAAGATAAACCTGAAACTAAAGAGATGGAACGAGAAAGAAAGAGAGAGGGAAAAGAAAAGAAAAGGATAGCAGAGCAAGGAATACTAGGGTCCACATTTGAAGCTTGTCGTTTCTACCTTTTCTTTCAAGAATCATCTCCAGGTATGACTTTGTAATCCAAGATCCTCTGATACCCATCCTCAACACTTCTTCTCCGACTGTCTAAAAAGGAAAGGAAAAGAGAAAGGAGAAGCCATGAAATGAAAAACATGTCCGCTATCAGTATACATGTAATACTTGCCACCACTAATCCTTAATAGACTAATTCACCCAAAACTATGAATATAGAAAGAAGGATTTTATCTGAAAATGGTTTGAACAGTCAGACTACACTAAAAGGTGGGGGCAATACCAAAACTAGCCTACAAGGGAAGATAAATAGGACTTATAAAAGGATAATCAATGCCTACTTTTCGATTTGAGCTTCTCAGCACCATGAATGTCTCACCAAGAGAATCAATTGTTTCAAGCGACACAGAAACATTGCCCTTATTTACTGATATAGAAGCCCTTTTATAACCAACAACTACTGTATACCCCAAGTCCAGCAAACCACCCAAAGTCATCCGTCCAACCTGCTCAATTTAAGATAGAACAAGTAAAATCAACTGAAGTGTGAAGGCATCTATAAGTAACAAAATAATATATCTATAGATGCTAACTTCTAAGTTCTAAAACAAAGGCAAAGGATATAATTGTTAAATCGATGAATTATGGAAAATTTAATTATATCAATACTCTAACATTTCCTCTCGCTTATAGACTTAAAAATTTGTAAAAGGCTCAAGCTCCTACTCAGATACCAACTTAGTTTTTGGAAGAGATAAAAATGATTGTATTTCTTCTACATACTGAATCAAATACAAGATCTTATATTGGAAAATAGACCATCTACCTATAAGGAAAAAATATTAGTAATATAAATAATAAATACAGACATACTACACAACCAATATCACAAAAGATATAAAAAATAAAAAAAATAAATAAAAAAAATTAAATAAAGAAATGCTAAATGGTAAATACAATATGACAAATACATGAAGGGATCTGCCTTTTACAGGCTTCCAAGGTTCAATATTTTCCAACCATACTGTGTGCATCTTAAAAACCATACTATCCTCAAGGTTAAACATCCCACTCCTTGCATAAATGTCATAACCATTTTGAACTCCACCAAAGAGGTCCCCTACAAATTTATCCCTTTCTGTACCAAAACAAATTTGCCTATGTATAACTAATGCAGAAGACTTACAGAGTAGTCAAAACAACATTGTCACGGCCATAAACAATTCAGAGAGTTATTAATAATTAAGCAAAAGGTAGCAGGAGTTTTGCTATCTTCTATTAATCCCTTGGCCATTTGTTAATGACTAGGCAATTTTTTGAAGATAAATCAATTCGTTTCAATCTTGTATTAATGGAACACAAAACACCAACCCAATCTCGACAGAAAAAAAAAACAAACTTATGGCAACTACATCAAAAACCGAGATTCTTTGACGTTAACGCACATTTTAACAGGTTAGTGTGAGAACCCTAAATAAACTAGCAATCAAGATTTAAAATTTTTTTTACTCGACTTGTAAAAGTAAACAAAAAAAAGGAATCTACCTCGAATCAAAATTGCTAAGCTACCTATTAGTGATGAGTATTCTAAGAATTTAATGCTGATAAGTATTTTGAAGATAATTGCAAACAACATGCACGCAAACACGAGCAAAGAAAGTAGTGAAATGTTATAGCAAACTCTGGTAAGGCAATATTGCTATTTGATATTATTCCAATGATTAATGAATCACTATAAAACAAATCTGCTTCATCTTATGAATAAGATACGTTACCTCAAATTCAGCTTTAGGTCTGATGATAAAATTTTTGTCGACTATCCTCTGATCACCAAGTGATAGATAGTACTTAATACCAGATTGTCGAACTTTAATCCAGTCATTTATGCGCGCTTCTTCACTTGCAGATGGAGGCCTAAGATACATCTCAATAAAACTGGAATCTGAACAAAATTAAGCACTGAAACCAACCCAATATTGACAAGTAGCAACTTGAAATAAATATGTACTGATAGACCTACTTGTCCGTATGCGGTTGATTTCCTTTAAAAAGATGAGCAGAATCTACATCTGGGAACTGTCAGAAAAGACGACAGTTTTAGAGTAAGTGAGCATGCATATGATAACTGTTGCCCACGTTGAGGAACTTAAAATCATGGCAAGGTCATAACGGTTTGTTTGAATAAGGAATAAGAAGAAGAAAAAAAACTTAATATATTCCTTTCTACGGGATATTAGAAAGTACGAAGAATTTATTAAGATTCTATTTTTTTATAAGAAACCAAACAATTTCAGAATTAAAAGGAAAAAAAGTATTTTCCAAACTATTGGAAATTCTGCTGTTCTTCTCAAGCCATAGATTCCAAAAAAAAGAATTTATAAGAAACAAACAAGCATATAATGCTCGAAAGATATACAGACGGTTTAGGGTTACAGAATGGGAGATGAGAAATCCCCACTAAGCCAAAGGGTTACAGAATGGGCTCCTGATTGACCACAACATGGACAAGATCATAATTACAAGAAGAATTAGAGAGAAAACATCAGATGGAGACAAAGCGTAAATAGGTTTGTGTTCCTCTTCCAAAGGCCCATCTCACCCCCTTTTTCTTATTAGTCAGATAGGTTGCCCTTTTCTCCTGGGAAAAAAATTTGTTCCCTCAGCTATGACAAAAAAGAAACTAGGGTCAGGCACCACCATAGCATCAACTCACCCGTTTATTTATAAATAGATAGCAATCATAGTACGATAGAGACAAGTAAGATTTTGACTAACTTCTGTTAAACCAAGATATTGTTGACCTTTGTTTTCATTAACTTTCTTCCTGGGACAATCAGTTTAGCCATTCCTATTGGAGAGGTGAAGGAGCTGAAGCCACTTTACTGAGGAACACGCTTTTTCGAAAGCGATGGTATGATTGCCGAAACTCGAATTCGCAAGGAATTCAATACCATTGCCTTTGAGGCTACAAGATTTCTCTTCGAAGGCCCTCTGGTTTAAAGTGAAGCCAAAGTATCTTCCTTGACATGTATTAAAAAGTTTTCAAAAAATATCAAGCTAATCTTGCATGACGACAAAATCAAAGCATTCATTTTTTGACAAAACTACTCTAAAACAAATTTATACCATGGGAAAACGAAACATGAAAACATCCTTTGCATAAGATTAGGGGGCAAAACAGTAGAATAATCAATCCCATCTTTGCTATACAAAAATAGGTTTTGTAAGCATAAACCAAAAGGATTAGTACAGACCTCACTTCTACATTTCAGCTTGTATATTGCTTCCCTAAATGATGAGACAAAGCTGTTGTTAATTCTTATCTGCAATATTAAAACACAAATATAATTGTAAAGCTGATGTTTCAGATACAATAACAGAGATAAGTCGATATACCAACCTGGGCATGATGGAGGTCTGGCTCTATGTGCTTTCTAAACAAAGGAAATATGCTATCAATAAGGTAATCCAATGAACAGGAATCTCCAATATCATGCCGAACTTTGAAGAGAAGGTTAAAATGAACTCCGCCAACCTAATTTGCCAAAAATAAATCAATAAACTGCTACTTCAACATCTTATTACTAAAAGAAACATCAAAAGGGCTACAGTCATCCCTAGAGCACATTAGTGAATCTTATATCATAATTTTATCTTTGATATGAAGACATCCATGTGACCAGTAGATTGGAAACTTCTCAAAAAAAGTTGCATACAAAAATTCACATTCACCCCATACATTAGAAATGAAGAATAGAATAAGAAGTTACCACTGCAACCCGAATATCTAGCAAAGAACGTAATTTTGCATGTAATGCGTAGGTTCCATCGATGATTACCTATACAAAAAATGCAGAGAAATCAATCCAAAATAATCAATACATCACACAAGCTAAAGTAATCACCACTTACCACCCCAGACGAAGCACTCTTTATTACTTTTGAACTGACCCGTTTCTTCAGATGAAAGTCAAAAACTGGGATCATGGTGTCTTTTCCATTTGTCAAATCCTGCGAACAGAATTGTAGAGCCCATTCATAAATATTGACTGGAAAAGTAGGGACATTCTAAAACATTAAGTTTCTGGAAACTAATATTAAAAATTTAATAGAGCCAAGTTGGGCAGACATATAAAAAAATAATAATAATAAAGAAAAAAAAACCTCAAGATTCTGCACTAAAAGATCAAAGTCTATAGAATCCAAATCATTCCCCTCGTCAACTCCATCACGATAGTTTTCCATCGATATAACATTACAGCCAATTACAGATGCCACTTTCTCTGCTAAGCTTCAACAAAACCACATAGCATGACATATCAGAGCAATTGAAAGATGGTAAGTAAACCCTAACCAATGTTTTCTCACCAGGGTGAAAAAGAAGAGGAAAAAAAATGTTATACCTGGTTTTACCAGAACCGCTTGGACCACCAATTCCAACTGTTACAAGTCCATCTTTTTTCTCTCTAAGTTCTTGGATGGATTTTACTAATAGATAATATCCATGATCGAAAGACTGCATATGTCAATTCAGAAATGATTAACCTCATTCACAAGGTTTCAGAGTGTATCATTAGATACATATTAGTGGAATCACAGAATTAGCAGAACTATCCTTCCCCAATAATGTATGACAGCGAGATACAAACAGACATAGTTGAGGATAAATACAAAGAACCAGCCTGCGCATACTCATCTCATTTAGGTACATACTATATGCTCAACTAAAATGTCAAAGGTTAAAAAATTCCTCCCCAAGTGAACGAGAAAGTCGAAGTTACCAGTTTACAATGTGTTTTGCATGACGAAAATTATGAAGAAGAACCAGCATCAATTCAGCACAGCACTAAACCAGTATACACAAACACACAAACACACAAATAATAATAAGAAAGAAAGAAAAAAAAAAGTGGAATTTTCGAGATTACCAAGAACACCCCATACGAAAATAGAATCAAAGAAAAAATCCGAATCCAATTCGCTCGAATCAGTAACAAAACAGTCATACAAGTCAACAAAAACCAGAATTCAGGCGATTAATCAAACACACCACATGTAGCGGCAGTGATTGAAGGATGGAGGAGGAAGAGGTGGAAGTGGAGGGCTGTTTTTGGTAGAAATCTCTGCCTTCTTGGAGAACCCGCTGGACCACCTCGTCATCCATTTTCGATCGGCGGAGAAAAAAGATGTCCCAATTCCCAAAAACGTCAGCAAGTACTTATACGAGGGGCTTGCGTGTTGAAGAAGCCAATCAAATTGAAGAACAGAAACGAATTCGAGAGACGAGAAAATGGACACGGAAAATCGTAAAGGAGAAAAAGGGATTGGTGCCGGACATGACGTTCAAGCTTTACGCCTTTCAATTCTGCCTCCGAATCTTTTCGCGGAGTACGCCTCCCGCTCTGGTTTTTGCCTCCTACATTATTATGTATATGATCAATTTTTCTTTGTAAATGGTAAAGCAAACACAACTTATCTCACTTGATTTCCCATCATCGTCTCAAGTAAATTTTGTTAGCTTAAGCATTTCGATCCAATGAAATTCCATTCCAAATTTAGATGAGTATTTGTATACCCTAAAAAAATTTAGAAACTTCAGGCTTAAAGTTTTCCATTAAAAAACATTTTTACATGGGTTCAAATAAATCATTATACTCAAAGGAAAATAGTTGTTATACACAACTTTTTCATTTGTATTTTACTCATGATTCATGATTTTACAGAACAACTTCTCTGTTCACTTCTTTGATTTCAACCTTGCATTAGAATTGTCTTCGTCCATCTCCATTGCTGGCACCACCTTCAATTGAATAGCGGTGGGTGAGATTGTTGGATTTAGCTTTTAATCCATGGTCGATTCCACTTCCTCATCCTCGGATTGTTCTTGATTGCAGCATCGTCTGACTGTGGTCGTAGTCACAATTAGGTCGCCGCTGAATTGTTTATAATTTAGTCCAACCACTGTTTGCCATTGTAAACTATCTACAATACTTAACTTCATTGTTTTAAGGTGTGAGATAGATTAATCTAGCGATGTGAGAAAGGCTGAATTCAAGAAGTCAATAATATTATTTTAATTATCTTTAATGCCTAAAACAAAAATTTTAATTTAGTGACACAACACACCAACTAATTTATTCCAAACCCCCGCCACCTAAGATTATGCCAACCACAACTTGAAAAAAGAAGAATATAAACAAAAAACCCCGCAACCAATTAAATATGATTAATAGCAGTTATTGTTTCAAAAAAATCCAAGTATTTATAATTTTTTTTTTATCAGGATTAATAAATTTATAAATAGTTGCTCAAAATATATGCATGGCTCATCCTTTCCAAATAAACTTGAGAAAATTAAATAATCATTCACTAAAAATATTGTCCTGGGTGATCAATAAACTTTAAAATAAAGCCAATATTTATTTTTTTGCAATTTTTTTTAGACATTAATAATTTTTTATATAAAAATAAAATGGATTAAACATTTTTTATATTAAAGTTCCAAATCTGCATACTTTATTTTATACTTCATTTGTCGTAATAAAAAGTTATAATTATTTGAAAATTGTTTTAAAGAACAAATTCTTAAATTACCATTTCCAGTGTTTGATAGGATTTTTTGAGAGAGCGTAATTTTATTAAATTCTATTATATTTTCCAAGAGAAGTATACCTCCTTTTCTGGTTCTCTAATTCACATTTAAATTTATTTATTTTTTCTTTTCTAATAAAGTGGTTAGGGAGACGTAGAAGCACGTATATCTCATACAAAAGTCCGTCATGAGATGTATGGAAGTATTATGTACAACATGACCATGTAATATAATTTAAAAAGTGGGATCTCATGCATGTTACATGAGTATGTTATTTATGAATACGTACACTTTGATATGACATGTGCTCCTTACGTATATTTCGACATGATATGTGTTCCTTTCTTTTCGTTAGTTTTCAACCGCGTGAATATGCACTAGCCTATAGCTAAACCTAGAGGCCTATATGAGTTTGCCTAATAAATTCATACGAATGTAACGTTTCTGTTTCTCTACCTCCACCTCGTACATTTGTTTCTGTAATGTTCTAAAGAAATGTTCTTTTTTAAAAAAAAATTAAGAAGTTATTCGAAAAAGCAGCTACTTTTTTGTCTTAATTGGAAGCAACGTGCAGGATACCTGAAGAGCAAGAAAGAAGAGTTGAGGAGTGGGCGTATAAATAGGGGAAGGCATGGGGCATGGTTGTTTGTGGGTTTGTTTGAGTAAGGCAATCAAGCTACACATAGGATAGTCCTGAAACCATGCCTCTTGTTGAAGAGCTTTCGAGGGAAGTAGAAATAAAGGCAGCTGCAACTGAATTCTACAACATCTTCACACACCATTCCTTCAATCTCCCAAATATTTCTCAGTCCATCCAGAAAGTTGAAGTTCATGATTCCATCAAGTTCTGGTATTACACAGTCGGTATGCCTACATACATACATACTCACTTTTCTTTTCACTTCTTTTATACCATATTCTGAACCATTCATCTCCTCTTGTTTTGCTATGTGGTTGGCTAAGATGGTAAAGCTGAAATTTACAAAGAACGAGAGGAATTCGATGATGACAACCTACTCATATCCATGATTGGAGTGGGAGGAGATGTGTTCAAGTATTACAAGGCCTTTGACGTCATTTTTCAAGTTATACCAAAAGGACTTAAGCTTAGCTCGGTAATTTTGCGCATGAAATATGGGAAACTTGATCATAACTCTCCTGATCCTGATCCTGACAAGTACGTTGAATTCTTGAACAACTTGATCAAAGACATTGGATCTCACCTTAAAGATAAATAAACCTCTATATGTTTCTATGTGAGTTTCATCTCTCATTCATATTATAATACGATTGAGTATGCTGCGTCTTAGTTGTGTTTTGCTCCCAGTCTACATAATCTTCTAGACTTGATGGGTATGTTTGTACTTATTACCTATGGTTCTCTATGTTTGTGAGGATTTTCTATAAACTAAATAAGTATCCTCATGTAGACTAGAAGAAGCTCGATTCTCGTGTATTTTCTCAGTTATATAAAATGTTATCTTTTAATATATTACCGTAACATCTTGCTTATCAAAGAACTCAGTTCACAATCCATTATTAATAACGCATATTAATTTTAAAAAAAATAAATGTAAACAAAAAGAATGCATATATATATATATATATATTTTTTTTTGTAGTAGTATAGAAAATAAAGGAGAACAACATAATTACATATATTCACATAAATATGTTAGAACAAAATAAATAGGCATATGGTTGTCAATATTTGATTGATGACTATCTTAGATATTACGTTTCTTTGGTTCATGCTTATGGCGTACACGAGATGTGAATTACTGGGTGGGGTCAAGTGATCGAGTTCATCTCAGTCGAGGGAGTTAACACTGCATCCGTACACAAAAATATGTAAATATGTAAATATGTGAAAAGCATAGAGAGTTCTCTTGCAAGAAGAATTAAAATTTCATGGTGTCGAAGTTATAAGTTCAAAGAACCATTTAAAACTTTGTTTCCTTTTGCCATGCTTCAATTCAACGACGGGCAAGACTGAGAATAATCTGGTAATCCAGCTCCTTCTTGAAAAAATTCCAGCAATTTCAAGAGTGGAATTGAAAACATAAACAAGAACCATAACGAGAAGAAGAGTTGTTAAAACGTTGGAAAGAGAATGTGGAGAGTTCGATTCTCTTTTCTTCTTGATAATGACCATGGATCAGTTTACAAGGAAATTTGTCAAACTTCTTGAAGATGGTTTATCATCTATTTACTCAGATTATTCTTACAATTATTGTGGATCCAAAAATCGAGAAGAAAGAAGAACCATACCAAATTGAGAATTTTTGTCCAGAGATAGCATCTTCACTGGAAATTAATAAATTATTCTTATCATCATCAACAATGAAGAGATAGCAGAAGTTAACAATAATTACAAAACTTTAGGTCTTTTGAAAAATAGCTCAACAAATCTTTAGATTCGATTAACAGAAAAAGGAATACACTAAGTTACACAATAAACAATGGTGTTAATATTAATGATAAATCAAAAGTGTCCATATGCTTTATTCGGATCCTGTAAGCAAAAGAAATAGCTCATCATCGGTAATTGATCCCATTTCCATTGCTCTTTCTAACGCACTTAATCCTCCACCATCTTTGATTGATTGTCGTGCACCTCTGTTCATAAAGTTATACAGGGACACAGGTAATAAGAATGCATAAGAACCCCACTATCAATGTCATTTAAAATAATATACACTTCTAGCTTGATCAAGCCACTCTAACAAATAATTTTCACATTGGTCCCTAGTATTTTTTAAAATTGATTTGTTCATTAAGATTTGTGTCAAATTGTTCCGTCGTCAGCAAACGTTATAAAGTTCCCCCATTGACATCAGAAAACCTTCCAGCTACATGTCAATTGCCTTTTGTAAAAGAAATGTTGTAAATCTATTTTTACGTTAGGATGAAAAGAATGGAATTAAAAGCTTATAATGTAACTTTGGGACCAGATGAAGAGTTCTTCCTCCATGTTTATGAGAAATTGCGAACTAAATCTCTTACTTGAGTAATGCAGAGAAAAGTTAGAATGAGCAAATCAAGTGTTTACTCCTCTAGACTCCATTACTTCTTGCCAGTAAAAGTTTGCTACATTGTTAAAGTAAAAGATTAAATTATCACAGCCCATTAGATTAAGTTTTTGTGGAGTGCGGATTTACCATAATATCATAGTAGGAGATTCTATGTTCACAAATTTGTAATGTCATTTTCTCCCAATTAATACCAATCACCACTTGTTGGATTTTGTACTAAAATCCAACCCGTGTAAAGGAGAGTTGGAAGTATTGATATAAGACTCTACCTTAACCTATTAGCTTAGGCTTTTGGATTGGGGATACTTGAAACCTATATTTTCTAATAATCAACAAAAGGGTAGTTCTCTAAGTAGCAACAGCCACCCTCACCCAACAACAAAACACCACAAAAATAAACAGCTCCAACATAAAGAAAGGCAAAAAAAAAAAAAAAAAAAAAAAAAAAAAAAAAAAAAAAAAAAAAAAAAAAAAAAAAAAAAAAA
>NW_019268525.1:182610-222019 GCF_002738365.1 Cucurbita moschata
AAAAAAAAAAAAAAAAAAAAAAAAAAAAAAAAAAAAAAAAAAAAAAAAAGAAGAAGAAAGAGAACAGATTGTACCTTCTCAGTAGCAACTTAGCCAGCGTGTTGTTTTTCTGGGAGATGCATTGGTGTAGAGGCGTCCTTCCATGAGAGTCGCGTACATTTATATCAGCACCAAATTGCAATAACAATTCAAGCATCACTTGGTTGTCATTTTGACAAGCGAGATGCAATAATGAGCAACCTTGAAGACTGCTCCTTGACTCATTAGAATCCATCTCTCTCCCGCACGATGATGGATTATGTGATTCTCGATTACCGCCCGAGGGTTCCTCATCCAAATGCGGGCTTGAACTGACACTGACCGCATGATCATAAGTTTTGTTGACAATTGACACGGCCGAAACTGCAATGAGGCGGTAGACTTCTCGCAAGTCATTTGTTTGGACAGCTTCCCAGATACTTTTTGCATAAGAATTGTTGCCGGATGCTTCGGTATCCTTGACCAAAAGCAGTTTCTCTACATACTATTCAAGAAACAGAAACTACAAATAATAAACTTATATGACAAAACTTGTGAAAAGGGTACTGTGAGCTTCATATGAGAGAAATATGAAAATACAAACATATCCCAAGAGAAAGGCATCAATGCAGTGAAAACAAAAATATTTAAATGATCTTCTAGAATAGTGACCAATAACAATAATGTGTAGATATTATAATAATAATGTGGAAGGATACTACCTTACTCTCTGATTGTATTGAAAAACAGAAGTGCGATTACAAGATAGATAGAAGACAGCCCAGACAATTCTCGAGGCCTATCCGTCAACAAACACAGTACTAATATCCGTGCCCTTCCCAAACTAACTAATCATACCACACGTTCCACTAACGAATTTTCTGGAGGTCTTTTTCCTTGCTACCCCTCCTAGATTAGGTAATCACAATTGGGGCCAAAAATAATGCAGTGGGGTTGCTTGCAAGGAATTATGAATAATTAAATTAAAAATATATATGAAAAATGGGAAATGAATTACAGACCTTATACACTATTTAGCAAATGTGGAAAATGCAGATAAAAAGTGCATTCTACCTTAGCATGAATGTATTTCTCCCTACGCTGTATGGCATCCTTGGGACTTGGTTTCGGAATTGAAGTGACTACAGCATGTTGTGTGTTATCACTGCAAAACGTTCTTGCTTTTAGAATTCAATAGAAGAGAAATGAAAAGTTAAAGATGGCATCCATGAGAAAAATAAAGTGATCAAAACATTTTTTGTTCCCACTTTCTGAAACCATCGCTAGGAGAAAGAATTGTCAACTTGAAACTTCGGGATTTCATTACAATCTATCTAGTGTCTTCTTTTAACCTAACATTTATTATTTTATTGATCAAAATAAGTTGAACAAAAAGGGAATATATACGTACTTAAATCATTACATACAATATGCAAAAATATTAACCAGAAGCTAAGCACAGCCGCATTGGCATGATATCTCTTAATAGAAAAGAGCAATACAATTAGCAAAGTAGTTTGTTGAGAGTTATTAGACAATACTTGTTATAAATAGAAGGGTCGGGCTTTGAGGCAGGCAGACAATATTGTAGTGGTTTGATCTTGAGTGTGCCTAAAGAGAAGATGGTACAAGGACCTTGAACTAATTGAGAGTTTCTTGTTGTGTTCTCTTACCTTTTTATCTTTCGAGATAATTATTGTCTTATTATGTAGCTCCTCAGTGACGTTTTGCCCATTCCCGATTGGTTTTAGGGGAGGTAATATTCCTCAATCATCACATGCTACAGCTTATTTCATTTGAACTGCAAGTTTTCAATATTCCATATAGCCAAAGAGAACATTTTACAACAAAGTGGTCTAATGCTTCAACATGTAAACACTAAATAAGCCTAGAATTGCGTTCTTTGGGACAACAGACTCAAGAACAGTGATTATACATGGATATCGACTACCAGCCATAATACAAAGAGGAAAACTTCAACACTCACTAAGTTTGTTGTCTTTTGTTAGTGTTACCGTTAGCTTCAGGTTTTGGACTGTATTGTTCTCTTATGCTGTGTAGTTGGGGTTTGGCTATTATGTATTTTTTTTGCAAGTTGTGGTACCTTCCATCGTAATTTTTCAATACAATCCATGACAAGTCCATTTCTTTTTTTCTTTTTTTTTTTTATTTATTATTATTTAAGAAAACCAATAACTTTAATTGCTTTTCTGTAACATTAAACTACAAAAGTATTATTAAGGCGGGAAATAATTATCACACTAAACAAAGTTTAGCATGCTCCAATCAAAATGAATTCTATCCATGGCCCACTACAAGTTGGAGGAATCATATGAAAATTGTATAGCATAAGAAACGACTACCACATATACAATTAAAGTGATAAACTCTCTTCCACTACCTCGTTCCATCAATTTTTTGATAACCAGTTCCTTCCCACAAATTTTTTTTTTTTTTTTTTTGGTCCTCTTTACGTTACTTTCCTTACCCATGAATATTTACTGTAATTCTCCACAAAGAATCTCTCTTTGAGTTTCTTATTCTAGCCACAAAACAACAAACTTGGGATTGGCCAAAAATGTCTGGCAACGATACTCTCTGCAGCAGAAAAGTAAAGTCCATAGAGGTGGAAACATGTATCCGGCATCGATACCAGCTCTGGAATATTCATATACTTGCTGCTGCCTACAGTTTTTAGTAAAATTATGCCAACAGCTGGCCGATCCTTTCCATTTCTTCGTTCTCATGTGGATTATATTCTTTACATGGTTCCATTCATTAACTACAACTAAATTGTATACAAACCTGTTTCCTCATCAGTACGCTGCCTAAAAAATGATGTAAATATCTACTACCTTGAGAATAAGAGATACTGTAGGAATATTTTGCTACACTATGAAGATTGTACGAACAATAAAAATTTGAAATATATTTGAGCATCAAGTGACCAATACGATTCAAGGAAATATTACCTTCCAATATCAGCAAGAAGCAATCCCTCCCAAATAGAGTTACAATAAGCATTCCCCAAGTTCCTAAACAAGTCCAGTATTGAAGGCTCCCAAACTTTGACATCTAATATTATGGATCTCACCTGCATGAGCCAGAATATAAGCCCATCAGTTTTTCTTTTCACAAGATAAGATTAATATTTTCCTCACAAACACATAAATTGCAATGTCTGACAATTCTTAAAAACATTGACTATAGACCTCGTTGAAGGAAAAATATTACGTCTGGTTATATTTGTTACTTTGGGACAGTCCTTCAATTCTCTTATTTTGATATCATGTCACTAATTTAAACTAATCACCGATTTTTAAACCTAGAACATTTTTAGTTTTTTGAGAGCACTTTGTTAGATTAACCAATCTTGCGCTCTCAAATCACTTAATTTAAGTACTTGCAGTAAGATTCATTCTTATACATCATAAGAGGCAAAGGAACCCCGACGTCTTTATTTATTTATATATATACGTTTTTATAGCAGAAACTTCTTTTGAGAAAAGAGACCTGGACTTTTCTCATCTCATGACACCCTATTAACCCGTATAGAAAAATAAATAACAAACATTAACAGAAAAAATAAAAGTAGCTTCTCTGTACGTAGGAATAAATAAATAACAAGTATAATTTTGTCGTTTGATAGTACAAGGGCATTAACATTCTCATTTCCTAATATTTTACAATTGTTTCTGCTGAGCGTCCAATGTTCCTCTCCATATGTTTCTTGTAGATATTGGACACAAGACATTTATTTCATTATTTTCATAGTAGAACAATATCATTTTTGCCATATACATGTTCCGAACTTTAGAGTTCAAAGATAACATTACATTGAATGATTGGCCAATATTTTTCAAAGACTAGAGAAACATGTCTGAGGAAAACCCAACCCACTAGCACAAAAACCAAAATCCATAGAGTTAACAACTAACAAAATTGAACTTGATTTGAATACCTTTGAAATATGGACACCAAGATTACGGTGCACACCAGAGCATTCTATGCACAATAAAATGCCAAGGTTCAGAGATGCCCATTCAGGTTCTGGAGTGCCACACTCTGCACATATATCATTTCCAGGAATTTCTCTTAGTATCTTAGAAACAGAATCTCCTTGGCTGCCATCTTCTATTCTTTTTTGATGTTGTGTCTGAACATTATAATTATCAAAATGGTTTTTATCATTCTCCGGATGTTTTGCTTCCAGGAATGGCTGCAGAAAATTCAAATGGCTGTATAATAAGCATCCATGCTTTAATCCTTTGCACTCACACATGCATAAACAAAAGAGCTACTGGGAACAAACCTGTTGAAGAAAATAAGAATTGAAAAGAGATGTGATAGCCCCCATGATTTTATTGACCCAGTCCATCCTATCTGCCTCATTTTCAGCCTGGTACAAAGAAGAAAAAAAAAGTATCAACAAAGTTTATGTTGAACAAAATGGTCTTATTTCCATTCATTAATTAAGAGAGCACAAATGTTTAAACAAATTTTTTTTTATTCCAATTGTAGTAGTCTATCCCTGATAAGTGCCCCTCCACCTCCTATCCTTGTATTGTCCTTTGGCTCATTTCAAAATGTTGATAATAACCATTTATGGTATTGATCTTTACGGACATATCCTAAAAAATATTCTGGAATTATTGTCTTCTCCTCCCTTAGTTACCAGATTTCCCTCACTTACCTTGCATTTATTTTCCCATTATATTTTCCTTTTGTTGCAAACTTCTCCCTTTGAATTCTAGGGCTATACAATATGAATGAGTTCAATATTCAAAGAAATATTTTTCTCTTGTAAAACAACACAATGTGATAGATCACAAAGTAGAACTCACATTTCATATCAATGCTCATTGCAGCATAAGAGATGGAAAATTCTGTCATTTTCAGACTAAGGACATAAAAAAGAAACAAAAACAGGAAAGACTATAAGAGGTTGCTAGCATATAGCAAGGTCGAACTAGAAAGTGCAGATCCTGGATATATGCACTCAAGATTAGAGAACTCAACACTCAAGCCAAATGTTAGAAACATAAATAGCTGAGAAGAAAACAGAAAAACTAGGATGAATAAGCAATTTCGAGGCTTAAAAAGTACATCAGGATAGCTAAGTCAACCATTACCTGCAAAGTATAGGTCTTAGAGGGAGAAATTATTCTGAAGCAAAGTCGAAGATCTGAATCCTCTGCATCCATCTTTATTGTAGATGTATACAGATTAACTTTAGAACAATGCAAAATTTCTTCATTGAGTGATGATGTCCTAGTGTGCCTTGAACGGAATCTGCCAAAGACACTGTTGTTGTGTTCATCTGAACGATTGAAACTATGAGATTGAGGGCCCTGAAGAGATATTAAACACACTAGATTTACCAAAATCCGGAGATCAGATCTCAAGGAAACTTCTTATACTTATTTATATTTCTATCTCCATAATCATTGTCGAGAATACTACAAATATTACTCATACACAAAGGAAATGCTCGAGTAAAAGGTTTCCACCTAGAAAGAAAATAAATGACAATAAAAAGGTGATTTGAATGCGCATAGAATATGTAAGATTTTATTTATATAATTCACATTAACCTTTCAAGCAAAAAGAATAGGATATAACAACTTCACACCAGCAGCCAAATTTGAGCTTCATATAAATTCCATTGAAAAACAATGTCCAAAATATTGACTTCCAGTAGAGAATCTCATCCATTTCATTTTTCCTTATTTCACAATAAATCAGAATTTCATCCCACGGACAAATTTTTTTTTTGCATGAAAATTCAGTGGGACAAATTACATCTCATAGATATCCAAGCGTACCAAAATATCATGAATAAAAAAATTCAAGCTAAAAATTGATTAATCATCAACAATCAGAGTAGTATCATAGGAAAAAAAAAATTATCCATATCAAATTGGATTCTTGGTTCCATAAATAATTTTGTTTTCAATTCTATTTTATTTTATTTTTTAGAACTTTTTTAAAAATCTTTTTTAACCATAACAAAATTTTCTTTGATAGGTGAAAAGGTCGACAAATGTTCAAGGAATAAAGATACAATATTTATATTTTTTTATTAGAAAAAACTTTTATTTATTGAGTATTGAATTTTGATTTTTCTTCTTTTTCTATTCCAAATGACCACCCTTTTACACAATACAATCATTTGAGTTACAAGCCCAACATGTAGAATTGAAAAGGATAAAAGGGTTCGGTTCAAATTCTTCTAGAAACTTAAACCACCAAAAATGGTGCTAACGCTTCCTTAACCTATAACAAAATAAAAACATTGACTGTAGATAGGACCCCATTAAACAAAAAACAAAAGCTTACTGATCCAATGTCAAGGAGATGCTTTTTAACAATTCCTCCCAGGACGTCTTTTAAGGCACGAAGTGCATTAAAGCACAATGGACCTTTGGGGCTTAAGCATGTAGCACAAAAAAGGGGCTTGTAAAGCGTTCATATATATAGAAACACATATTCCACTAAAAATAATTCTTGAGATATTTATCTTAGTTGCTGCCTTGCTGGAATAAGGTATTGAAAATGCTCTATTTAAAAAAAAAAATGCTCAATCAGAAGATCCCTTGCAAGTCTACAAATTTAACAATTAAACATACCACATATTTGCTTGCCTTGTTTTTATAATAATAGAGAGCACCTTGACCGTCAAGTACAAAAAACATCCTTTTCCAATCTCCCCTTGAACCTGAAGATCGTTTCAAAAGATATCCTTGTTTTATTGTTTGAACCTACAGATACAAAGATTACAAAAAGAATAGTTAATTGACATCACTGGATACATGAAATCATTTTAAATTACTATGGTCTCCTAAAAAAATAAGAAATAAATAAATAGAACTTCTTAACATAACGATCAAAGTTAACCAAAAAAAAAAAAATGCCAGTAGAAAACGCAGTTTATAGCGAAGCAGAAAGTCTTTTGACCCAATCCGAAGGTCCAAGATTTTATTTCTGATTTCAAAGTTGATCTCTTTACAAAGTCCTTAGTCAGTATTTATAGGTCCTCGAGTTTACTTTGATAAGGAGAAAACATCAAGCAGATGGTATGCAGAAAGGTCTGGTACATTAAAAGTGGAAGAAATCTTAACTTATGGAGGGAGATCAATTTTTATGCATTGGTCCCACTTTGTTGCAAAATTGGATAGGGACCAATCTGTTTTGGCTGGAGTTTGCTAAATCATCCATGCGGTAATCAAGCTTTAAAGATATGTATCATCACTAAATCCCCTTCACGGAACTTTTGCTCTCTTCTGTATTTATCTACAGAAGCCTTGTACTGGAGATTAGTTTGCTCTAAATGATCTTGAACTTCCTTCTGAAGAGCAGTATACCAATCAGCCATGTCCTCGGCTTCCGGGCAGAAATCAAGTGAAGTAGGTAAGGTTACAAGATCAGTGGTTAAACTGGAAGTTTTGTATAGACTACTTCCCTGCAATCTATTCTTCATCTGATTCAATGCAAACTCTACCTGTAGTATTGCCAATTCCCACTGTTTAGGTCAACTTGCACTATGACACCGAAGAAGGTTTCCAATTGTCCTATTAGTAACCTAAATTTGTCCGTTTGTTGGTGGGTGTCCAGTAATACTAAAACAGAGGCTAGTATCAATTTTTTTCCATAAGGTTCGCCAAAAATGGCTTAATTTGACATCCTGATCAGATACAATGGACTAGGTATCCCATGGAGTCTTACGATCTCCTTAAGAAAATCAATTCCAACTTATCAGAAGTTTTTCAACAAGGCAAGAAATGTGTCGTTTTACTGAATCGATCCACGATAACAACTATTGGATCGAAACCATGCTCGGTGAATGGTAATCCTAGAACAAAATCCATAAAGGTCTTTCCAAATAGATTTAGGGATAGGAAAAGGAATGTATAATCCAGTATTATCAGATTGGTCTTAACATGTTTGACAAATGTAGCAACATTGAACAAAATTATGAACATCCTTTCTCATTTGAGGCCAGAAATAATGTGTTGAAACATGATAAAAAGTCCTATTCTTTTCAAAATGTCCAGCTAGCCCCCCACTATGTAATTCCTTGATAATAAATTCACGTCAAGAAAGATGGGTATGCATAATACATCTGGAGAAGAACATGCAGATTGGTTTGGTTGTCCAGTAGAATATGAATCTTGAAATATAATGTTGACATATTCAAATGGGTAAATTTCATATGAAGGGTGAGAAATTGATTTGGCTTCCTTCTCATTCTCATTCTCCTTCTCAGTTTCCTGTTTTGTTTGTACATCTTCTTGAAAGATTAAAGAATTATGCCCACTGACGTCTTGCACTTCAACTTCAAAGAACATCTGAGCCAAATAAAAAGGAGAATCATCAACCGTGTCCATCAATTTTTCTCAACTTCATCTTCCTCATCAAAATAATTTTTAAATTTTAGAAAACACTCCTCTTCTTGGCTGAAAAAATCTCCTTAGCTGGAACAATTGGAATCAAGAACCAAGAAACCTTCATTTAAGCATTCTTGGAGTTTATCTTGATGAAAAAGGCTCTTAAAATTTTCTGTAAGGTAGGATTTACGTTCTTTGGATCACTTTTTCTTGTCTATCTCCACAATTTTGGTGTATATCTCCATGGTAGAAATCTTCTTTTCTTGAACATTCATAATCTTGAAAATTGATGTTCAAGAGGCCTCCCCACTGTATTTTGATGAATATTTCTCATATGATCTATGAGTCCTTGGCTTCAGGTGAATACTTCTCTGCATTGAACTTGTCGATTTGTCAAACATTAATCCGAATTGTGAATTAATTCCCCCAACACACCCTCAACATCCATCAACCCTTCTCTAATTTACTCCAACTGCAAGCGTCGGTCCTGATTTCCTTCAATTTTTGCCTCCATTGAGTGTGATCCACATTTGACGGAAATTTTTCTGGCCTTAAACTTTTTTCTTGTGCTGTGAAATTTTGTGAATGGCAACTTCTTGAACATTCTTGAATTTGTATCACGACTTTCTTCGGAATCACTAGCGTACTAAAATAAGAATTCCAATATAAAACTTGAGTATCGGTAGGGTTGCTATGTTGAAATTCATCTTCCAAATCAGTAGAATCAAATATATGGATGCTCCAAGTGAGTATAACAGCCGAAAGGACCTTAAGTTTTTGTAACTTGGCATACATTTACAACTATTTAAAAGTAACTGAAAAGGAAAAAAAAAAAAAAAACGCTATTTACCTTCCCATTCACAATGGAATTAGGAGCTGCTTCAACATTTCTGTAGGAGATAACACCACTACCACGAATGCCATCAAAAACGACAGAAGGGTCTAAACAATCGGAAGCTTGCAAATTGTCCAGCTGTGCCTGTGTCCTGAATTCCTGAATCCTTTTTGCAAGTTTGTCTTGTTCAATGTTGGCCAGCTCTTTAGATTGTTGTGCATATGTTAGAACCTTAAACAACGGAATGTAAAAATTACGAGGAAAAAAGTAGTTCACTAGTGCAAGATTAGAATAAGGTTCACTATGTTATCAAAAAAAGAGGAGGAAACTTGTCCAAGCCGATAATGAATGACAGACTTCAACTCCAATAAAAAACGATACTTGATGCAGAAACATGCCAGATAACCAAATGAAATATCATAGCCCCAATATAGGGCCCGCTCTATCACATCTCAAATGTCCCACCAGAGAGATTAAACTAGATGATTGCGTTACTAATGCCTTCATCTCTAGTTATATTGATCTGTGATAGGTTCTCCACACCAGAAATTTCAATGATTCGGAAATATAGAAGCATACCTGATGAATGAATGGTTCCATCTGGCCAAATAAATCATAGCCCTAACTCATGAATAAATAAACATGACTTAGTCCACATCATAATGGTAAAAACACTCAAATCATAAAATAGATTATCGTCAAATGATTTAAAGAGCATACTAGCTTAAAATATCTCAAATGAGCATCCATCAGTGCACTTATAGATTCTAAGAACTCATACTTCTTCTTTGCTTCAACGTTCATAAGAGCATTCACCTACCGCCCTCGAAACAGTAAAAACGTTAGTCAGTAAAAAGCCTGAAAGAGATCAGGACAGCTAAAAACAGTCTAATAGTTAACCTACTAGATTGAAGCGGCTTTTCTCGAATGCTGACTTTGAATTCAGGAGGTCCTGAAATAACACTGGGAGGTCATCAATAAAATACTTCACAAATATTATATAGAAGAAAATAGACCTTCTCCAAAAAACAATAAGAAACCATGACAAGTTAACAGGGAAGATAAGAATGACAACACCCAAAAGTGATTGTACAGATTTTCAAAATCATTTCATTTTTTTCATAGTTGGACTTGACCAAGTCATTAACAACCTTGCTACTCTTATTACTTTTTTATTTTTTTAAGAGAAACATCCGTAGGAATGAGATGAACAGATATTCAAAGCCAAAGGAATTATAAAAAATTAAAAATTAAAAAAATTTTAAAAATCTTCCAATGAGCCATAGAGTAGCTACGTCATAATTGCTAAAGAAACTAGCATTTTATACCAAGTTAGGGCTAAAAAAGATAATGACTCAAAAAAAATATCAAAACTCTTGTTACTAGTAGTAGATTTTTTTTAATCCACTTTGGGTGAGTGAGAGGCATCCTTCCTCCCCTTTTGTATATTTCATTAATCAATCCTCAAGCTGAGTAATAGATATCATTCATTTTCAGCTTGGATACTAACTAATGAATTACACAAATATCTCCTAACTTAAGCCTAATCTTCTGACACCTTTCTGTGGATTTAATACTTGGTTTACCTAGAACTCAACATGGTTTTGACTCGGTTTTTAGTTGTCATGGATTAATTTAGCAAGATGGCTTATTTTATTGCTTGTAAAAAGACTCACGATGCCTTCCTTGAATATTGCTAACTTGTTTTTTTTCGTGAAAGTGTTAGACTCCATAGAATTCCTAAGACTGTTGTTTCGGATAGGAATGCTAAGTTCATGAGTTATTTTTGGCAAATTCTTTGGAAACAATTTGGAACCAACCTTCTTTTAGCACCACTAGTCATCCACAAACAGATATCACTAATAGAACTCTTAGTAACTTCTTGCCTTGCTGAAGTGGTGATAAACCACGAAAATGGGACCTCTCTCGCCCAAGCCAAATTTCCTTTCAACCATACAGTGAACTGTTCCACAGAAAAGTCTCCATTTGAGATTGTATACACTTGTATCCCTCGCTTAACTTTTGGTCGCTAATTCACCCTCTTTAGTTGATCTTAGTGCTGAGGCTGAGTTCATGGCTGACTGAGTTGAATTACACCAAGAGGTTTGTCATCATCTTGAGGAGGCTAATGCTTACTGTAAGGCCCGAGCAGATGCTCAACAGCATGCTATGGATTTCAAAATTGGAGACCTGGTCATGGTGCATTTAAAGAAATCTCACTTACCCTCTAGAATTCACTCTAAATTAACCAACAAGAAGATTGGTCTTTTCCCTATTTTGTACAAAATCAACCCCAATGCCTACAGTTTAGAACTTCCATCCTCCATGCGCATTAGTAACATCTTCAATGTTTCAGATATCTTCCCTATTTTGCGGCAGATGAGTTCCTTTTAGCTATTAGGACTCAAAGGCGAGTTTAATTTTGGTGGGGTGGGATTGATGTAGGCTTATGTTTCTTGACTCTCTTAGTTACTATGGGTTAATGTTGGGATGGGGTTATTACTAAATTCTTTTAATTCCGAGGATGCACATTACTAGAGCTTTCTTTTGAGATCTTTTAAGATCTCTTTAGATGAAAAGGAACAAAAGAATTTGGTTGATAAGAAACATACTTTGGAGATCGTTTTTTATTATGTCATCTATAATGCTGGTATTAGTTGTCTTCTTTACTTAATTTCTATAGTTATGCTTCCCTTTAAACAAATTGGGAAAGATTTTCTAAACACCTAGAGCTACTCTCCCTTCTTGGTAAATTCGCATATTAATGAAATTATTTCTTATTAAAAAAAATTAATAAATAAACATTACGCACTCCTGTGCAACTGCCTTGGTCGAATAGGTCGGGTCAATTTTACAAGAGTTAGTTACCAAAGATGATGGTTGAATTCGAATTTTCTTGCAACTCCCCAAATAGAATGAGATCTTTCTCGTATCTTATTATTAATTAATTAATTAACCTTTTTACTTCAGAACAAATAAATTGATTATCTAATTAAAATTAAATTAAAAAAGACCTTGTTTGTGTTGTTAAACTACATACAGTTTCTAAAACAAAAGTATATCAAAACAATTGAAATTCCATTTAAGGGTACAATTTCGAAAGTTTGTGTATATCAATGGCCCAGGAAGTGAGAGAGACTATCCAAGAGAAACTATTTAAAATTTAATATCAATATAGCAAAGCATACCTCTTCAAATTCTGCAACGATGTCCCCTCGTGTGTTCTTTTTCAGTGACATAAACTTTTCGCGAGCCTAGCAATGAAGTATATTTCAAATGAAAATTAACAGAGTTGGAGAAAATTTACATTTATTTATTATATACATAAATTTAAGGTTTAGGTTCCATCCATCAGTAAAATTTCCCCTACTAAAGGATTTCAGTTTACTGGAAAAACCACCAACTATACCAATTTTCAGAAACATGTATCATCTGGCAAGAAGGCTTCAAGCCAAGGACAAACAAAAAAAGCAAGTATACACGTATAAACAACCAAACACAATTATTATTCTGAAAGATATGCAACACCTGATCGTACTCATGCATAGCTTTATTGAAGCGTTGGCGAGAGTCCTGCAAAGGCAGAAGCAGATTTTAAAGAAAAACTCGGCAAGTTTACAATTGTGCCCACTGAGAATAGGCTTCTATTCAACAGCTTTATGAGAAATTATACAATCAACGAGTCTAGAGCATGGTTAAGCTCCTCAAATGGCAAAATTTTCATTTCTTTTTTGAACATGAAAAGAGATAAATGCTCAAAAGTTACAAACTTCACAAGGGAGGGAATAATGTGAAAATAGAAAGATTACAACGGAAAAATAAAAGCATGTCAAATAAGATGAATATTAGATAGAATGTCTAACAAAGAAGTTGGTGAGAGCACACAAAGAAGAGGCCTTCAAACGAGCCTAAACTAACCAATCTGACCAAAGAGGATTCTTGTGGTTGAAATTCTTTGATTCCTTTCAAACTATCGATGCATAAACTTCTAACCATATCGACAAGGATGACGAAGAAGACAAATTTCTCCTTAAATACCATATGGAAGCTAACCCCCATTATGAGATTATCCACCAGCAAGATAAAAAGGATAAGAGAAAGAAGATGTCATCTTATAATACCACCAGCCATCAAATTTACCTCTAGGTCACATACTCATATCTCATAAAAAGATGGCTTAGATAATGACACAAGTTCTCATCTTTCTTATAGAACTTACCTTTACTCCTTGTAAATCCTCATTCAGGAACTGCATCAACCGATCCGATAATACATGTTCTACCTGCAAAAATATTTCTAAATAAATATGAAAGATTACAAAGAAAAGTCCATATGAGCGCTCATCTTCAATGCTAAGGTCAATTAGACACAGTTGCATTTCTTTGCGCTTAATGCACAAGCCAAAAAGTACTAAACCTTAAACTCTTATACCCCCAATACTATAGAAGTAAATAATTAAAAATAAGAACTTTCTAAACAGCCCATAAAAAGGATCTAGAAACAACCTGGGAACGCAGTAGTTCTTTGTAGGTAGCAAGTTCACGAAATGCAGTGATAAACTTGGATATAACTGGACCTGGAACAAATTAATCGTGCAAATAACAAGTCATAATTTGCCTTTAATATACTTCCAGGTTTCTTATCAATAACAATAAAATTAAATAAATAAAGGCATACTCTAGCTCTTTCAAAACAAGTTCGAATCTTACATGCCTACTACCACTATAGAACCTCGCTGTCAAATTGGCTATTTAACTACCACATGTAAAACATCCCTCAGGACAAGAAAACTGAGTTGAGAAAATGAGAAAAAAATTTCTGAACAAGAAAAAAAAAAACTTTTCTTCGATATAGCCTCAGAGGATACGAACTTCCAAGAGAATCAGAATAAAAACATTAACGAAAGCAACAAATATAAAATGAAATGGCAGGTTAGAAGGAAAATATAAATGCATTCCAATTAATATTGTAATTTAAAATCGGAAAGGGCTTAGAAAGAGAGCACAATGAAACCTCAGACAAGCTTATTCAAATCGATCTAAGGAAGATGCAATAAGATCATTAGTTTCTTTTCAACCATAATTCAAAAGAAAGAACTTTAACTGCAATAATCCACAAAACTTCGGACTATAGAGCCAAAAATGGCCCATTAATAATTGAAGAACGTTATCCTTAAATGTAAGGGAGAAAACCCACAGAAGACTGAAGACTAAGAATAGTTAGATCCATGAAGACAAATAATAAGAACAATCAAAAAAAAGATAAGGAGAAGAGCATACTCATCCAAGAGACAACGTGAGCAAACCAAAGGCAAAATATAATGAGAAGGGAACTTCCGTTGTAAAACCCCTTAAACAATTCAAGCTTACATTGATCATAATCCACATAAGAATATTAACTCGCTTAAGACTTTTGGACTTCCATAAAGCAAAGTAGACCCCCTTATACGTTGAGAAGATGATCCCAAATGCCGAGATAAGGATTTGACTGAGACAAGACTTGATGGTTCAAGTGACCAACTTCTAGAATCATCCAAAGAGCCTACATGTACTGGACATAGACAACCCAAGAGCATCCATAAATCCTTGATTTCCTCTTCCTTTAACAATCTTCTAATAATAATATTCCAAAAAAGGGTTGTGGATGTCCAATATTCAAAAAACCAAACCATGTGAAGCAGAGAAATGCCAAACAATCGGGGAATCGAAGCTTCAAAGGATATTTGATAAACCATGGTTCTTGCTAGAAAAAATTCTACAACAGTTGCCTAATTTATAGTGAGCAAGAGAATTCATTCGCACCCATACGTTTGAAACACTTACCCATGAACTTCGAAGACTCACTCTATTTTTTTCCTTTCCCTATGCCAATTAAAAGCATTAAAACCATGAATAATAGCAATAATCTTGGCCATGCAATGCATTCAACAAATCATACAACGGATTAGATAAACCAACATATAGAAAATCATCATTTGGGCAAACAAATTGTTCCTCTTCATCCCTGACTTGCTTAAAGAAGGGAAAGGCACAAGAAAGTGCAAAGATCAACGAGCAAACTCTCAAACCAACGCAATTGATTTTGAGCAAGGGGGATTATCAACCTGTTCTTTGTATCCTCAACAAAAAATATGTATCATCTTCGAACCAAATACAAATTAACAAATTGTTAACACAACAACTTCTCACTTTCATAGCAAAAAGAAGTAATATGAATGACGTTAACTAAACCATGCAAAATAACTTAACTGGATGAACAATTCCAAACTGGAAGAGAACTCTTATCTTGTAACCAAAATCCAAGAAGAAGTAGATGACTTAACTAAATAAGAATATTTATTGGGTAACCAAAACTCAAGAAGAAGAAGATGATTGAAAGCTGAGACCGGAGGTTGAAGGCTGAGAATGGAGAAGAGGGGAGGAGGAGAAGAGAGGAGAGAGTATTTCTAGGGAAAGCCTTTCAACAGCTTCTTAATGTTATTAGGATATTTGTAGTTGCATAATGGTAATTAACTAGGGATCTGGCTTATAAATATAGAAAGTAATGCCAAAGAGGAATAAGTCTATTATGAGACTTGGGAGAGAGGAAAACTATTTGAAAGGCTATTGTTATTGTAATTTATCTTTGATATTGCAAATTTGCAACATAGTTCTAGAATAATTACTTGTTGCATCCATTTGGTGCTCTTTCAAAGTCATTAGATGGGAGAATGTTAGTCTTTGGCTGGTCTCGAATGTTTTTTGGTCATGTGATTCTTCTTTGAAGGTTGGTTCACTTACTGTTTCAAGAATTTGGTCTAAGGATCCTTCTGGCTCGATTCATGGGTTTCCTCCTCCAAATTTTTGGATGGTCAAGAATTTCTGAGTCTTCCTTGTCTTGATTGAATAGTCTTCAAGATTGATAGCATTAGAAGTTCTTTTTGGTGTTCTCTTTCTAAGCCCGTTCTTACCTTGATAGTTCGTTACTGATTTGGAATGCATCTATATCTCCTATGTAATTTGTTTGCATACTTTTTGTTTCTTTTCACTACCTTAGGGAGTTTGTATGTTTTGAGAATCAGCCTCTTTTCATTTTTTCAATGAAAAGATTTGTTTCCTGTTCCATAAATAAATTACAATCTGTTCATATTTAGGCTAATTGGGAGTCATTTTTGTAACTCTTTGGCTTTGTGGGGTTATCTCAACTCCCCTTTTGTATGATCTTTTCTCATTAATATATCCTTTTGTTTATTATCAAGTGTTAAGAGTTGTTTTCTTAATATAGGAATCCTAAAATTTTATCATGGCTGATATAAAGGATAACTTTTCACTTTCCTTGCCAACCCACGTTAATGTGACGACTTAAAATCAGGAGACAATTTATAAATATTGATAAGGACTTCTCTTAAAAGAGGAGTCACTTAGGCAACTTGCACCACCGCACTTTATAGACAATAACCTATGGCTTCTTCATTAGTTGAGGTAAAGATAATGAATAGTATAAAGAGATCTTACAACCTCCAATGGACACACTGACAGGATCATCCTGCCCACCACCAAATCCTTCCAAAGAATCTGCAAAAGAAATGTCTCCATTACAAGCTTCTCCAAGAGTTTCCCTACAAAAGTCGACATTTGCACAAACAATATAAATAAATAAAAAATACTTTTGAGAAAAATGATGATATGATATGGTGACAAGGTGACAATATTATTAAAAAAATTAACCTAGATAAAGGTAGGCACGTGTCTTGAATAAAGTAAACATTCGAGGGGATATTCCATGAGAGAGTGGATGCATCCCAATGGTCAAACCAAACCATTGTGACAAAATTTCATTGATATATGAGAAGGTAGAAAAAGATCAAGAATAGAACCTCCCAAAGAGGGAAAAAAGTAAAAAACACCAAAAAGAACCAGCTACAACCAAAAAGTGGGGAAACCACAAAAATATCACAAAAAAAAAATAGCAGCCACAAGTCAGAGGAAAAAAAAAATCCACAAACTAGAGCTCCTAAGCGCCTTGAAGGTACACAAGGCGAGTAACTTCAAAAGAACTCATGAGAACCTCCTCAAACAAAGAGCATCCCCCATTACGAGCCAGAACAACTGAGAAGATGCTAGCGTTCCTTCCCAACCATAAGTTCCAACAGAAGGCAAAGATAAAATTGCACCAAAGGATTGTCTTCTCCTTGAAGGGATGGCCAATGAGGGGCATGTTAAGGGGGCTGAAGATCTCTCCAGGTTTTGTAAGAAACCATCCAAAAGCATCTTGAAAGAAAGCTCAAAAAGGGGAGGCAAAGGGACAGTTGCAAAGATGAATATGAGTTTATTGATCCTTCATACAAATGTGGCAGCAGCTTGGAGAAATATCAACCCATGGGATTTTCGGTTGTGCAATCATGAATAAGCTACCAAATATAGAATCTTAATATTTCGAGTGAGCATCCCTCCTATAATTGATTGTAACGAACAGAATTTTCCAAATTTCCAGCAGATGCAAGCTTCTTAGTTAATGAGCTTGGTGTAAAAAATTTATCCTTTTCTAAGCCCCATGTCCAGCAGTCCTCTTGATTCTTGAAATTGAAGGACAACAATAGATGGGATAAGGATATCCATTCCTCAATTTCCACATCATTTAAGTTTCTTCTCATAAAAAGATTCAAAGATTGACTATCCGAATTCCAAAATCAGCAATGAATGCCTCCTTTTTTAATGTGAGATGATAAAGAACAGGATACTTTGATTGAAAATTTTGCTTACCCAACCAAATATCCTTCCAGAACATAGTCTTATCCCTCTCTTTTGCACTCTAACTTCAATACGACTGAAAATCAGCTGCAGCAATTTTTCAATAGACTTCCAAGGGCCCATTGAGGAATATAACGACTTCCTACCCGGTCAACTATTGAAGTGAGTAGAACCATATTTTATTGCAGTAAATCATCTCTCTAAAGGGCTTCTTTTTCAATATAAAAGAACCAAATCCATTAAACCAAGGGAGACATTTTTCCTGTGCCATAATTCAACAAGATTTTCTAAGGTTAAGCTTTTCGTGTGGTAAGTCCTTTACGACATAGTTAATTATTTGTATAGTATCACAAGGAAGTTTTCTACAAGACCACAGTATTGTATCCTTTATAGGAGGTCGGCAAAGGATCTTCATCACACTTTTGGAAACTACCAGTTTGCCTCTTCGGATTAGAATTGTTTTTTCTAGATATTTGGTGTTTATAGGATTCAATCTGAAGAGTATAGCTCCACAGTATAGGAGTTCCTTCTTCCCTCGGCCTTTCAAAATAAGGGTCCTTTTTGTGGCGTGCTGGAGCTTGTGTGATTATGTGGCACCTTTGGCTTGAGAGAAACAATAGAACTTTTAGGGAGTTTGAGAGACTGGGGGAGGACGCCTGGTCTCTAGTAAGGCTTAATATTTTACTTTGGAATAACTTTTTCAATTATTCTTTAGGTTTTATTTTGTTATATTGGATCCCTTTTTTGTTTTAGTTTGGCTCTTTAGTAAGACCTTTTGCATGCCCTTTGTATTCTTTCATTCCTTCTAAATTAAAGCATGGTCTGCAATAAAAAATAAAAAAATTAAAAAAAAAATTAAAAGAAAGAAAGAAAGAAAGAAAGAAAAGAAAAACAAGACTTCCATCAAGCTCAGCATGTCTATCATATTGCACAACTTTCGCAGGCTCTTTGTTCTTCCCTCCAAAAGACCACTTTTGTACATTGAAATCACCACCTAATCACCAAAATCCTTTCTATCTCTGTAATCGGGTGGCTCTTTTGTAGTCCTCTTGGCTTGATGGGAAACCCTCATCTCCACTTTTTGTAGCCTCTTTTTGATACAAAAAGTATTGTTTCTTATAATTTTTTTTTTTTTTTTTAAATCTCTATTATTGGGAGTGCCATAAATATTGGACCCCTCAATTCCTTCCTCATTACCAGTTTCATTTATTGGACCCCTCTAAACCTTCTACTTCAATGTACTCTGTTTCATTTTGAACTCTATACAAATTTCACCATTTCTCTATAAACTATTCAATTTGATCTCTTTCAATAAGAAAATGTCCGAATTCACATATGACAGAGAAGAAATAAAATGTCTACACAGAAGTTAAGAAATTCAAGTTGTATGAAAATGTTAATACAATAATGAATAAATCAAAGATTGGCATGATAATGAAGAAATTCACACATTTTTTAATCACAACTACCCAACTAATAAAAAATAATGAAGATGCTCATTCCTCCCGTCTCCATTTGGAATAGCCTTAACATGGATGATGGAAAAAATAAAAATGCAGCACTTACATAAACATCGTACATCCATTTTGTAGTCTTCTGCATCGTTCTTCCAACTCATCAGTTGTTCGTTCTAAAGAAAATATCTAAAAATAATTGGAAGATAAAACAAAAGGTAAGGAAAGCTATCTGATTGCCAAATGAGGTAAAATCTAAGTTTTACAAGAAGAGCTTCCAAAGGGGAACAAAGACAATTTACTGTAAGAATTTTGAGGAAACGCTAATACTAGTGCAGGGGCAAGAGATTGAGAACGTGCATAGTCAAGAGAAACTGGAACATCCTTATTCTAATTTCGATTCATGAAAATTAAATGTTCCCATCCAGAGCTGGAGAGTAGAAGTCATTCACAAAGCAATATAAGTTCTACAAGATTTAACATTAACAGCTGTCAACTGTGTCAACTTTCAAAATACGGCTTCCACTCAAAATGAGCCATGGAAGAAGATAGACAAGTTTATAAGCACCAATAACAAAAATATGAAGGACTGCATATAAGCAAAAGGAGAAGCATTCACGATTTTCTTTTTTTTTTCTTTTTTTCTTTTTTTTTTTTGACTCCTCAAACTCCATAGTTCCACTTAAAAGCAATCATATTCGGCCTTCGGGTTCCGAGTTTAGCAGAACTAGTAGCTGACCAGATTTTTAACATTACAGCCCATTGGCAACTAAAAGGAGAAAACAGTGTATCGATAATCCTTATTCGATAAAAACAAGAAAAAGAAAATGCCAAGTCCGCGAAGGTACACGGACGCCAGACGAATACAAAAGCAAGGTCATGTACAAACAACAGAATCAAATCTTTCCAGAGTAGAAAGAAATTACTACAGCTGCACATAGCACAGCAAACAAGCTCGCAAGCGAAACCAATTCGTCGCTAACCACAAATCCAGCAACCTACGGAATTTGACAGGAACATACAAACAAGAATCGAGCAGTTGGATCGATAAAAGGAAGGAACCTGTTTCAAGAACATAGGAGAGTCCTCGAGTTTGATAAACGTCCCCATTCCGACGGTGGGTTGCGTATGTGAGAGCGCAAAATCTGCCGGTATGTTTTTGCGTCTTGTTTAGCAGCTGAGAGTATGATGAGATTCAGCCATGGCGATAGGGAAGAAACGAGGCTTCCATTATTGTGCACGTGGAGGGCTCCTTGGTCATTATGGCCAACAAAACAAAGCCCCAGCTCACCCTTCCAGATGTCCTCCTTTTCCCATTATTTGTCAATTATTTTCACATTCACCAAAATGCCCCTCTACCTCACCCCACTGACGGCATCCCTTTTTCTTAATTTTAAAATTATCACCCATCCGGACTTTTAATTATAAATAATAATTATATCTTAATTATTTGAGAATTTTAATTATAAATAAAAATTAGTGTGACACTAGCAATAATAAAAGGCTAAGATAGTTGGATAAATTAACTATAAATATGTTGAACGACTTTGATAGTATAGGTGGTGGGCTGTTATATATATAAAGCCCAAATTGATGTGGTTGATGTTTCTAAAGTTGTAAATCATTTTAATTAAAATTCTTTTTATTTGTTGTTGGCATATCGTGACGTAAAATGGTTGACATGCATCTAAAATGAGTTGTAGTTTATCACCTTCATCCAAGCTCACGAGTTGCTCAAGTTGGTCCGCCTTTTTTTTTTTTTTTCTTTATAATTTCATCGATGTGAGTTGTTTGTAGTCCATTATCGATCAATCTCTTACGAGTGAAAAGGAAGTTTTTTTCTTCTCGGTCGTGACAATGCTTCAGTTTCAGTTTCAATATGCTTGCAGGTTGGTATTACTTACACTGAGTGGTGGTGATTCTAGGATGAAATACTCTGATCATCTTCCATTTGCTAAAAAAACGTTTTATGCCATATTTGAAAGGGTTTTACGTCCAACCCTGTGGCAAGATATTTGCTAAAGACGATAATCAGGTAATAGTAATGAATAGCAATGAAGAAATGGTTTGTTCTGCATGTCTTTCACAATCTGTTTGTTCTAGACCAAAATATACTATAGAAGTTCTTCAAACTATAAGAGGTTGAAAGATCCCAATTAAAAATTTACCAAAATTTGAAATAACCCAAACTTTGAAAAAACCAAAAGTTGTTCCAAATATACCAAAAATTGTAAAAAAAAAAAAAACAACAAAAACAACCAATATTTTGCCTTTTCAAAGGCCCAAATGTAGAGTTAAATTTCTAATCGATCCAACCCAATCAGACCATTTGTTAATTTAGAAAACCAATATTTAACGTACAACAACCATTAACGAACTAGTCATTTAAAAAACCTATTGTAACTTGATTTTGTAAGCAATAGAGTATTATCCTCCACAGTGAATAACCCATAACTAATTACTTAATTCGTTAGCTTGAACTACGCAGGATGACATTTAACCATACATCCAATAAATTCAATTAAAACTCAACAATGTGGATTCCATCCAAAGGTCTTCTTACACTTTATTCTTCAGCCTCAATGCTGTGTGCCCTGAAAATTGTATTATTTGGAGGTGTCAGTTTGCTCGTTTAAATAAATAAATAAATAAACATTGAAAAGTAGTATTACAACCTCATGAACAGCGTCCACGACCTCAGTTAAATCCATGAGGGAAAATGGGGGAAGCAAACGAAAATGTCTTCAAACAAATCCACCCCAATTAAGTTCCTACAAAGACCCAACAACAAACATCAAAATTTAGCTAACTCAAATACATAAAAGAACTAAATTCATACCAAATCCAAACCTTCTTTCCTTTCCTCTTGAGAGGATGACCCAAAATATATGAAACAAAATGTAACTAGTGGCAAACAAGTGAAAGATGCATACCTCATATTCTGAAACATCTTGATGATATCACTGAAAACAAGACGACTGCAAGGATCAGCCACCCTGAGGTTCAATTATTCCGTATCAAGAAACATCTTGACATATCTACTTTATCCTGAAACATCACGGTGTCAGATTTATCTGCTTTATCCAAGAAACATTGCTACCTTATCTTTCAGGCTGCTCTTCTTCTTCATTACTGAGATCACATCTCCAACATTTTCATTATGCCTTTGATTTTGACTCTTTAAATCACAAGAAAATTGTACATCAGTTGTAACAAATTTGGGTTGCTCATTCTCTACAGACTTCTTAAGCAAAGGACCCAAAAATAAATTCAGCATGTCCTTAGCAGGATCTCCCGTTGTCCTCACACCTATATCAATCTTTTCACCACCTGAAATTGCAGTTGAATCATGAGGAATTGAAGTACTAAGATCCACAGAACTCTGCTTCTTATCATTATTAGTATTGAAAGATCCTTCAGATTGATTCCTGGCGTGGCATGTTCTTGGATTTATGCTACTAGATTCACGTTCTCCATGTAATTCGTGTTTATGGGCCCTATCCTTATCAGCTTCAACATACTGCATGCAAATGAAAATAATTATATCTCTGAAAACAAGTTGTCAGTTTCAACAAACTGCATGCAAATGAAAATAATTATATCCCTGAAAACTAGTGGACAGTATATTAAAAGCATAAATAGTTGTACACCAAACATGTTTTCAAAATTTTGTTTTTGTTTTTTTGAAAAATAAGAAAGATAATTTCAAAAACATGCTTTATTTTTTGTTTTTGGAATTTGACTAAGAATTCAATTTCAAGAAAACCAAATGATTATCAAATGAGATCTAAGCTTATAAAAACTTAAAAACTACTTCCACCTCTAAGCTTCTTTGTTTTGTCAATTACCTTCAACCAATGAGGTTGTAAATTTAAGAAAAAAAAGAAAAAAAAAAACTTTTAGCAAATGTTTTAAAAAATTACCAATGAGTAGTTTTTACAAACTTGTTTTTGCTTTTTGAATTTAACGGAGACTTCAGATGTTTTTTCAAGAAACATGAAAATCATAGTAAAGAAATTGTGGAGAAACCAACATAAAATTCATAAACAAAAAACAAAAGACGAAATCATTATATCTCAAGTATCTGTCATCCTCTTATCATACAATCATACAATAACGTTAGGCATAGCCATGACTTGATTACTACTTGGAATTGAAAGAAAATAAAGTTGTCTTCTTTTATATGCAAGAGAGGGTAAAGTGGCTAACCTCTTTGGCAATGACTATTAGATCTTCCACTGTCAGTTCCATATCATCATCACTTCTGGTGCCCAGGTTTTTTGGTGTTTTTCTTTTTCCCAAAGCAGAGTCCACAAGCTTCCTTCTAAGTCTATTTGATTTCATAGCTGGGACTGCCTCAGGGTCATCAGCATCCTCAGCCTCATCAATTCGACTTGATTTTCGTTTTCTTCCCTTTCTTTTCTTAGAAACACATTCTGGGGTGCATAAATCTTCCACCAAAGTCTCTTTCTGTTGGTGTAACACAGATTTTTGAGGACGCTTAAATGAATTTGCTTCCTTGGCTAGGGAAGCTTGAGATTCAAGTTCTTCCTCAAGACTCTTCTTGTTGTTATCTACATCATTAGATCTCTGTATTTGGTCATCAGCACGAACTCCCAGCATCCACTGCGGTAAACGACGTCCAGTTCCTCCATCAGAAGCAACTCTCACCATCTGTTTCTCCCTGATATTATCTTGCGCCATGAATATAGACTGTTTGATGCATATATATATATATATAAAACGTAACAGCATAAAATTTTCAAGAAGTTCCAGCAGAAACAGACTTTCCCATTATTAAACAAAATCAAAACTCAAGGGAGAGGGAAAGAGAAGGGGCTAGGGTTTCATTAACCTTTATCTATTCTCCTTTACCGCTGTTTGAACCTCTATATTTGGAAGGATTTCAAATCAGTTCTAATTCGAAATCCTTGAACGTGTTTGGATGCAAGAAAAAAAATTGTAGTCAGCTGTGATTTGGAACTCCCTATGCCAGTTCATGGGCATCCATAGTTTCTCCTATATTCAAGAAGATTCAACGCCATTCAATCAAACTCAAACTCAATTAGTTTTTCGACCGAAAACATTAATTTCAATCTTTTCAAATGTTAGGAATCACGACTCTCCACAATGGTATGATATTGTCCACTTTGAGCATAAGCTCTCATGGCTTTGCTTTGGGCTTCCCCAAAAGGCCTCATACCAATGAAGATAGTATTCCTCACTTATAAACCCATGATCTTCCACTAAATTAACCAATGTGGGACACTCCCAATCCCAATAATCCTCAACAATCCTCCCCTCGAACAAAGCACACCCTTTGTTCGACACTTTAGTCACTTTTGACTACACCTTCGAGGCTCGCCATTCTTTGTTCGATATTTGAGGATTCTATTGGCATGGTTAGGTTTAGGGCATGGCTCTGATACCATGTTAGGAATCACGACTCTCCACAATGGTATGATATTATCCACTTTGAGCATAAGCTCTCATGGCTTTGCTTTGGGCTTCCCCAAAAGGCCTCATACCAATGAAGATAGTATTCCTCACTTATAAACCCATGATCTTCCACTAAATTAACCAATGTGGGACACTCCCAATCCCAATAATCCTCAACAATCCTCCCCTCGAACAAAGCACACTATAAGCCTCCCCTGAGGCTTATGGAGCTCTCGAATAGCCTCCCCTTAATTGAGGCTCGACTCCTTCTCTGGAGCCCTCGAACAAAGTACACCATTTGTTCGACACTTTAGTCACTTTTGACTACACCTTCGAGGCTCGCCATTCTTTGTTCGATATTTGAGGATTCTATTGGCATGGTTAGGTTTAGGGCATGGCTCTGATACCATGTTAGGAATCACGACTCTCCACAATGGTATGATATTATCCACTTTGAGCATAAGCTCTCATGGCTTTGCTTTGGGCTTCCCCAAAAGGCCTCATACCAATGAAGATAGTATTCCTCACTTATAAACCCATGATCTTCCACTAAATTAACCAATGTGGGACACTCCCAATCCCAATAATCCTCAACATCAAATGCCGCATCTCGATTCCAACGAGTTTTTGATAGCCAACCAAACTAAAGGTGAGTTATTTTTTCCTCTTTATAAATTAACTCGGATAAGAATTATAGTTTGTTTTGTTGATCAATCGGTTTTTTGTTTTATTGATTCAATCGGTTTACGTTCTTAGTTTTACGTTTTCATTTGGACTAATTCAACATTGGTTGAAGATAAAATCAACGAAGAAAAAAAAAAGTTATTGATGTTCTTCTTCGTCGGTGAAAGAATAAATCAACGTAACCCTAAGAAACAAATTAAAAAACAAAACAGAAGATAAGACCTTGGGTTTTGAAAAATGAGTGGCGGCGATGCGGTTAGAAGAAAAAAAACAGAGAACTTACTCTGTTTGCTCGGAGAGACAGGGGCAGCGGCGATTTCACAGAAGGTTGACACTGTAGCTTGCAGCGGAAGCTGCAGAAATGGCGTCGGGCAGGAACGGCGTGCGGAGGGACGGGAAGCAGCGACTGGAAATGGGAGGGAGGAGGTGGCGGAACGCGGGTGAAAAGCAACTAAAAATGATAAATAAAAGGAAAAATATAGGGAAAATAAATAGAAAATAAGATGTTAAATTATAAATTTGTCCTACAATTAAATAAAAGGTTTAAAAGTTCAATTCATATAATTTTAAAAGGAATTTAAGAGGTGTTAATCAAAACATATATTCTATTTTGGTTATAACTTCACCCATATTTTTCTATTTTATATAAATCCGGAAAACATAAAAGTATCCAGGATATTCGCATAGATATATAAGCAAATAATGATGAGAGACAAAATAAAACTTCATTACATTCATAAAAAAGTTTAAAGAGCAAAACATCAAATCAGCTTCTTAACAATCTTTTGGAAGTCTTGATTGTACTTTTCTGAAGTCATTATTTTGTTTCTAGGCTCTGTAGCTTGCTCGCCTATCTCTCCCATTGCTCTTGAGAATCTTAACCCTTCACCTTCTTATTAGATTGGAAGTGGCATCAGCTCACTGATTAGATTCTTATTAGATTGGAAGTGGCACCAGCTCACTGATTAGATATGTATATGTGTGTACTGGTTAAACCCTTATTTTTAAAGGTTTGATAGATACGTATGCACGTGATTGTTCTTAATCGTTTGGATGTTTATGCATACTTGAAATTGATACTTCCATTTGTTATTGGAGTGATTTACAGCCGAAATCTGGAAAGCCCTACTTTGTACCCAGTTTTTTCCACATCATCTCTCACTTGCTTCCTGTACTCTCCAAAAGTGAAGTGTCTGTATGGTGAAGGCTGCCGGCAACTCCCGATTCCAGACTGGTTAGATGGGCAGAGGAAGTATGCTGTCGAATATCTCTCCCGCACCGAGTTAGTCACCACCCTATGCTTCACACTCTTGTACGTATCGTTGCTCCAAGCCTGCATTTCAAACTATATTTTTATACCCACTTTCTACTTGCTCTACCAAACCATTATACTTCGGAAGACTTTCAGTTTGTACCTGTAGAAGATCTCCAATGTTAACGACAAGGGCTTCCGGAATGGGTTTCACGGCCACCCATTGCGATCCTTTCATCAGCTGAAGCCCGCCGCCGGAATCTTGATGAAGTATGGTCAGATAATCGCTATCGGTGTGGGGCACCAGGCCGGTAACTTCGCCGGGAAACGGACAGATTGGGTAGTGATTCAACCGGAGGAAGCATGTGCTTTCATCGCACATATCTTCAAATACTTCCTTCCGGTGCCCCAAACTCTCCACTAAAACTCCTGCTAGAGATCTTGCGAGCTTCGACATGGCGGTTGCGAGTTCCTCCATCACTTCCCTGGCGTTCGAGGATGTAAGGTCAGTGAGCAATGCACTCTCTTTGTTTTTGTAATCTACTACATTGGTTGATTGTGATATCGAAGTGCATTACTTTTGCTGTCGAACTGTTTGTGAAAATGTCTAGAAGACCTAAAATCTTCAAGTGTTTGTGAAAATGTCTAGAAGACCTAAAATCTTCAAGTGCATGAATATTTCAATGTTAAAGATACAAGTATAGTCCTCAGACGTTGGGTTTTGGATTTGTTTTATTATATTGTTAAATTTTGAATTATGCTTTTATTTAGTGATTGTCATTGAAACTATCAAGGAATGCTATCGTGACATGTTTTTATATGACTCTTAGCTGAGTTGGTGCGATATTATAGCAAACAACTGGACAGGCGAACAGCCTGTCATATTAAGCATTCTGATGTTAACAAAGAAAAACATAACCTAGAATGAAATGGGGGTTTTTTTTTTTTTTTTTTTTGTGTGTAAGTTCAAAGGCTAAATAGACTGTGTTTTAAGCATATGAACTAAATAAATTTGACACAATGCTCAAGAGAAGTTTCTAGTTGGAAGAAGGGTAATAAAATCTATACCTTAAGTGAATGAAGTCGCCATAGCAGTCAGCTTCAGAGACCTTTGTGAGGGGAATGTGAAAAGCTTCAGACCAAGAGAACTGGTTTGGTTGGGTTGCAGTGGCTGCTCCCCATCGGTAAGAATTATCCAAAATCCCACTTGTAGATTTTTTCTCAAAGGGCACCGCAAACAACTTCATTTGTTCTTTGCTCATTCTGCTCAGCAGCTCTGAGCGTATCCCATGGTTAATCACTTGGAAAAATCCCCATTCTGCAGATGCTTCAAAAATCTCTCTACTGCAAGCCATCCTCTCTTTTTCTTTGCCACTTTCCAAACCTTTAAGATCGACAAGAGGGAGCTGACATTCCTCCAGGACAGAGCTAGTTGGTTGATAGCCATTGTGAAGTGGCTGTAAATGAGCTGTGGATTGCAAAAGCAACTCATATTGTTGGAAGAGTGGTGGATTGGAGTTCATCATTGTGGTATCTTCCTTAAACATATGGCTTTCCTATAAAAGTTATTAAACTGAGAAGTGCTGTTTTATAATTCTCTGTTTTTGGAAAGAAAGAAAAAGTTGTTAAATTGTGGGGAGGAGGAAGAGCACAAGTGGAAGAAAACAAAGAGAAGAGAAGAGGACATTGTTAAGGGGCTACCATGTAGTGACAATTGTCGCGAAAATATTGTTTCTCTCTCCTTCCATGTTCTTCCATATTTATGAAGGCAAGGTCGTTCTCAATTTCTTTTAATATTATAGCGATGGGTGACCAAGCCTCTATAAAGTGGAAAACGATGCAAGGGAAACATCCAAAACTGCCTTCAACTTTTTGACTTTTCGGGGACAAGAAAAGTTTACATGGGGGCCCTTTGGTTGTCGTCTACCAAGTTTGTCCCCAATTGGCAGTAGGCCCATATGAAATAGAATGTTCTATTTTTCTCTGATTGTTTATTTAGTTTCTTTTAAGTAATTGTTTATGCTCTGCTGGTTCTTTCCTTTGTGCATAATTGGTGACTAGTTCCTCTAAAACCACGTTGTCCTTTTCTTCTGCACCCAACCTAACCAAACCTGCCATTTCTGGATTCTTCATTGGTTTTGTCAGTTTTTATGTTTTTTACCTCTCCGCTCTGTTTGGCAGATGGATGAAAGACGGGGTCGATAATTTACAGGCATGTCTCTAACTTTTAAGATCATGCCTCTTTTTTATAGTCGCTTTTATCAAATACCAAGAATAGTTAGAATTGTTTTATAAAGACCATAAGCAATCCTAAGCTTAGCAATTTCAGAGAAGTTAATAGTTTATAATTTTGTCCTTTTCCCATATGCCTCAAATGCTCCCATGACCAGCAAGCCACGTCATTTTCGCGGTCTAATATGATTCAAATATAATATTACAAAATTTATATTCGGTACTTACTAGTCTTTTCCTCCTACACCTCTCTTGAATGCCAATTCACTATTTGGGTTGTTGTTTATCCTATCCTTTTTACCTTATTTTACTTAACTTCTTGCATTTAGTGTAAGTTGATTGTAGTGTTAATTGCCATTTGATTTTAAATGTCCATAGTTGAAATGTTCTATCCTTGAGTACACAATCTCATTCTAATGGTTGTAGTCCATATGAGGGATCCTAAATTGGACTCTCATTATCCCTTTCACATTAACCATGCTATATTACTATTTGGAGAGTAACCATGCTATATTACTATTTGGAGAGGTGATCTAGTGAATAAGATATCCCTTTCATATTAACCCTACTATATTACTATTTGGAGAGGTGATCTAGTGAATAAGATGGTTGCCTAATGGAATATCATTCTTAAGCTTATAAATAATGAGTTGTGTTTAAGCTTAATTAACTTCTTTTTATCTTCCATGCAGATCCATTCTCGTGCATACAAAACAAATCCCTTCTCTAACCTGAGCAGCAGAGAGAATCCTGTTGACATGACTTCAACCTTAGCTCAGACTCAAATGATGTATGTTCCAAAGCCACCACATTTTGAGCTTGCAACGTGGCTAGAGTGTAAGAGCACTTCAACTTTTGTAGTCTTGAAAATATGATATTACTCCCAACTATTATTTCCACGTTGTAGCCAATTGCTATGGCAAGATATCTCAGATTTGCTCACACAAAAATTAAGATCCAATCGTAAAAAGTAATGATGATATTGCATCAAACCGCAAGGACAAACCGCTGACTCTTAAAATCATAAGAACTAAATTCACAATTTAACTAAAATATACTCTTATTTTTTAATTTAAAAATTGAGTGTACAAACTTGCAAAGAACAAAAAATTGAGAAATAGTTACTATGGGAAAAAGTGTCTTGTTTCTTGGAAAAAAAAATACTTAGCAAAATAATAATAGTAAAAATAAAAAGTAAGAAGAGAGAAACAACAAGTATTTTGGTTTCTTACCATGTAGGGTTGCTGAGTTTTTGTTGAATATCCACTTACGTTCCAGTCAATCAACTCCCTCAAAAACAGTATGAAGCAAATAATTCACAACGATTATTGATGGAAAACAAAACATCATCAATTGCACTTATGTGTGAAATGTATAAATATTTGATGAATATGAAGCAAATCATTGGAATTGGACTAATGACATTGAATCACCTAAACATGCTCTACACTTTCTTCCTGTTCGTCTGATGGATGAATTACTTATTTCCTATCAAATGAACGGCAAGACGAGGATGAACCAAGTGCATCAGCTCGCTCCTTCTCTGCTTCTTGTTTTGTCGAAACTAGCCCAAAGAAGAAACACTTTACCAATAAAATCTAACAACTTTACACTCTCTACCATCCAAGAAGAAGAATAATAATATATGCCTTGAAAATGAAAATCAACAATAGCAACGACAACAACAATGATAATCAAAATGTAAACTTGTAAAATTGGAGGCCATTCAAATACCTAAATGTTCATCCCTGGGCAAACTCTGGACAATATCAGACCAGCTACCTGGTGAATGGTCACTACTGTTGGATGAGATTTGAACCTCTGCTCTTGTATCTCTTATCATCTTTAGAACTTCTCTCATCATTGGTCGGTTTTGTGGCATTAGCGAAACACAAGCCATTGCAATGTTCAAAAGAGCTTGAAGTTTCTCTTCCGATGCCTCGTTCCCAGATGCAGGATCATCCCCAGACTCTGTCTCCTCTTCTCTAACGGAATTAACCCACTTGGGAATGTCAGAACCATGTTCTTGGACTAGATCTTGAAATGGCGTTTTTCCTGTTAGAAGCTCCAACAGAAGAACACCAAAGCTATAGATGTCAGCTTGTTGTGTGGTTGGCTTACGGATGTCACGGCATTCAGGAGCTCGGTAAAAGAGTGAAGTTGCACTAGATTCTTCAAGTGAATCGGGATCTCGGAATAAGTTAAGTCCGTAATCAGTAAGACATGACTCGAAATCAGATCCTAGTAGTACATTTGAGGATTTCAGGTTTCCATGGGTTAAACCAGGGTTCTGGTGGATATACAACAAACCATTGGCCAAGTCTTCAGCTATTTTAAGGCAGGATGTCCAATGAAGAGGCTTTCCTCCGCCTGAAGTTCTCGATCCTGTTAATGGTAGTCAAACAAATTATTGGTGAAAGCAAGAGGAATTTACTAAGAATGCCCGGATAAGCATTATGTTGATGCCTTGATGGATTTAGAAATTCCAGAAAACAATCATAAAAGTATCACGAATTGTTTTAGAAGAAACAAAAATTTTCATTGATAAGTGAAAGATTACTAAAGTAAAACCCAAAATAATTCTAATCATGAGAATAGTAAACAAAATAACTAACAGCCTGAACTGTCTAAAACTACCAACCTCAAACTAGATTACATAGAAAAGAAGGAGGGAGTGTGGCTTTCTTATCAATCTCTGTCAAACAGTTAGTATCCATGATGATTTATTCTCAGTTTAGTATTCTCTAATGACTGGCGTCCCAGAAGGGTAGACATAAAATAAGCATTATATCTCCTAAATTATTTGGGCATATTAATAGTGTACATTACACAATGAAAGAAGATGCGAAGAATAAAATAATGATAAAATGAGTTGGATAACCTTAAGATCAACTAGCCTAGAAGTTCAGACAAATTTACCGGTCAGCAACTCGGCAAGCTCAGAGTTGGGATGAAAATCCCAGTGAAAAAAGACAAGAGAGAGAAAATCAAGGGAATAAAGTAAAGTGCTACGAACTATGAGTAGCATGAAAACAATTGCATATTTTAAGCACATAACTCTAAGTGGACAGGAGATTAGTGGGGAGAGCCACAGGAAACGCCAGCATAAGAAGCTGAGGTTTTGAAAGATGAGTTGTCAGGCAGAAGAAGGTTAATATTCTTCTCTTTCCCAAATCAACAACACTATTTAATCATATTCAGTTATTTGAAAAATGGGGACAGGAAAATAATGAACATTGTCGTTATTAAGCTGGATGGCAATCCTTCCAAAATATGGCAGATCTATGTAATGGGAAAACGTAATGTGTAGTAGAATGCAGTAGAGTACCACGGTATAGTTATGATGCGCGGCCCACCACTCGACAATGATACAATAATGAATGGATAATCATCTCCACGATCATTCCCAGGGGCACAACGATTAAGACCTTTCACCCATATTTAATCCTTTCTTTTCATTATCCTTTAACATCCATCCATCCAGCAATGTGTTCCAAGGAAAAGAACATGAAAGGGGTGGATGACGAACAAAGCACGTCAACTAAATCAGGGCCCAACAAGGTAAAACCACTGGAGGACAGGTCAAAACTGGCAAAAGTTGAGAGGCAACGGGAAGTGTGGGAAAGCCACGTGATCCGTGTGTCTTAAGCTCAACTTTTGCCCCAAGTCTACCGCAAAACACGAGGTTAGCTTTACTAGAGCGTCCCCAACGCTTTTCTATGAGTTCCCAGAGTATCCTGCCCTCTTGACTTGCCCTAATTTTACGCGAATTTAATGTTTATATATCTACACTTCAGCATGAATTTTGTCCTAATTGTTATATCCTACGGAAGACCATTGTCTTTTTGTTCCTTTGCAATGCCCATTTTCACTTTACAATCGGTAAGAACCCAATTCGTGGCAGAAATTATTCAGTAAAATTTCAACAAAGAAATGATTAAAAAGTGTAGTAGAGGGTGGCCGACACTTACCGTGGATGAGAGAGAAGAGACTGCCATTAGGGAAATAATCATATACGAGCAAGCGTTCTTCCTTAGCCTGGAAATAGGCCCTGAGAGGGACCAAGTTGGGGTGTCTGAGCCGCCCAAGAACCTCCATCTGCCGTCCGAACTCCTCTGCTCGAGGGTACCTTGCATCCTTCAGCCGTTTCACTGTAACAATATACCCAGATTCCATCACAGCCTTGTATGTGCTTCCCATGGTCCCTCTGCCCAAAGTCTCCGCCGAAGCTTTCAACAGATCTTCCAAGCTATAAGTCATTTTCTGATCCCCTGCTCCGCAGAACACTAGGCTTCCTAGTCCTTCACTTTCCCATGAAAATCCCCCTTGCTTTCCTCCATTATTACCTCCTCTGCCGCCGGCGGAGGTTCCAGATGCTTCCTCCATCCTCATCCCCTCGTCGTCGATTCCTTTGTTTCTGACCTCGGATAGGCTCTTTCTTTCCCTGCATTTGCAAATCATACACAGTAGAAGAATGATCAATAGAAGTCCGACAAACCCACCAACGCTTCCTACTATTATCTTGACCAATTTGGTGCGTCTTGAAGACGAGCTTGAGCCAGTGATTTGCGGATAAGAGGGACTCGATGATGGCGCAATGGCAACATTTCCACAGGGCTTCTGAATTTGTTCTCCGCAAAGTTCCAGGTTGCCGGAAAATGACGACACATTGAAGCGGACCAAGGTGGGGGTTACTGGGATGTCGCCGGAGAGTCGGTTGTTAGAGACATTGAAGAATCGAAGACTGGTTTGCTTGAAAGGAGGGATGGAGCCACTGAATTGGTTGTCCTGAAGGTGTAGAACATAGAGACGCCGGAGTTTCAGCAGCGAGTCTGGAATGGGGCCAGATATTTGGTTACCGGAAACGACGATGACCTTCAAGCGGTGAAGGTAGGAGATGGAGCTCGGAAACTCGCCGGAAAAGTTGTTGTCACTCAGATAGAGGGATTTGAGATTAACGAGACCCGAAAGGTCAGGGATTTGACCGGAAAGTGAATTTCCTTTGAAACTAAGAACACGAAGCTGATCTAAACGATTCAAAATTTTGTCGTTAAGAACACCAGAGAGGTTTAGATGTTCCAAAACGAGCTTAGTTACCCGTCCATTTGTGCACTCTTTTACGCCTTGCCAGTTGCAGATGGAACTTCCTCGCCATGGCAGCGAGTTCCCAGGGTCGAGAGATGCTTTCAATGCCAACAGAGCTTCTACATCTCCAGCTTGAACCAGAGGCAGTACACAAACCAACAAGACCAAGAAAAACGGAGAGTACCTCAAAACCATAAGTTTCATCGCAGAAAACACCTTGAAATCACGATCTCAACTACGAAGTAGATCCTCCCGTATCACCAAGAACAGCAATCAAGCTAACAACCGATGCAAAAATGGATTAAACATCTTCAAAGCAAGCAATATTCCCCTCTGCTTCATCTGCTCGCTGTTGGCGCCTTTACTCTCAGAAACCTTTATCTTCACTGTACCTTCAAACTCCCATCATACTCACAGAGTCCAAGAAAAACCAAAATCGCGCCAGTTCGAGTCCTTTTCGTAGTCTTAAGTATCTTTGACCAAAACAAGGAAAAAAAACAGAGTCATCTACCACTTGGACCTCACTCGGATTGGAATTGCAAACAGTTTCACCTTCTGTAGACATGAAGTTGAGAACAAGATGCTCTCCAATGGCGAGGCCCTCGGGAAACCACCGACTGGAGACGCTCGTTCACCGGTAAAAACTCAGGGACATCGTGTCAAAGCCTTCACGTGAACCCCTCTCTGAACTCGCCAACGAGAAATTAAACGACTCTCCTCTCCTCCCCATGGTTGGCGTCTAATTCTTTATTCAAAACGTGCGGACACTATTGAACCCCCCAAAACCAAACTTCAAAAAACACTGAAACAAAAGCCTAAACGAATCCAAAATTTCTGGAACCACAAAACAAAAAAGCCACACCGATTCTCCAACTAGGACAGAAACCGGGGAGTTCCGAAGGGCGATACCGAGGAGGTCTTCCGTGGATTAACAAGCTCGCATTGGCATTTCCAGTGGGTGAAGCTGGTAGATGGAACAGAGACAGGTGGTGTGGTTGAGGAATGAATTGGGAGAAGGAAAGGAAGAGGAATTAGAGGAGTTATAATTGGAGATTGAAGAAGCGGGGCCATTGGCATGGATGTGTACTGCCTGCGTGACACTAATAATGCATGAAAGAGAGGGTGGGGAAATAGGTGAATGAATTGAATGGGAAAGGAAAAGAAGAGGCTCCGAAGGGTAAAACATGAATTAAATTAGTGTGTGGGGGGTGGGAGTGGGAGCTGGAAAACGGGGGCTCCACAATCTCACACGTCTTTTCATTTATTCACTTTTGTTTCTATTACCAATTTGGTCCAATATTTTCCAGATTTGGATGTTACTTTTGAGAACGCTCTAACAAATTCACAACCCGCGCCAAAAGTTAACTAAAAATTAATATCAATTAACTTGTACTCATCTTTAAAAATGGGGAAATAAGTAAATGAAGAGAGATTGATAAATGGAAAATGCTTTTGGTTGATCCACGAGATCGTAACACCCACTCCCCTCTTCCATCGCCAAATTTCTCGACCAAAAGGAAAAAAAACTAAAATAATAAAAACAATGAATTAAAGAGTAAAAAGTGCAAAATTTAAAGTAGGGTCGGGGCCATTTATAAATTAATGAAAACTCAAACATCACGTGGTCAATAAAAGCAATAAAAAATGATTTTATTTTATTTTATTTTATTCACCAACCCTTCGTCAATGCTAAATGAATGGTGTACCACCAACTACTCCTTCACTCCATTTTTGCAACTTCAATAATTTAAATTACAAATTTTTCTATTTCCTTCCCAATATTTTAAGATTGAATAATGATATTTTATGATTAAATTGATATTTTGTATATGAGATCTTTTATATATTTATACACACACATATGAAAGTTAAGTACACGAAAGTGATTAATGTTTGATGCTTCAAAAGTATATAAAACTTTTTAGCATTAGTGCGTATGAAAGTGATGCATGGCTAAAAAGTATGGTGTACATGGAAATAATGTAAATGAAATATATCGTCTATAATTGTTTAATATTTAATATTTTAAAAAATATTACATATTTATTTTTTTATATTAAATATTAAATCCTTCTTATTTTTAACTATAGTCAATTTTAACAAATAAATGATGAATATTTGTTTTCAAAATGAAGCTAATATCCTAATGAAATATATATTATTTTTTAATAATGTAAATCCAAAAGGTAGGGAATGAATTTACAAATCATTTATTATTAAGAGTTTTAGGGTAAATCCGAATTTAAAATAAAATAAGGAAATCTTATTCACAATAAATGAAGATTTACTTAAAAAAGCTTCAATCTTTGAACTTCATCGAAGGCAATAAAGTCCGGGAACTCTTAAAGCTAAAGTTACCAAAATACCCTTTTGAGTTGAAGAATTTGAGAGTAGTCTTAACTGGTCCCTCTCTTCGATTACCAGTTTTTTTTTTCTTTAGCAGTGAGAGAGACCATTTAAGACTCATGTATTCAATAAATCCATCCCCACTCTTCACTTTCCAAACCCTAATCTTAATTCTCTCTTTTTTCATTATTCACAAGCACAGATTCTAAACAACCTTTCTCTCAAACCCCATTTTGCAGATCTCATACAATTACGATCCATGGCGGCTAAATTCTTCTGTGCCTCGTTATTCAATTCCCAGAATCAAGCTTCTTAATTTATGGTTCAGGTAATTTCCTTGGATCGCTTGAATATGTAGGAAAACCAATAGGTTATAACTCACTTGAATGTGTGTTCTTTTAGTTTCTACATTACTCACTTTTGTTTATGATTAATGGGTAGTGGTGATTTTAAGCAATTCTTGTCACATTTGAGTTTCTGACCTCTAATTCAACATTTGGACTGTGTTTTTGTGTCTTTCTTTTTTTTAAGGCATTCATTTTGTACTGTTTCATATTGGATCTCAAATTTGAGGATATTCTACTCTATATGCGGGTTTAGTGTTTTTTTTCTCGTTAGGGATTCTCATGGCAATGCCATCGGGAAATGTGGGTGTTTCCGATAAAGTTCCGTTTCAGAGCGGTGGCGGAGTTGCGGTGAGCGGCGGTGGAGGCAATGGCGGTGGTGAGATCCATCAGCACCGCCCCCGTCCCTGGTATCCTGATGAGCGTGATGGGCTTATCTCATGGTTCCGAGGCGAATTTGCTGCTTCGAATGCGATCATTGATGCCCTTTGCCATCATTTGCGTGCTGTGGGAGAGCCTGGGGAATATGATGTTGTTATTGGGTGTATACAGCAACGGCGGTGCAATTGGACGCCGGTGCTTCATATGCAGCAGTACTTTTCAGTGGCAGAAGTGATGTTTGCACTTCAGCAGGTCACCTCTAGAAGGCAGCAGAGGTTTGTTGATCCTATGAAAGTGGGGTCGAAGTTGTTTAGGAGACCTGGGCCAGCATTTAAGCAGCAGCATCAGCAGCATGGCCATCGCGTTGAAGCCACAGTCAAGGAAGAGATGGTCACTTGTGCAGAGTCTTGTAATGGTGGGAATTCTTCAAGGTTTGTAGGCTCTAGGAAGGTTGAGCAAGTAAGTAATACATGCAAGGAAAGTACTGCAACGGGGGAGGATGGAAAATTGAACGATAAAGATTCAGGGTCAGCTGAGGACATAAAAGGTAACCTTTTGTTCCACTATCAACGTTTAATGGTGCATGAACTTTATTTTTTTGGCTAAATTAGAAGTTTAGTTCTACCTTACATTTTGTAGTGGTGCACTGAAATGTACATGATTCTTGTTATTTCGATCTCATTCCTAGAGGTTTGAATTACTTCAGCTATATATTATGTTGTTGAAAATAGGAGTACATCTTAATTTTGATAAGCTTGTTTGTTGGGTAGATACTCATGGGAAGGACCAAAGTAATAGCAAACCCAAGTGTGCAGAAAATTTAAAAGACAATGCAAGCAATAAAGAATCTCAAGTTGAACCTACTGATGATGGGTGTTCTTCAAGTCAAAGAGGTGAGAACTTGCTCCTTAAATCATATTTGTAGTTGATCTAGTTAGAAATTACAAACAATTGTATCATAAATCATAATTTATTTTAATTTTGCTGCTTTATCCCACTGGTAGTGGAATTATCAAAAATATATTTTTTACTAATGAAAGGGCATCATTATAATCTGTTATCAACCAACTCTTTCCCCAGATAAGGAGCTGCAGTCTGTTCAAAGCCGGAATGGAAAGCAGTATGCTGCCACAGCCCCAAGAACCTTTGTTGCCAATGAGATATTTGATGGAAAGACGGTATAACTGTTTAATTTTATCCTGAATTTGGTTCTTGGGTTCTTTGTGTGAGACTCTGTGAAGGAAAGAGTCCTTCACAATTAGTTTGAGATGGTAGACTGATTCACTTCATATTATTTTATTCTTCTTCTAATTTAGGTTAATGTGATGGATGGATTGAAATTGTATGAAGAATTATTGGATGATATTGAGGTTTCAAAGCTTCTTTCATTGGTGAATGATTTGAGGGCTTCTGGAAAGAGAGGGCAACTCCAAGGCAAGTTCTTGTTCTTTTTAACTCAACTTGGCCATATATATGTTACTTTAAGAAAATTGATTATCATCTTTTTCAAGGAAGTTGTCAAAATAAAATTCAATTAATATGGATTTTGTGAAGGTTTATCCAATTTTGAACCAGATGACAATTATATTACATACAGCCTCGAGATAATGAATTGAAGAATGGGAACAATCACTTAAATGAATGGTACATAAGGATGTTGAAAATCTAACGAACTACTTTGATATCTTAGTACCCTACAATTATGCAAGTGAATGGTACATAAGGATGGACAACTTCTTTATATTTCGTAATTTTCTTAAACTGAATAATATTATATTTTTCTCTGCCACAAAATCAGGTCCGACATATATTGTCTCAAAAAGACCGATGAAGGGTCATGGGAGAGAGATGATCCAGCTAGGCTTTCCGATTGCGGATGCAGCTCATGATGACGACAATTCTTCAGGGCTCTCAAAAGGCATTTACCATTATCTTTGATTTGGATTGCAGTTTTTTAAATTTAGTTGAGCAATATAGCAATAAAGATATATGTTGATGTTAGTTTCTGTTCGATGTAGTATTTTAAATCTCCATTTTTAGTGAATTTTACAGATAGAAGAATAGAATCCATCCCCTCATTGCTTCAAGATCTCATTGATTGCTTGGTTCGGGAGCAAGTGATGACAGTGAAACCAGATTCCTGCATCATTGACTTTTATAACGAGGTCACTAATCAAACGCGTACTTGTTTTTTTTTTTTTTTTTTTTTTTTTTTTAATTTTT
>NW_019268525.1:222407-250140 GCF_002738365.1 Cucurbita moschata
TTTTTTTTTTTTTTTTTTTTTTTTTTTTGCAAGTTTTCGTTAGTATATGTTCCAGACTAATATTCTTATTGGTTGATATCCTCAGGGTGATCATTCTCAGCCTCATGTCTGGCCACCATGGTTTGGGAGGCCTGTGGGTGTCCTCCTTTTGACTGAATGTGAAATGACCTTTGGTAGAGTAATTGGTTCAGACCATTCTGGCAATTATAGAGGGGCTAAGACATTGTCTCTTGCACCGGGGTGGGTAACTATTTTATTCTTAATCTGCATATTTCTCTCAACCTTCTTTCATCCTCTGCCTCATATTTACATTTTTTCTGTCTACTTTTACTTTCTTATGTTGATCGTCCTCTTCCTGCTATGTACTGTCTGTGTTTTATTGTAAAACACAGGAGCCTCCTTGTGGTGCAAGGAAAATCTGCAGATTTTGCTAAGCATGCAATTCCTGCTATGCGCAAGCAACGGATACTTGTTACCTTGACCAAATCACAACCAAGAAGAGCAGGACCAGCTGATGGGCAACGCACATCTTTGAATGTAGGTTCATATTCCAGTTGGGGCCCTCCATCTGCTAGATCACCCAATGCTCGTCCTTGCCCGGGACAGAAGCATTACCCTATGGGTCCATCGACAGGCGTTCTACCTGTGCCACCCATTCGTCCCCAATTGCCACCGCCAAATGGCATCCCACCAATAATGGTGGCTCCTGTAGCACCACCACCTATGCCTTTCCCTCCCGTGCCAATTCCAACTGGTCCACCTGCATGGCCTGCTGCTCATCCAAGGCATCCTCCGCCTCGTCTCCCTGTTCCTGGCACTGGAGTATTCCTTCCTCCAGGTTCTTCCAGTGCTCCATCTCCTCAACAGATGCCAAACTCCGCAGTGGAGACGAGTTCCCTTGCAGAAAAGGAAAATGGTCCGACGGAAGCTGATCACAATGCAGGTGCTTCTCCAGGGGAAAAACCTCACATGGATGGAAGTGGGAGTTGTAAAAAGACGGAGGAAGAACAACCAAAGCAGCAGGAGGAGGAGGAGAAAGGTGAGAACGTAGAGGCCCAAAATGCAGGAGGTGGAGAAGCTTAAAGACAGAGAAAAATGCATTACTTAAAAGAGAGAGAAAAGAGAGAAGAAAAGCAGGTCGGCTGCAGACTTGAATGAGTTACAAGCAAAATGTAGATAGCGGCAACATTCAAAGACTGATACTACCATCAAACTGCTACTACCATCAAGGAGAACGAGGGAGTTCCCTTTCAAAATCCTTTACTTCATTCCTTTTTTCTGTTGTCCAAAACAATTATTGGTTAGATGGGAAAACTCATTCCTAATGCCACTTCGGATATTATCTTCTTCTTCTTTAAGAGAGATTTTGAAAAGTCACAATATTTTTTACGTTCCAAACGTAGAAACATAACTCTGGTATATCATGGATGAAGATTAACCACACTCTTTAACGTAATTTCAAATGGATGTCCTTTATCTCCCATGTTATATAATAAATTGGTTAAATTATACACATGCCTTGAATTTCTGTATGTAAATTTCAAAGACTTCCATGATGTGGAACGGATAGCACCAGCATTAGCCTTGTGCTCATGCAGCTAACTACGTATTGATTTTGTTTTGAGACATCAAAAGCTTGGGTGTTTATACAGATTTTAAAAGTGTGTTTTCAAACAAGAAATTAAATCGCAATTTTAGGGAGTTCAGTAGTTTTTTTTATTTTTATTTTTATTTTTCGGGTTCATTGACTTGTCTTTCTAACTCATTTAATTTATGTTATTTAAAGTAAATTCACAAAAAAAAAAAAAAAAAAAAACATAAATCATTATTAAATTCAAAAAGAAAAAAAAATTAATGTAAAGTCAACAACCTCCTATAACATCAATGGAAAATCCTAATGGTGTTAACTATACATAATAAACAAACCGCATGAAACACATCTGATTCCTAAATAAAATCTATACTCCTTCAACTGTCTCTATATTTTTATACACAAAAAAGAACAGACCCATCTAAATCAAACAGCCGGAAATTATTGCCCAAAAAAAAAAAAAAAAAAAAATCGAAACAATGACAGCCTTCTCAGCAGAAGTGAACTCAGCCTAGCTAGAGTGATGGTGTTTCCCACGGTGGTGCGGCCGCCCTTTTCCAAATGTTACAGGGTCGAACTTTCGAAGTCGCTCGGCTTCTTGAGGTACAATGACACATTCTGCTGGAGGGATCTTGTATCGAAGACGATCATAGCAATATGAGTATGTCATGTGCTTCCTCCTGAAACTCTCCATTTTTCTTGTTTTAGCAGTTGTGATGTCATTGGGGATGGTGGCTTCGGAGTTCTGTGTAAGGTCGTCGCACTTGGAGAAGTGCAGATCGATCGGATCGACTGTGCAACCATGCAATACAAATTTGGAGAACTGGGCGATATAGGGTGCATATTTGTAGTTTACCTTGTATTTGCCTCCATTGGTGGCCCAGCCTGAACCATCCCAAATTGTTGCATACAAAGTCATTGGCTTGGATGGAAACTTACCACCCATTGAAGCTGTTCTTTTAACTTCTCTTATAGGAACTTCATCCACATAAAATCTACATATAACAAAACAGTGGAAGCATTCAGCAATGTATCAATGATTCGTTCTTTTTACGAAGTAGTTGAATGAACATTTGAAAGTTAGAGGGATTAAAATAGAACATCTGAAAGCTTAGACACCATTTTAACAAAACATATGAAAGCTTAGGAACCAAAAGAAAGAACAAATTTTAGAACATCAAATCCTTTGGGCTATGCACATACATAAACCATAGACTTTCTGAATCAACTTTCCAAATGAACTTTTTCACACCCCCCATGGCTAATGGCACTGGAAAAACATCATTAAAAAAACAAAACAAAACAAAACATGGGAGATTCCAAACTCTCTGAGAAGAAGAAAAAAAAAAAAAAAACATATGAAATAGCTTACATAATGACAGAATCAGTCCAAAGAATGCTGTACTGATGAAAATCTTCAGCTGGATCAAACCAAAGACCATATCTTTCTTCTCTGCCAACGTTGGTGCTTCCATTCCCGTAAATGTTGGTCTGAACCCTCCATTCTTTTCCTCTGATATTCCCTAAGAACTCGAAATCGATCTCATCGTGGTTGTTCTCAAACATATCGCCATTCGACATCTGTCATCCCACAGTTACTTATCCCAGTTACTAACATTTCCGCTACTTTTTAACAAAATTCTGAATCAATTACCCCAACAACTCAACAAATTCAACTCAACTTACAGGTTGAGTCCAACATCCAATTCGCTGCAATGGAAGTTAAAATTTCAACCTGAACAACTAAGAGTATGTTTGGGATTTGCTATAATTCTTTCCAAAAACACTTTGAACACAAGAAGTGTTTGTTAGGTGCCCTATGCTTGTGTCTAAGAACTGAAGTGTTTGTTAGGTGCCCTATGCTTGTGTCTAAGAACTGAAGTGTTTGTTAGGTGACCCCATAAAAGCAATGTATTTAATCACATTTAAAAACTCTGAAAGTGTTTGTTGGATGAGAACTTAAAACCATTATCAGAGGGTAGAAACTAGTAAGTTCTTTATCACAATCCTAACACATCAACAGCCCCACTAATACACACGGAAAACAGAGTAAAAGGATACAGAACAAAATCAAATGAAGAAAAACACCCATATTGTCAAGTCATGAGAAACTCATAGATTGAAACAGTTGAGGATTATTCAGAACTTAAACAGAGTACACTAAAACCCGTTTCCATTTCCATTTCCAGAAAAAAAAAAACCCAAGGAATTCCAATCTCCATACTCACATAAAAAGCAACCACAACACCAGCAGAGTAATCCGCAGGCAATTTAATGGAAGCACTGAAGAACCCATGAAGATAAAGGTCCTGGGACACAAATCCCGCGCCTGAAAGAAAATTAAAAATAAAAAAAACCAGCAAAAAAGAGAGAAAATGAAAGGGAAGTAAGAAAGAGAGAAAGAGAAAACCTGTTCGTTGATCTAGATGCAGATGCACCGATTTCCCATCCTTGAGAACAAGGAGATTGTCATCGCCGAACAAGTGGGTGTAGGCTTCGTCGAAGAAGAGGATTGGAAGATTTGGAGGGGAAGAAGAAGAGGGAAGGAGGAGAAGAATGAAGGAAAGGGGAAAACAGAGGAAGGAGAAAGAAGAGAAAGCCATGGGGAGAAAAGAAGAAGAGAGAGAGAGGAGTGGAAAAAGATGGAAGAAAATGGGTAGAGAAAGGTTGCAGTGCAGAAGAGGCGAAGAAGGAGAAGAAGAGGCGCTTTGTTGGCGTGTAATGTAGGTGGAAGGGAACCAAATTTGTCTTCCTTCAAAAGATGCTTCAAAATTCCTTTTTTAATTTTTTTTATTTATATATAATTTAAATATTTTTGTGTAATCTCAGAAACATGATATCTTACTATTATTTCTCAACAAAACAGTGGTTAGAATATACATGATTTTTGGAGAAACTATGATATATTGGGTGAGGAGTAATTCCAGTAATTGAATTAATTTATTTTTTTATGATTTTGTAGTACTCATGCCGCCTATAATTTTTGTACATAAATCATAAAAAATAAATTAATAAATCGTAACATAACACGCACAAATAAGTGGTGGAAAGAAATTAAGAAAAAAAAACATAAATTTGTTTTCTTAATGGAAGAATAAGATATATTTTGAAGATGTAAAAGGAAAAGGAAGAAAGTGGGGGCACCGATGTAGGATTTGCAACGTGTCAATTTTGGTCGGACATTCGTAAGGCGCACCACCTCCTTACTTCTGCTTCTTTTCTTTTCTTTTTGCCCTTTTACTTAAAATTTAAATACATTTCCCTTATCTATTCAGTAAGATTAATAATAATAATGAAAAATAAGAATTGGAAACAGGCGTGGGGACATACCGTCCACTGGCACATCGCAGGTGGCAGTGGGTGATTACGATGATGAACGTTGAACCTCTCCCCCACCACATTTTTTGTTTTTTTCCTTCTTTCTTTTTATTTATTTTTTAATAAATAAAAGAACAAGAAGAAGTAGCCGTTACAGACATCTGGCGTGTCCTGTGTCCTGTGTCCTGTAACGGAGTGAATCTCGATAATTTCACAAATTCCTCTCTCTTCCCCTTTTAATTATTAATTTATTCATCATCTTAAAATACTGCCTTTTCTTTTTTTTCCTTTTTTGTTTCTTAATTTTAAAACCACCTCTTCTTTGCATTTCTTAATTTTAAAACCATCTCTTCTTTGCATTTCTTTTTAATTATAAAAACTGCCAGTCCAATAACTCATCTGAAAATTTATTGATTTACTTACAAGTTCAGAATTCAAAAAATACACAAATAAAATTTCTATTTATTTCTTTATTTTCAGAATATGTATATTCCATATAAGTAAATTATCACTCAGACAATGCCACCAAACACAACGCACAATATTGGTGGAAACAAAGTAGGGCTCCACATCTCCTTGTCTGTTGTATATCCGCAGTTCCATGAATTTAATACAAATTTTGCATCTACGTTTAATATAATATATTTATAATAAATATTGTTTTTTTTTTTTTTAAGGATTTGTTTTTATTTTCTAATTTCACTATGAATTCAAATATTTTCTAAACATAAAGAAAAAAACAATATAAAGAAATGGTAATAAAACACACCATTTTCGAAAATAAAAAAACAAAAACCAATACTAAACTGTCAAGTCTGTATTTAATGAATGGTTGACCTAATTAGTATTATCTAAAATTTATGGATGTATGGTAAAAATTTTATAAATTTTGTATTCAATAGATCTACAATTTTTTTTAAAAATATATTTGAATATTAAAAAAAGAAAAAGAAAAAATAGGGATACAATGTTATACGTGAAAAGGCCTTTTAGTAAACAGAAAGCCCACGATAGAGAGTTACATAAATAGAGGCCCACGAGCATTTAAACAAAGGAGACGACATGTCGTTTTGAATAGGATTGCAGTTCGTCAATCTTATAAACTCTTAAAGACAAAAATAAATGTTTCAAATACAAAGATTTACCTTATGAAGCATTTTTGTATATAAGATGATTAAAAGTTCTTCTTTCACGCGGAGAGCTGCCGGCCTTAGGCGGTGGGTTTTGCTTTGGCTTTGGCTTTGGTTGTCGTTGATTGTGATAAACAAAGTTGAATCGGAGACATCAACATAGTATGTATATATATATATATATATATATATATGTGATAAACAAAGTTGAATCGGAGACATCAACATAGTATGTATATATATATATATATATATATATATATGCCTCCCAATCCAATTCTTCTCAACCTCTCATTAATCTATACAGCTTTTTTAGGCCATTTCAATGGCGTTCAAACGAAACTTCAACATAATGGCGAGGCCAGTCACTTTGTTGGGTCATTTGGTGGCCATATCTATCGCAGTCTTGATTCTTGTATGGATCCTCCATTTCAGAGAAGGGGTTGCTTTCAAATCAGATAACAAGCTCAAGATTCTAAATGTACTTCCTTTCTTCTATAATTTTAATTAGCGGTTTCACAAGCAAAGGTTTGATGAATGTTTCATTCTTCTTGTTCTTCAGCTGCATGTGCTTTTAATGGTGATTGGACTCATCCTATTTGGAGGGCAAGGTAAGGGAAATTACTAATGATTTGAAGTCATGAATAAATCTTAATAATATTTATGGTTGGGATATGGCGCAGCTATAATGGCATACAAGTCAATACCAGCAAAAAAATACTGGAGAAAAGTGGTGCATTTGGGGTTGCATGCAATAGCATTAGCTGCTGCAATTTTTGGGATTTGTATGAGTTTCAAGTTTCACCATGACATCCAGTTGACGAATCTTGTTTCTTTGCACTCTTGGTTTGGTTTGATCACCGTTTGCTTGTATGGTCTACAGGTTCGTCGTCCCAGCCATCTCCCTCTTTCCAGACTTTGATATCTTTGCTTTGCTAATTATTATGATGTTGATACGCACAGTGGGTAGTGGGCTTCTTTACGTACTTCTTCCCCGGAGCAGAATCAAGGAGGAGAGCCAGCTTAATGCCATGGCACGTTTACTTTGGTATATTCGTCTTCTTAATGGCAACCTGCACTGCTGAATTAGGGCTGCTTCAAAGCTTGGACACTTGGTTTTTGTTAGGGCACACCCAAGAAAACCTTATCATCAACTTCACAGGTCTTCTCATTTTTCTCTATGCGGCCACTGTTGTTCTCACTGTCATTCTTCCACCCCTTTATTAGTAGAGTAGTCCCTCCTTTTTGTTGCTCAATCGCTTTTCAAATTCATTTTCTTACATCTTTATATTACATGGTGTATGGTTGCTTCAGATAATAAACTTCTTTATTACTCCGTTGTGTCCCATTGTAACTCTTTTGATACCCCTACCTACTCAGAGGTTACTCATTGGTTAAATCAAAACTAATCCGCAACTGATCCATCCTGAAAAAAGCTTTCAATTCCATGAGCCTAATGAATGGAGAAACGATTGCAAAACCATAGACAGGCAACTCAAAAATTGGGGGAAAACTTGTATATAAATTGATGTCAAATCAAATTTTGCCATCTCCTTCCATAATCGAATCCAATCTTTAAAAAATATAATAATATCGTTCTTATATTCAATTGTATAGAACCTTTAACCTTGATGCTTGAAATACCGATTCAATCAGCAACAAAGCTGTTTGATTATAATTTGAGCATTCTACGGCAAGGTTCTAAAAAACGATCATCGCACAAAATGAATCACTCACAAACTACACTCTAAACGTACAACTACATTCTAACACCCAATCCAGATTCAGAATTAATTTCACAACGTACAGAGAACATGAGATACAAAATGTAATGGCGTATGGAGGCGGATGAGTGTAGAAGATCGGAACGAGAACACACTCAGAAAAGAAAGCTCTTAAGAGCTACAAATCTGAAGCGATTCCATTCCAAAGCACTTCAACCGTACTATGATACCATTTGGAAATTGCTGTTGAGGGCCAGAGAAGCAGGGCAACCTGCAGAGAACCTACAGGTTCTTCAGAGCCACCGATGTTATTGCTCTCCCCTTTAAATGCCTCAGCCCTCTATCGATTTCTCGATTATTCAGAATGGATTGAATGAAATTATGAAAGCCTAAACCCTAATGCGAAATGAAGAAGATGGAAATTTCTAAATTTTACCTGGATGTGCTCGAGGTATAGGAGGAAGTCTTAGGAGGCGGAACCCTAAATGACCTTATGCCCCTATTTATAGCCAAGGGCGAGGTTGTGGGGTTGCCTTTTTAAAAAGAAAATGATTTAATATAATTTATAAAAATACACCCAAAATAAATCAAATGTTTTAATTATACCCTTAATTTAAAAAAAAAAAAAAAATCAAAACTGCCTCTACCGTCAATTTTGTCCAACATTATTTCAAATTTTAAAATGTTTACAACACTTTTGATTAAAAAAAAAAAAAAATCTAATTTTTGTTGGTATATATTGATATCGAAAAAATATTATTTATTTTCAGATTTAAAAAAAAAAGTTATTATTATTAGTAAACAAAAAATTTTCATTTACATCCTCTCTCTCTTACGTATCTATGACCTAACAAAATTTTATTTCTCAATCTCTAAAACATATCAATTTTGAACATTTGCAAGTCGAATAATAATTGATTTTCCATTTAAATTGTTTTTGCTTAGATTTCAATTTTTCTTTTACATGTAAGATGACCTTCATACAACCGATCAAAGTAGACAATATTTGTTAGTAGTAAATTTGAGCTGTTATAAATGGTATCAGAGTTAATCATCGGACCATGCAAGACATTGGTTGGAGTAGAGTTAGACTCTCTCATAGTACACACATTTTAAAAAGTTGAGGAAAAGTATGAGAAGGAAAAAAAATATTTGCTGGAAGTGGGGTTGAGTTGTTAAAAATAATATGATAATTAGATGCGGGACAATGTGCCAATGATAGTGTTAAGCCCCCAAGGAAGGTAAATTGTTAGAGCCCATATTAGTGGGAGAGAAAAATAAAGCATTACTTGTATAAGTTTTTTTTTTTCTCTTCTTTTAGAAGACGGATTTTAAAATCTTGAAGAAAAGTCAGGTTGAAATAACGTCAGAAGTTAAAATAATTCAATAATAATAATAATAATAATAATAACGAGAATTAAAAAAAAAAAAAAAAAACTAGAAATATATATAAAATCTAGAAAAAGAGAGAATCTAGAAATTAAATGTTAAATTATTGATGAGGATTCATACAATAAATACAATATTTTAATGCTATTTAATGGCATAGGGAAAGGCAAAAATAAATAAATAAATAAATAAATAAATAAATAAAAGAGAAGAAATGTGTCATACTTTTGTTCTTAAAGTTGGATTAAGCAATGATTTAGGTTTTGGAGATTAAAAAGAGAGACAGTAGTATTTGAAACTAAAGAAATAGTTCTACTTAATTAACCTAACTCAAAGATAAAAGGTAAAGGATATATGGAGACATTTTGCATAATTGAAGCCTAAAGGAGCTGGATCGTCGGCTGCGGCGCCGAATTGACAAAAGCATTCAGACAAAATGGGTCCAATGGCCTTCCAATGTGTTTCCATTATGCCTTTTGTGCTGTTGTTGCTTTTACGTACCCCCTACCTTCCCTCAATGGATGTTTTTGGCTACCACTTTGTGCAACATTTTCAAGCCACTTTATGCACAAGTATCATATCATTCTTCATCATTTTAAGCATTACCCCCTCTAAAGCATGCCCCATTTTATCATGGTTTTATGATTTCTCCACACACTTTTCAAGATGCTGCTCTCTAGTTCATGCTTACGTTATTTCAAATTGTATAGAGTTTCAGGTCAAATACATTGCGTTTAAGAAGCTAAAATAAGAACCAAACACACCTTTCAAAAGTCGACAACAACCAGACACAATCCAATGACACAAACAAAGCACCCCCTTATAGACTAGACAGGATCTATATAATTATATATATTTTTAATATCACTGTATGTGTATCTAAAATTAAAACGCCGAAAAAAAAGAAGATAAAACAAAGAGAGTGAATCATATTTTGATTAAGATGGAGTGATGATTCCGCATGAGGGGGGGAAAGAAAAGAAAAGGCAATAATGGGCAGCGGCCGACCAGCTTAAACGACAATGCGGGTCTTGTCGAGGGTGGTAGTGGTCACGCGCTCGCAGCGTGGACACATTGTGAGGTTCGACGCCGGCAGCGGCTCGCAGCTGTGTGGTGAAATCACCGTCGGCGGCGCCACCTTCATCGCCCTCAGCTCCTCCACCTCCTTCTGCAGTTTCTTGTTTTGCTCCGTCAATAGGCCGAACCATCTCTTCAGATACTCGCACTCCATCTCGGTCTGCTTCAGCTTGCTCCTATGAATAATTAAATGTAAATCAATTAATGGAGTGATTATGGATTATATTATTTTGATTTTAAATTCACACCCAAATAAATGCTTAATTAATACAAAAGGAAAAGTAAATGCAATAATAATATAGTTTGAAAAATAGTATGTTGTGACTACAAAAAATACGAATAATTGTGGGTAACAAAAAAGATACATGAAAGTGAAATAAATGCAAATTGAAACCCTTTTACATGAAAGACAAGAACATCATTATTGTCTTCTTGGATTCTAATTATTACCCAACCAAATTAAATGGTGTATGCAAATTTACTTTAATCACCTTATTTTCACTTCATCTTTGTACCCATAATAGGGTGACACAATAATGAGTTGTAATGGCTTCGAAACTTGAATGATTTTAATACTCGGAATCCAACACACATGAGAATTAGATATGCAAATGTTGAGCTGATATACATATGGGTAAGGGAAAAGATGGAATAAAAAATATAATATGATATGCATATGGGTAGTGAAGGCACACACACGAGGCGGCGAGGGGGAGCAGCCTCGACATTGTATGTGTCATTGAAATATTTAAACTCATGGGGAAACCACATCATAACTGGTTCATAATTTTGCTCACCCATTGTCTCTTGGTGGCGCTGCATATCTTACCCTATAATTCCATTATTATTATTTTATGGAAACGGACAACATTATGTTATAGTTTAAGTAACAACACTTGTTTGGATTATCCCTATTCCCTATTCCCTATTCCCTATTCCTATTCCCGTTCCTTCTCAAACCTCTTCTTCTTTTGTTCACATTCGCTTTGGATTAAATCTTTGTTTTGTAAGGTTTTGAAGAATTATAATACAATCAAAATCCACGGAGAATAGATATAAGTTGATTCACCTGGCCCTTCGGTTCTGAAACCAAACCTCAACCTGCCTTGGCTTCAGCTTCAGCACTTCCGCAAGAGTCTCCTTTTGTTTCTAACCAAAAAAAATGGAGGAAAAAAGGTATTGAAATATTGGGGTTTTGAGAGATTAAATAAAGAAAAGAAGAAGAAGAAGAAGAAGGAGAATTGTAGTACTGGGTTTAAGGTATGGTTTTGTCTGAAGCTTTGTTCAAGAAGATGAGACTGTTCCTTTGTTAAACGCAGCTTCTTCCTTGGATGGCTTCCACTGTTGTTTTCTTCATCTTCCTCCATGCTTCCCATCATCCACTCCTCTTCATCCGGCGCTCTATTCATGTCCAAATCTCGCACCGCTGCCACCAAAAATCGCTACCAAACTCAAAAACTCAACCCATTACACCTTCAATCCTCCATTCAAAACTTACATAACACTTTTAGTACTTCAAATCACTACTAAGAATTTAAAAAAATTTACTCGACATGACACGATGTACTTAATCATTTATTCGTACCGTATTAAAAGAGAAAAAGATTCAACTAAAAGAAAGATGTTGGTGTACCAGATGGAGGAAGTGGTGATGATGAGAATGAAGTGAAGCCAGGTACAGAGATGGTGAGATCCAATCTTGAAGAGTTGGTTGGTAGAACCGCCATGGAAGTCTGTTGATGAAGCTTTGCAAACCAAAAAGAAGAAGAAATAGGCAGTTTTAAGAGGTGGGAGAGGAGAGAGAAAACGGAAGTGGATGATGAAAATTGAAGATCCAAAAGGTTAACTCAGATATAGATCCTTTTTCAACTTTTTTTTTTTTTTTTTTTTTTTTTTTTTTTTTTTTTTTTTTTTTTTTTTTTTTTTTTTTTTNNNNTTTTTTTTTTTTTTTTTTTTTTTTTTGTATTTATTTTGTTTTGGTCCCTAAACTCGAATTTTGTATACAAAATTGATTTGGGTGTTCAAAATCTTAGGGTTTCAATGACTTTGATTATACCAATGGACGACGGACACGTGTAAAAGTTAGGGAAAATGTAAATAAAATAATGAAGGTTGTGTAGGGTGGCGTCAAGCCCGAAAGTTTGGGTGTCGGTTCATGGAGGAAGAGATGAAATGATTGAGCAGCCAAGCAGTTTGGAGGTGGCGATCAGGAACCCCTTTTCCATACATTACACAACCAACAATGCATTATTGATGAATACAATGTGAAATAACGCAGATTATATTATATGATACACAATTATTGGGCCCTAACTCCTAATTATTTGAGAATAACACATCATGAACGTCAAACCAATTTGGTTTGGTGTAGAATTAGATATAGATATAATGAACATCAAAGCTGCGCAGATCTCTTCTTCCACTGTGCGGTTTAGGCTTCATATGAGCATCACTCTTTCCCTTTGGGTTGATAGGGAAGGGCACGAACAGATATCAGGTTAGGGACCATAAACTCTTCATTCTTAGAGTTATCCATTATCTTAAGAGATCAAACAGTTGGTATTTACTCAATTGGCCACAGTTTTTAATGGAAAACTCTTATGGCCCAATTGTTTAAAACTCACACGACTTTTTTTCTTGGGTCTAAATTAAAACTTCATCAAATTCAAAAATCAAATATTTACCCGTCACGCTAAATATTTACGAGGGTCGTTGATACTTGAATTCGTGACCTTTTGTTATTCCTTTTACAGATTAGATTCTTCCATCCCTCACTCAAAACTTGTTCTCTGGCCATTACTCTCTGTCTTTAAGTTCCTATATTCTCTCTTCCCTAACCTTTCTTATGTTTTTGTTGTAAAGCAATGAATAATCAAAAACAGGCTTCCTTTTTGTGATTCCAGGATTGAACTTTTGGCAAACTCCAAGATTCTTTCTTCTTCCTATGGGTTTCCTCTGGTGTTGTTAATAAAGCAATGTGAAACAAAGAGAGAAAGAGAGAGGCGAAGGCAGCAAAATCAAAGGGTTGCAGTATGGTTTCAACTCAGAATAACTCATCCATTGATGGAAACCAGAGGCAAGGTGTTCCAGAATTGGAAGTTAGGCCTGGAGGAATGTTTGTTCAAATCAGAGATTTGAATCCAAATCCAAATCCCTCTCCTCCCACCATCAAACTTAAGGTCAAATTTGGGTCTTCTTACCATCACCTTCATATCAGCTCCCATGCAAGCTTCGGTAATGTCATCTTTCTCTTTGCATCTATTCAATTTCCTTCATTTTTCATTACTTATCAAATCAAAAGCTTTGAGTTGGGTTCATATTGATATCATTTTCTGGAGTCCAATGTCAACTAGCTAACAGTATATTTGATATCATATTATCTTGGAACGAGATTGATGAGTGTTGTTGATAAATGCATAATTTTGGCAGGTGAATTAAAAAAGATGTTGGCAGAACCAACTGGTTTGCACCCAGAAGAGCAAAAGTTAATATACAAAAACAAAGTGAGGGATTCGAAAAGCTATCTAGATGTGGCAGGAGTCAGAAATGGGTCAAAACTTGTGTTGGTTGAAGACGCTTTAAGCAAGGAAAGACGATGCCTTGAGATGCTTAAAGACGCAAACTTTCAAAACTCCTCAAAATTGCTAAAACAACTTAGGTTGGAAGTGAAAAAGCTGTCTCAACAGGTATCAAATTTGGATTCTTTTTCCTTCGTCGTTTCGTTCATAAGAGCTTTCAAAAGGGGTTTTGTATTTGGTGTTTGATAGGTTGAATCACTTCATATGAAAGGTTGTAAGGAAGGGAGAGTGTCAGAAACTGAAGTGGAGAATTTGACTGAAATGCTTATGAGAAAATTGATTGCGTTGGATGAAATTCAAGTGGTGGGAGACCCGAGGCTGCAAAGAAGAGAACAGGTAATGAAACGACTTCAATAATTTTCATACAAACTCGCATAATAATTTTCATACAAACTCACATACTTCCAACTCTAATTCATTTCAATTGCAAAAGGTGAGGGAAGTTCAAAGGCAAATAGAAAGCCTTGACATGATGAAGCTGCAACTCTGCAGCAATGGAGGTGGAGACTCACATAATGCCCATGCTTTTACTTCCACCAATGCAAAGGGAAACCAAAGGTTGCACCCAAAGCAGCACTGTACCAGCATAGTGAAGGAAGCTCTAAGGAATTCTGAATCTGTGGTCACAACCAAATGGGAGACTTTTGATTAGCCGTATCATCACTTTCAAACTACCACAAAAGTTCATATTCGACTCCGACTCCGACTCCGACTCCAACTCCATGTTTAAATTTTAATGATGGAGAACAAATTTGTTAGGAGAAATGTTTAAAGTCTGATGCTATTCATTATCTGCAAATTAAATGATAAACTCTTATAGGCGAGAGTTTACAACTCACTCAGAATTAAGTATATCATATAATAATCTTCTTAAACAATAAATTTATAATGAGCCATTAAATCTTCAATGGTCTATTCTCGTATAAATTCTCCGTATCCATAGATTTTTTTTAGGTAGATTGGGTGAAAAAAAAAAAAAAAAGAAAATAGAGGGGTGATGGATGGGATTGAGTGGAATTTTATTTTTATTATTCAATTGTCACATTTTGACAATAATGCAATTTCATATATATATATATATATATATATATATATAATTATTTTGAGACGTTTCAAACGTGTAATTGAATTAAGCAAAAAAAGTCACTCAACTGCTTCCAATTTATTTGAAAAAGACGCCGACAGAAAGAGAGAGGAAACTGATTTTGTACCAGAGCTTCAACTTGGTCTTCAATGGAGTCATCGATCACGGATCCTTCTCTTCATTCCTTTCTGCGATTCTCTTCTTCTTCTTCTTCTGGGGAACCCGGCGCCATGAGTAAGGGGGTTTATACGGTCTTCGATTACGATTCTCATTTCTTTTAGCGTTGAAGACCATCAAGGTTCTCCAGAGGAATAATCTCCATCACTCACACGCCTCTGTGGACCCTCACAAGGTTAGTTTATTCGCCATAACCGGCTTTCTCGCAATCAGAATTTCAGAGGATAAGGTCCGCACTTCGAGGACTCTGTTTGTTTGCTTTAAGGGTTTCATTTATTTGTCGTTTTCCATAACCGATGGCACTCTGTAATGGATGATCGTGTTCGATCATATCACTTTTCTGTGGTGAATATTTCTGAATTCCATGTGAGTTGACTCTTCCAAGTTGGGGGGAGAAATATGGAAATAGAACAACAGTTCAATAATATTCGTTGTTTGTGAATATAATTGAGTTGAACATTTCAAAGTTGTACTGCCTCTTTTCTATGGAGATACAATTGCGTCAATTTTGACGATTTCTGTTCGGCTTGTGTAAAGATCTCTGGGAGTAATTTACTGGGAAGGCATTTTTGCTGAAATCTCTCACGGTCTGATTACTGTAATTGTTTTATATCCGTAGTTCAAGAAAGAACGGTTTTTGCTGCAATTTGTTTGTTGTCTTTACGTTATTACTCATTTTATATTCTGTTCTACTGATTCTAACTTCTATCATTTCAATCAGAAGATGGTTGACAAGGAATTTTTCACCGAATATGGTGAAGCTACTCAGTATGAAATTGAAGAAGTTATAGGCAAAGGGAGCTATGGGGTTGTTGCATCTGCCATAGACACTCACTCTGGCGAGAAAGTTGCCATCAAGAAGATAAATAATGTCTTCGAGCACGTTTCGGATGCTACACGGATTCTTAGAGAAATTAAGCTCCTCCGTTTTCTCCGGCATCCTGATATTGTTGACATAAAACATATAATACTCCCTCCTTCCAGAAGGGAGTTCAAAGATTTGTACATTGTTTTTGAGTTGATGGAGTCTGACCTTCATCATGTACTCAAAGCTAATGATGATCTCACCCCTCAACATCATCAATTTTTCTTGTATCAACTTCTTAGAGCCTTGAAGTATATACATTCAGGTCAGGCCTCCATTTTTTTCCGGCTTTGGTAAAATATCTTTCTATGCATTCAGAGGATCTGATTTATTTGGGGTTTTCCAGCACATGTGTTCCATAGAGATTTGAAGCCAAAGAATATACTTGCCAATGCAGACTGCAAACTGAAGATCTGTGACTTTGGGCTTGCTCGTGCATCTTTTACTGATGCCCCATCTGCTATTTTTTGGACTGTGTGTATTCTTTTTGTGGCAAGATAAAAAATGGTTTCAATTATTCTAGGGGTTAAAAGCTTTCTGTAAATTGATTAAATCCTGTTTGATTTAACTGACTGACTTTGATCACTTCTTCAAAGGATTATGTGGCTACTCGATGGTACCGTGCTCCTGAACTCTGTGGCTCCTTTTTCTCAAAGGTAACTAAAGGATATCCTGCTCTACATTCTGCTTTTCAACCGTATTTATGTTCTGTTTGCAGTATGTAATTGATGATTTTGTTATCTATCTGTTCGTTTTATTTTGTTCTCTGTTTGTCTGCTTATCTTGTTCATTTTTGCTGCTGGAAATTTTCTTTCATATTCTTGTACTCTTAAGTGTGACTTCCTTTTTAAAAAGGAAAGCAAAAGAAGTCCAATCATGTGACTGCGTGGGAAATCTTTGATCTAATTTGAAGCTTCGTTCCCCACCTTCTCTCTTCCCCTCTCAGATGGTTAGACAGACACATTCCTCTGAGCAGTCAGTTGGACTATCAGACAGATGGGCTTTGCCTTTTTTTATATGTTTATGGTTGTGCAGACTCTCTGTCTCTGTATCTGTCTCTTTCATACACGCTGCTGGCCCTTTATGATGAACTCGCCTTCCTTTCAGTTTCTTGTCCCTTGTAAACATCCATTATATAAGTGTAGGCACATTGAAGTTTAGTTTTAGAAAACTAAATAAACATTTTTATGGTTTCTTCTACTCTTATCAATACCATTTTTAAATCAACATCATTGTACATGGTTTAATAAAGTGAACTTCATGTGCCGATCTGACTGAGGTTTCCCGAGTTTACCATGACATATTTTCATTGACTATGATTTGTAGTATACACCAGCTATTGATATTTGGAGCATAGGATGTATATTCGCTGAAATGTTGGCAGGCAAGCCATTGTTTCCTGGGAATAGTGTTGTGCATGAGCTGGATCTAATAACTGATTTACTTGGTACTCCTTCGGCTGAATGCATTGCTAAGGTTTCTATTTCAAAATTTGTCTTTACATAATTTTCATATCTTGGACCCTCTGGTCCTGATTATAAACTGATGTTTCCCCTCCTTATAGATTCGTAATGAAAAGGCTAAAAGATACTTGAATAGCATGAAAAAAAAGCACCCTATTCCTCTGTCAAGAAAGTTCCCTAATGCAGATCCACTAGCTCTTCATTTACTTGAGCGTCTGCTTGCATTTGATCCTGAGGATCGTCCTTCTGCTGAGGAGGTGGGATTCGGTGATACTAATTTTTAACTGCTTTTTAGCTATCATGACTTTTGCAGAAACTTATTCATCTCTAATGTCCTTTTGTATAGGCATTAGCTGATCCATATTTCCATGGGCTTGCAAATGTGGAGGATGAACCATCGAGGCAACCCATTTCAAAACTTGAGTTTGAGTTTGAAAGGAGAAAGTTAACCAAAAATGATGTCAGAGAGCTTATTTATAGAGAAGTATGACTCATAAAATCATTGCTTTATATATTTGCTGGTCAGGTGTTTTCTGCAATTCTGCTTAGTCCACTCAAGTTATCCTTTTTGAAATGTAACAGATTTTAGAGTATCATCCTCAAATGCTACAGGAATACCTTCAAGGTTCTGAGAGTCACTTCTTGTATCCCAGGTAACAAACTCTGACTGATTTATTAGTTGTTTATTTGCAAGAGATAATATTAATTTCTTTTCTTTCCTTAAAAAATGTGTCAACTAGTGGAATTGATCAATTCAAGCGTCAATTTGATCATCTGGAGGAACACTCTGGTAAAGGTGAGAGAGGCAGTCCGCTCCTGAGGAAGTATGTCTCCTTGCCTAGGTATAACTAATGTTTGAACAAAGCATGTGATGTTTTGCAATCTTCATCTTTTATTTAATTGGTTTAGTATCACCCTCCTTGCTTATCCTTTACTATCATAGGGAGCGAATCTGTACACCAAGAGATGAAGATGATGATAATTGTAAAACAGAACAGAATGCAACTTCAGCTGAACCTGCAGCGCATCAAAGCACTCCTGGACCTGGTTATTCATTAACTGCTCTGAATGGTTCTGTTCAAGTAGACTGCAGCAATTACAACCTGTTGAGGAGTGCAAGTATTAGTTGCTCAAAATGGGTGGATTAATTGCAAAGGTTGCACGGTAAGTACACTGACTCTACAAAAAGAATCCGGAGGGTTTTTGGGGGGTGGCGGGGTGGATCTTTTATTGAAAACCTATGCTCGTCAATCACTTGAATCATTTGTGTATTCGTATAATGTGTCTTAAACCAAAGCAACAGAGAAAAATTAATAATCATAAGTTAAGGGTGAGAAGGCTTGTGCTTATTGTCTTAAGGGGAGTTATGATTCCACTGCACTAAGAAAACCTACACTTCTCTTCCGAGACACAACCCTCCAAGAAAAAAAAAGCAAAAAAGAAAGAAACCTTGCTTGCTGCTAAGCTTTCTCGCAAATTTCGTACGGTTTGTATGCTCAATGAAAGGACCTGTGGAAAGTTAATTATGCTCACTGGAGTTGACAAAGCTCTCTGTAAGGGTCACTCTATTTTTCTCAAACTATTTTCTTCAGAAAAGGTGTTCTACAAGAGGTAGCTTTCAGTTTTCCCGTTTGTTCAGTTTGACAAATTTGAAATCACCGACCTCTCTAAATAACATCCTAGTTATAAGGGATGTGGATTTTTTCCTCTCTATGACTTTAGTGTGAACATAAATCAGATTGTTCTCAAATTATATGACTTGTTTGCTTTTCCTTGCAGGCAGAAAGAATGCCAGATTGCTAGCCTTTCTCAGAATCTTAAATTGTAAAATGTCTCTCATTCATATGGCTTTGAACTTGCCATTTAACCTTTAAGCTCTCGTTCCACTTCTGGGCCATTTTAGTTTATCATAACTGATGTATTGGTAAAGGATAAATGTGGACAACATATGCAAAGTAAGAACAAACGATCAAATTTATGCTTTTTGGCTCAGCGTTTCTTCACTGGTTCATTTTTAATATTTGTTTTATTTGGGTTCAGTAAGGTTGGAGATTTGTTTCGATCACTTCCTAGAATTATTTTGAGTTTGTAAAAAATATACTTATAGTACTTGTTCAATACTGCTCTTTCTCATTTTAAAGAAAATTTAAAACATCATGCATAGAAAGAGAAAAATAAAGCCCCCAATCTCTTGGTTCTTTTTTTTTTTTTTTTTTTTAAAAAAAAAAAAACATACATGAATCAAGAAATTGGGAAAACGAGCACCCACCTCAACTAAGAAAAAAGATGATGGGGGAGGCGGACGGTAAAGACGATGACAATAAGTGTCATTCGCATCCCAGAAAAAAGATGATGGGGGAGGCGTTGACTGATTTAGAGAGATCTCCTTCCAACCACTAGTATGGTTATTGAATGGTTATTGAAATCATTAAGTAACAGTTGGATATAATTTTTCAAATGAAAATGTATAATTATTATATGTTATTTAGGAATAATGGAAGAGGGGAAGATCAAGTCTTATTTATGTTCTGGTATAATTAGTAACATACAATGCCTAACAGCCGATCCATATATATTCAAAGAATAATACAAATCAAACAAAGGGGCGATGATTCGAACCTAAGACCCATAAGTGAAGTTATTCGTGTAATCATGATCAATTGAGCTATCTATGCTCAAACCTACAACAATGCTTCAATTTCAAAAAATTAGAATTTTAGTATTGAAGTGCGCAGCCCCATCATGGTAGTAAACAGTCTCAAAGCTCTTTGGTTGTTGATTGGTGTTTTCCTACCCACTTCCATCAAGTTGTCCATGAGACAGAAGATGTGCCATGTATTGCTGCCAGAATTTAAACAAAAAATGAGCTATAGTGGTAATTCCCTGGATGTGGACTTCCATTGTGTACAGCCTCACAAACATAGTTAGAGGATATGATAAATATGCACCAGAAAAAGCTCCATTTCTGATCCGAAACATGTGATGATATTCTTCTCAAGTGTTCATGTGAGTTTGAGTACTTGTAAGGAACAAGCTGGGCATATAAGCAAGGATATAGTGGTAGTTAGTAAGGGGTGTATTTGTTATTAGTCTGGTGTGTATTGGTCATAAATCCGGGTGTTAGGGTTTTCTTAGAAAAGGGAAAATGTTTTTGCTTCATTGTCTTAGTGCGGGAATTTTGGGGGACAGCCCTCTCAAAAGACTATATTGGTATTGTAATTTCTATTGATATTGCAATACAGTTCTGTTAATGTTTTCTTGTTATTGTGATCCTAACATGTTATACCCTTGGTTTGTTGCATAGCTCGACCTTCACTTCAGAAATAGTTAATGCCCATAATTAGACTACAGTTCATTTAGACAGCATCTTAAAATTTGTATACCTACAGATGGAACAACTATACAACTATAATCACTCCAGCTAATTCCAAACTGGCAATAGAGCTTTATAAATCTTTCTCCCTAGTTGAACAGAGAACAAAGGCTATAAATTATCATAATCTCCTCATTTCATTGTCATCAATGACTTCATAAAAGGGTATTCTTTCATCTTAACAACATTTCTTAACTCTTAACAAAGCAGCAAATTTCAGAGTTTCATGCACTTACATAACTTCCATATGATTTGTTCTCCTAATTCCCACATTGGAATCATTAAACTGAACTAAAAATCTGACCAGAAATCAGTGTAATACAAAACAATTCAACACTCAGCAGGAATCATAATTACGTACCAAACTAGAAAGAGAACAACCAAAAGACGAGGCAAACTTACAGAATGATATGCATAAGGCGATTTTCCTTGACGTTCAAAATGTTTAGCCATGACGCAGAATTCAATTGGACCCCATTCTTCTATTTCAAAACAATTCCCAAGAGCAGCTTTGTACAACTACAGCAAACAAAATGAAAATTAGCACAAGAGTTCTGAACATCAAAAGAGTATGAAACCCAAATCAAAGGACGCAAAAACCTTCGTAGTGTCTGTCAAGAGCTCTGTACCAGCAGGGTAAGAAGCATAAAATTGATCCCCTCGAGAATATCCAGCTCTAGTTCTGCAATACCCCGAACAAAAATCAGAGAACAAAAAAGTGGACAAAATTAAAGAGCAATGTCTGAACTCACGTATTGCTTGTATAAGCGTAACTCAAAACGGAAACGAAGAGATAGAATCCAGTATAGGACACAAGTCTTCGAAACTTTTGAATCTTTAGGACCTCTTTAGCTCCGTAATACAGCCCCATATCTGGAAGAACGAAGACCCCTGAACATCAGTAATGGACAAAAGTGGGAGTATAGCTATTATAATCGTCATTACAAGCTCACCAAAATCGAATCGTGAACGAACCTAGAAGTGGAAGCAGCCGAGTAAGATTCGAGAGAGAGATCGGTGGCGAGGGGAAACCGAAGAAAGGGAGCTGAGAATTAGTGAGAATTTAGGAGCGATTAGGGGCTCGGAACTCGCAAGGGAGACGGTTCGAAGTTGCGGCTTCAGACCCCCTTTCCCGTCTCCCTTTTCTTTTTAATTTAGTTGAATTTTAATATCAAAATTGAATATAAATTGGAGAAAATTATAATTAAAATCGAAGGCCCAACCCACTGGAAGCCAAGCCCATGGGCCAAGCGCCCGTAAGGCTGGGTTTTTCTTTTTACATTTTAAATTAGGTTTTTATTTGCTTACAACACTCTCAAGGGTGGAAGAATCTTAACACCACATTCGTGTCACAAACGTTGCCGCTAAATGAAATTAAATTCAAGCATGACATGTCAGTTGCATGTCCAACCCTTGCATTGTATCATTGTTAAACTTGAAATGGTTCAAGATATATTATGACTAGTCGTCAACGAAGTTATATTATTATTTTTTTTCATTTCTCTCGACCTTAGCTTCCAAATTCTCTTTCTAAAATCTCTCTCTCTCATTTTTTTTAAACATTTCTCTTAAAGTGGGGCTAGAGGGGCTTCGATATATGGTCAAGCCAAAAAGTTGGCTGACTCACTTAGTGATGAGAGTGAATGTTGCACAGTTGCTTACAAAGGTTCTGTAAGAGCGTAATTGTAATACCATGCATACAATAATGGTTGTCCAACAAGTATACAAATGATTTTTTATTTTATTTTATTAAACTTCTACACCACTTATGATATTTTAAAACAATTTACCTTAAAACCTATTATAACAACTTGGGGGTAACAGAGAGTGAGAGTAGTGAGTAGTGAGAGTAAATGGCGCATATTCTATACTTAGAAATTACAATTAAGTTATGATATACATTCTATATTTACACTAGTCGTAATACAAATTTATAAATAAATTATTGAGGTAAACATTTCCTATTTTTAATGGCCACCTAGGAAAAGGAAGTTAAATTTGTGGGTCCAATAATTGAAGGATTAAATATTTTGGTTATGTTTACATTTATAGAAGGTTGTTTGAGTTATGATTCCCAAAAATGTCACAATCTTTAAAAAGAATAAAAAACTGAAGTGTTTTAAGGCCCTAAAAGACAGCCATGAACCAATTCAAATGGAACCAATTCAAATGGAACCAATTCAAAGGCCAACCATTTCAAAGGCCAACCATTATAATCGCACCTTTCTGCTGGCTTTCCTAAAAAATTCTAGCCTCTACTTTTTCGTTCCTATGAATACATCCAATTCTCACCCTTTTCTTGTTCACATTATAAATAGGACAGCTTCCGGCTTGAATATCCAAGTCAACAATTATTGGTTGTACGTCTATGATGAGGACATTGAGATGCTCTAGCCTTTTCGTCCTTGTTGTGTTCTTCGTAGGATGCCTTGGCGTCGAAGAAAACAAGGAGGAAAAGGTTTTTGATTGAATATAGTTTATGAGGCATTTTAGTGTTTCTTTTCTTGTCTGATCATCCTGTGGTCGTGTTTTTTTTTTTGCAGAAACATTTCATCGTCTTTCTGGAGAATCAACCTGTTCTGAGTGAGGTTGATGCAGTAGACAATCATCTCAATGTCCTCATGTCACTCAAGGAAAGGTGGGTTTTGTTATGTTATTCTGAAACCAACCCAAATCCTAAAATCATTCCCTTTTTAAACCCTTTCCTTTTACAGCCATGTGGAGGCAAAGGAGGCGATGGTGTATAGCTACACCAAAAGCTTCAATGCTTTTGCAGCCAAGCTTACAGAACAGGAAGCCAACGCATTGTCAAGTAATGAATTGGACTTCATTTTTTGTTCATTAATTTCCCAACCTTTCTTTCATTTTTATATATACAAATGGTTTTGATGCAGAGAGGGGCGATGTGACTCATGTGATCCCGAACAGACGTAGAGAGATTCAAACCACCCGATCGTGGGACTTCATTGGATTTTCTTCCAATGCAAAAAGACGGCCCAACCGGGAGTCTAATATTATTGTCGGTTTATTTGATACCGGTAAGGAATACATCTACATTGTCACGATGCCTGCCTGCCTGCCTTTTGGAGAACTCCAAAGCAAAGCCGTGATAGCTTCTTCGTCCTAGTCCTAATTGTATTCGCATGTTGTTAAATAGGGATCTCCCCAACAGCCGATAGCTTTAAAGATGATGGGTTTGGTCCTCCACCTAAAAAATGGAAAGGCACCTGCCAAAAATCTGCCAATTTCTCTGGTTGCAACAAGTAAAATTTCATATCATTTTTGTCACTTCAAATGTTACATTTTCATGCCTTTAATTCTCACTTCTTCCTCCTTTGTCCCTTTGTTTGCTGGTCTGAAGCAAACTCATTGGAGCTAGATATTTCATGCTCGAAGGCAGCGCTGGACCCCAAGACATTATGGCACCGGTAGATGTCACAGGCCATGGAACGCACACGTCCTCAACAGCGGCGGGCAATGTAATTGCTGGAGCCAGTCTCTCCGGTCTGGCCGAAGGAACAGCCCGTGGTGGTGTGCCATCTGCAAGAGTTGCCATGTACAAGGTCTGCTGGGTCGGTGTTGGGTGCTCTGATATGGATATTCTGGCTGCCTTCGACGCTGCCATACACGATGGCGTTGATGTCATTTCGATATCGATAGCAGGCACCGGCTTCAGCAATTACTCTGAGGACGTGATGGCCATTGGCGCCTTTCAGGCCATGCAGAAGGGCATCATCACTGTGGCTGCCGCTGGCAACACTGGTCCGGCAGCTGGCAGTGTCGTCAACACCGCGCCGTGGATTGTGACGGTTGCTGCCAGTACGATTGATCGGGAATTTGTCACCAAGTTGGTGTTGGGCAATGGGTGGAACATCTCTGTAAGTTTATTGCATCAATACTTCTTCATTTACGTCTAAACTGATTGCTAAATAGTTTAGTTTAAATGGGTCAAAACAAGATTTAAACTTTAGTCTAAAAATAATTGCATTAATTTATTCCCTAGTAGTAGTAGTAGTAGTAGTAGTTTAGAAATGATGTTTGAATTCCAGTTGTTTTGTATGAATTATATATGAACAGGGAGTAGGAATAAACTTGTTCAATGAACAACCAAAAATGTACCCTTTGGTTGATGGAGGCGATGTGGCCAAGAATCCAGGGGACAAAACCAGTGCGAACTTTTGCATGGAGGGTTCACTTGATCCAACCAAGGCCAATGGCAAGCTTGTGTTCTGTCAATTGATGATCTGGGGGGCTGATTCCGCTGTCAAAACAGCTGGTGCCCATGGCGCTGTGATTCAAAGTGATCAGTACTATCTTGATCATACCGATCTCTTCATGGTTCCAGCCACCTTGGTTAATAGCACCATTGGTCAAACCATTGAAGCCTACATCAAGTCCACAAAGTAAAAGTCTTCACATTTTGTGCTTTTTCTAATTTTGGTTTATGTGTTGGTGGCGTTAACAATTTTGGGTATTGGAATTGATTTGAGTGCAGAACACCGACGGCAATGATATACAGAACAGTGCAACGGCAAGCAGCTGCTCCATTCGTGGCTTCCTTCTCGGCTAGAGGCCCAAATCAACGCTCCCGCCTCATTCTAAAGGTATATAAAAATACAAAATTGATTCCCTTTAGTTTAGATAAATAAATAGTATATAATGTGGATGTGTTGCAGCCGGACATAGTCGCACCAGGAGTTAACATATTGGCAGCCTACACACCACTGAATTCACTGACGGGGCTCAAGGGTGACACCCAACACTCAAAGTTTTCTCTCTTGTCTGGCACTTCAATGGCCTGCCCTCACGTGGCCGGCGCCGCCGCTTATGTCAAGTCTTTCCACCCTCGTTGGTCTCCCGCGGCCATTAGATCTGCCTTGATCACCACGGGTACCCGCTCTCCCTCTATTCTGTTCAATTAATTACAATTGGAAGTTGTTAGACACTAATGTTTTTAACATCTGTATTATGAAGCGAAACCTCTGAGTCGAGTACAGAGCCCGGATGGGGAATTCGGGTACGGTGCGGGACTTCTAAATCCAGATAGAGCCAGAGAACCGGGGCTAATCTACGAGGCGGACAAAATGTCGTACATCCAACACCTTTGCAACCAAGGGTACAACGCATCTTCAATTTCCATCCTCACCGGAGCAGGGCCCGTAGACTGCTCCACTCTAATCCCCGCCCAGGGTTACGACTCTCTCAACTACCCAACCTTTCAACTCAGCCTCAATAATACCCGACACCCGACAACCGCCGTCTTCTGGCGACAGGTCACCAATGTTGGTCGTCCTACCTCCGTCTACAAGGCTACCATCACGGCTCCCCCTGGGGTCGAGATCACAGTGGAGCCAACGTCTCTGTCGTTCTCGTCTTTGCAGCAGACCCAGAGCTTTAAGGTGGTTGTGAAGGCCAATCCTCTGCCGCCACAAAACATGGTATCTGGTTCGCTTACGTGGGCTTATGCTAACTATGTTGTCAGAAGTCCGATTGTTATTTACACACATGAGGACTTTGGAGATAATGAGGGTTTGATTGTATGAAGCTTATGTGTTGGACTAATCTGTTTATCTATGGCCAAAAAGAAAAAAAAAAAGAAAAACATTAACATGATTATTAAAGCCTTTTTTTCTTTGATAAACTGGAAGGTGCTCGTTCTTCGTAAACTCTAATCTTACATCATTTCTGGTGATACTCTCATGCCATAATGGAAATAATGGTTATGAAAACTAAAAAAGAAGTTGTATTCTGGTTATTTAATCTAATTAGGTAAGGATGATTTGATTCATTTTGAGCTTAGGTATTCAACCCAAGCAAGATTGGAAAAGAAACAGGTCATTGATTCCCAATTGGGTTGGCTAGTTAGTTTTGAGACAGACATCCATCTCCTTCTCTCAAGCACACAGAAGGGTCCGGTGTGTGTTGCAAAATGGGATTTTTTTTTTAGTGGTACGGCGTGCGCTATGCCACTAGAGGGATCCAAAACTAATCCCTCCAATGATTGTGTATATATAGAAACCCTCTGCTTCTCTCAACTGCACCCTCTTCCTGCTTCACACAAGCACAGTGAGTAAAACTCTCTCCCCATCTCTTCTAGAAAATAATGAACTTAGTTCTTTTCTAATGTTTCTTCTGCATGCATCTTTACATGAAGCCCTGTAGCAGTAACCTGGCAGTATCGTGTAAGTATCGTGTTGTTTGGGTGTCGAGGAAGTATCGTGTAAGAAGTCCTGTAGCAGTAACCTGGCAGTAGGCAAGGGTGCTGAGTTTGGAGTGCATTTCCTATGTATTTGAAAACGGAACGCAGACCTTTGTAATCATCGACTCGACCCAACCATAAAACAAAATTTTAGGTTGGTCTCCTAAATAATAAGGATTTATTTATTATAATTAGTTACATAATGGAACCAACATGGTTCCATGTGATGATGTGATGGAATGAAAGATAATATGGCCGATTAAATCCAACATTTATAATCATTAATAGCCACTTAAATACGTGGCAGCTACATGTAACTATAAAAATGGTTACTAGCGGTTACTCCTCCCAATTTTAAATTAAAAAAAGTTCTAAAAACATAGATGAAAAGGTACTCTCAAATTTAATAACCACACAGTAATAATTAACTTAAATATAGTTTAGAAGTTTTAATTTTGTGTATATTTAAAGCAGTAAAAACAATTCATTTTGTTTCAAATTTTCAAATATTGAAGAGTTTAAGCAACTATTCCTTAAATGTTTATGAAATTGTCTAAAAATTTTAAAATTATTGTGCCATGTTTCTCATATGTTGTTTTGGTTTTTTTAAAAAGGAAAAATAGAACATGATCTTATTTTTTTGTTCTCTCTTTTTATTAAAAAAAAAGAAAAAAACAAAAAGGAAAACATGTTTCATATTGATGGAAGGTAATTAGATGTATAAGTGAGGAAAAGAAAAAAAAAAAAAAAAAAAAAAAAAAAGAA
>NW_019268525.1:250698-272041 GCF_002738365.1 Cucurbita moschata
AAAAAAAAAAAAAAAAAAAAAAAAAAAAAAAAAAAAAAAAGAAGATCAATTCATTCGAGGTCAGCTGGTTGGCATCATCATACCCATCTTCTTTAACTTCACTCTTACTATTAAAATTGTGTAGCGATTTGAATTGCATCTTCCATGCCTTCAAATTCACTCAAACCGAACCTTGTATCACAAGATCAATTCATTGGTGTCGCCCCCACAGCCTCATCACCTCTCATTTTAAACAACAACAAACAAGATTCTCTCTTTTTCTCTCTACTTCCATTCCCTTCCTTGCACTTCCTTTCAACAAAATCTACCCAAGTAAAGAGACAGAGAGTTGACTGAAGCAACCAAGAAGATGGGGATTCCACTATCTATCTTTTGAGACAGACACCCATGTTGTTGGATTTTCCTTTTTAGTTGGAAGGCGTGCAGTACACTACCACCAAAGGGATTCTGAATCATTACTTGTGATCTATAATAACAACTACGAAATATAGCCTCAATGTCTCCAGTTTATTCATGTATATAAACCATCTTCCTCGCCATTTATACATTCATCTTCTTCCCAACTGAAGCATCTCCCTGGTTCAGGCAAGTACACTCACTAAAACTCTCTTCGTTCTCCCAATCTTTCTTCTGCATGCACCCTTGTACGAAGTTTTCTCTTTCTTCCTTTGTTGTTTTTGTTGTACACACAATAAAAAACGTTTGCTTTTCATGCATTTGTGTTTCATTATTGGGTGCAACCAAAGTTATACATAAAGCATAAAAGTATTGGGGTTAGAGAGACATGAATGTGCGACATTGTGGATGAATTAAGTAGATGTGTGACACATAGTAATGAGTCATAAAGATGATTTAAAAGTAAGTTGGAGATTTGAAAGGTATTTGTTTGAAGGGAGGGGTATGAAGAGTGCAACAAGGATAATATTGGTTTGGTGATTTTGGTTGTGTATGCAGCCACACAATGGGGTTTAGGGAAGTATGCCTGTTTTTGTCAATATTCCTTGCAACCTCCACTGCTGCTGTGGATCAACAATCCTACATTATTCACATGGACACCACCAAGATGGCCGCCCCCACCCCCGAACAATGGTACACAGCCTTGATTGATTCTATCAATGAAATCTCATCTTTAGAGGACCAAGAAGAAGCATCAAATGCTGCTCAAATTCTTTACGTCTACAAAACTGCTATTTCAGGTAACATTTGTAATTATCAATGTCGGTGAAAACCACTCGTATTACTCATATTTTATTGATTTCCAGGTTTTGCTGCCAAGCTCTCCACCAAAAAGCTTCATTCTTTGAGCAAAACTCCTGGCTTTCTGGCAGCCACTCCTAATGAACTACTACAGCTTCACACTACCCACTCCCCTCAGTTTCTGGGCCTACAAAGAGAGCATGGCCTTTGGAATTCTTCAAACTTAGCTTCTGATATAGTTATTGGTTTGCTTGATACTGGAATTTGGCCTGAGCATATAAGCTTTCAGGACAAGGGTCTTCCCCCAGTGCCTAAAAAATGGAAAGGCACTTGTCAAGCAGGCCAAAAGTTTTCACCTTCAAATTGCAACAGGAAACTCATTGGCGCAATAGCCTACATTAAAGGCTACGAAGCAATCGTGGGTCGATTGAACGCAACGGGAACGTTCCGATCGCCCCGAGACTCGGATGGGCACGGCACACACACAGCATCCACTGCTGCTGGAAATATTGTCAACAAAGCTAGCTTTTTTAACCAAGCCATGGGAGTAGCCACTGGAATGAGGTTCACTTCAAGGTATTCAATTTTTGTTCATATGTACATATTCTCATCGATTTGATATTTAAAAAAAAAAAAAAAAAAAAAAAAAAAATCTTGGTACTCTCCAGGATTGCAGCGTACAAAGTCTGCTGGACAGAGGGGTGCGCCAATGCCGACATTTTGGCAGCCATAGACCGCGCGGTTGCCGATGGTGTCGATGTTCTGTCCCTTTCTTTGGGCGGCAGTGCTAGTGCCTTTTACAAAGATGATATTGCCATAGCTACATTTGGTGCTGTTCGAAATGGGGTTTTTGTGTCATGTTCAGCTGGTAATTCTGGCCCATCTAGCTCAACGGTTAGTAATATAGCCCCATGGATCATGACAGTCGCTGCCAGCTACACTGATAGAAGCTTCCCAGCCACTGTTAAACTTGGAAATGGACAAGTTTTTGAAGGCTCTTCTTTGTATTCTGGGAACAACATAGGTCAACTCCCACTTGTTTACAACAATACTGCTGGAGGAGAAGATGCAAATGTTTGTACAGCTGGTTCACTTGTCCCATCAATGGTGAAGGGCAAAATTGTGGTATGTGAAAGAGGGACAAACTCGAGAACAGCGAAAGGAGAGCAAGTGAAGTTAGCAGGCGGTGCTGGAATGATTCTGATCAACACACAACTTGAAGGTGAGGAGCTTTTCGCTGACCCTCATGTGTTACCTGCCGCTAATCTTGGAGCTTCAGCTGGCCAAGCCATCATCCGCTACATATCTTCCTCCAAGCATCAACCAAAAGCTTTGATCGCGTTTGAAGGGACCAAATTTGGAAACAGAGCACCGAGAGTGGCTGCGTTTTCTTCTCGAGGGCCGAGCTTAATTGCACCGGATGTGATAAAGCCAGACGTAACTGCACCTGGGGTTAATATATTAGCTGCTTGGCCACTCATCGCCAGCCCAAGTGAGGTGGAGTCTGATAAAAGAAGAGTGTTGTTCAATGTCATTTCAGGGACTTCAATGTCTTGCCCCCATGTTAGTGGCTTAGCTGCACTGCTTAAATCAGCGCACAAGGATTGGTCACCTGCAGCCATCAAATCAGCACTCATGACCACAGCCTACACTAATGACAATAGAATGAGTCCCATTTCGGACGTTGGGTCTGCAAGCGGCAAACCCGCAAACCCTTTTGCATTCGGTTCTGGTCATGTGGATCCAGAGAAAGCCTCTGATCCAGGGCTGATCTATGATATCACGCCCCAAGACTACCTGAATTACTTGTGTAGCTTGAACTATAATTCGACACAAATTGGGTTAGTTTCAAGAGGGAACTTCACATGTCCATCAAAGAGAAGAGTTGGTCAGGCAGGGAAGTTGAACTACCCTTCCTTCTCGGTGTTCATGAAGAAGAAAGCCAAGAATGTTAGTGTTACGTTGAAGAGAACGGTCACAAATGTTGGTCGGCCAAGAAGTGATTACAGTGTCAAAATCAAGAATCCAAAGGGAATAGGGATTAGTGTGAAGCCTGAGAAGTTGAGTTTTAGGAGATATGGACAGAAGCTGAGTTACCAAGTGAGCTTCGTTGCATTGGGTAAAAGAGAAGGCGTGAGTGGATTTTCTTTTGGATCTCTTGTTTGGGTGTCGGGAACATATGCTGTGAGAAGTCCTATAGCCGTAACTTGGAAGTAGCTGCGTTTTGGGCCATCAAAGTTTTAACAAAAGTTACATAACCTTAAAACTACAATTACATCCCATCAAATATTTATAATATATTATGCCAACCTAATCTCCGACCCCGACGCTAGGGGCATTATTATAACTATGTATTTATTTCAACTCCTTAATGCTTTACTTATAAATTACCCACAGCTGGAACAACGTGTATGAATCTAATTATTATACATACTGAGCGGAGTAGTCTCCAACTCGCCATAATATATTATTATAATATATTACCATCCACTCATAATTTTATTTTATCATTGTAATTCTATTTTTTTTTTAAAAAAAAAAAATATTAAATAAATAGTGACTTTAGGGCTGAATTATAGGATCAAATTTATTTGACTTTTTTCTTTGTGAAATGAGAAGGAAAAACAAAAAGGAAAAGAGAGAGAAAAGTACTCCTTAATTAATTGATCTATAAATTAATTTCAATTGTTTTAAATTATTATTTACTCATTAAATAATTATCTAATATAAATATTTAATTAATTAAATCTAATAATCTAACTAATTAATCTATAAACAAAACGAAATTTAAATATATTATTTTATTGTAAGAGAGATAAAAAGTGGGCCTGAAATATTTAATCATCTTTTGTGTTTGTTATCTAATTAAACCAGAAATATATTAAAAATTTCATGTTTTGTTCACCTAAATTTCAAAAAAGATAACGGTCAATTTTCATGGATAATTAAATGAAAAATATATTTAAATTTAATGCTTTTAATAGGAGAGAAAATCAGGTAGAAAATAGTTGTCCAAATTTCAGCATATAATAATTTATTTAATTAAAAAATCCACACAAACAAGATTTTTTTTTTAGAATTTTCTAATTTTTTTAATAATTGTTTTAATTAGTTCATGGATGTATATTTTAAATTCCAAAAACAAAACTTACAAATTTTCCAGAAATCATATCGAATAAGAGTGATCCTGAGAATATGATAACTAAAAAAAGGACGGAATCTAATTTTGCGAGGAGATTGAAACATATATTAATTATAAGAGGCGGAGACTTTAGAGAAGAGTCCAGTGTAAGTGGAAAATTGACGAAAATGTGTGGAATTGAAGAAAGGGTTGACTTAAGCAAACAAAAAGATGAGGAATTATGAAAGATACTGTTCCACTGTGCCTTGAGACAGACATCCATCTTGTTTTGAAACGCACAGATTTGGTTTGTGGGTTTTCTTTTAGTGGAAATGCGTCCACTACTACACTCCCACTAAACCCATCCAACCAAACCTAATTTCATTCATTACTTACTATTTGAATGCATACTAATCACGAGCTTAACTGCTGCTCCCTTTTGCTGTTGTCGTCGCTCTTTTTCTTCTCTCTCTCTATATATATATATATATTCATCTCCTCCTTCGCAATTGCAGCCTCTGCCTGGATCAGGCAAGTATACTGACTAACTCCTTCTCTCTCTCTCAAAAATGAAGCTTTTTTCCCCTAATGTTCTTCTGCATTCATCTTCATATGAAGTTTTGAGCTTTGTGGTATTTGTAATCAAAATAAACAACTAAAAAGTTGAAGTTTTTCCATTCTTGCATGCATCTTTGAATCAAGTTTTCTCATACATTGACCAAACGCACAAAGATTATCAAATATCTATCTTACTTTGAAGTGTTTTTGGTGAAATCTTCAAGCGTGCCTCACTAAAGAGACTTAGTCATGTGTGATATCATTTTTGTTTGAAATAAGCATATTTTGGTCCCTCAACGTGATCCTGGTATTTGTTTGAAATAAGCATATTTTGGTCCCTCAACGTGATCCTGGTATTTGTTTGCAGCCACACAATGGGCATTACGGAACTCTGGCTGTTGTTATCAATAATGCTTGCAACTTCAGCTGCTGCTGCTGCGGATCAACAATCCTACATAATTCACATGGACGCCACAAAGATGGCCACAACCAACCCTCAACAATGGTACACATCCATCATTGATACCATCAACCAACTCTCATCTATCAACGACGATCAAAATGAAGCATCAAATGCCGCCGAGATTCTTTATATCTACAAAACTGCCATTTCAGGCAAGCTCTTTTAAACATCCATGTTGAAATTTTCATATCATTTTTTACTATAAAATTTTTATTTAAAAATCTTGATTTCAGGGTTTTCTGCTAAGCTCTCAACAAGAAAGCTTCATTCTTTAAGTAAACTCCCTGGCTTTCTGTCTGCCACTCCTGATAAACTACTACAGCTTCACACCACCCACACCCCCAAGTTTCTGGGCCTACAAAGAGGACATGGCCTTTGGAATGCTTCAAACTTGGCTTCTGATATCATTATTGGTGTAATTGACACTGGCATTTGGCCTGAGCATATAAGCTTTCAGGACAAGGGTCTGCCCGCAGTGCCTAAAAAATGGAAAGGCACCTGCCAAGCAGGCCCCAAGTTCTCACGTTCAAATTGCAATAAGAAGCTCATTGGCGCAACAGCCTACATCAAAGGCTATGAGACCATCCTCGGTCGATTGAACACGACCGGGACGTTTCGGTCGGCTCGAGACTCGGACGGGCATGGCACCCACACCGCATCCACTGCTGCTGGGAACATTGTGTACAAAGCAAGCCTTTATAACCAAGGCATGGGAGCAGCCACTGGAATGAGGTTCACTTCAAGGTATTCAATTTAGAACCATACTTTCTTTCAAATTTTGTACAATATTTCCAAACAAGCTTTATACTTTGACAATCTGTATAGGATTGCAGCATATAAAGTATGCTGGCCAGAGGGGTGCGCCAGCACCGATATTTTGGCAGCCATAGACCGCGCTGTCGTCGATGGAGTCGATGTTCTGTCGCTTTCGTTAGGCGGCGGTGATGGTTTTTTTTACCAAGATGAAATAGCCATAGCGGCATTTGGTGCCGTTCGAAATGGGGTTTTTGTGTCATGCTCAGCTGGAAATTCTGGCCCATTTATGTCAACTGTTGGTAATGTAGCGCCATGGATCATGACAGTCGCTGCAAGCTACACTGACAGAACCTTCGCAGGCTCTGTAAAACTTGGAAATGGCCAAATATTTGAAGGCTCTTCTTTGCATTCTGGGAACAGCATAGGTCAACTCCCACTTGTTTATAACAAAACTGCGGGTGGAGAAGAAGCAAATGTTTGCACAGCTGGTTCGCTTGTCCCATCAATGGTGAAGGGCAAAATTGTGGTATGTGAAAGAGGCACAAACTCGAGGTTTGAAAAAGGAGAGCAAGTCAAATTAGCAGGCGGAGTTGGAATGATTCTGATCAACACACAACTTGAGGGTGAAGAGCTTTTTGCTGACTCTCATGTTTTACCTGCCGTTAATCTTGGAGCTTCAGCTGGCAAAGCCATCATAAACTACATAGCTTCCTCGAAACAGCCACCGAAAGCTTCAATCCTGTTTGAAGGGACCAGATATGGGAGTCGAGCACCCAGAATGGCTGCCTTTTCTTCTAGAGGACCCAGCTTCTTCGAGCCGTACGTGATAAAGCCAGACATAACTGCCCCTGGGGTTAACATATTAGCTGCTTGGCCACCCGTTGTGAGCCCAAGTGAGCTCAAGTCCGATAAAAGAAGAGTGCTGTTCAATATCATTTCGGGAACTTCTATGTCCTGTCCCCATGTTAGCGGCATAGCTGCTCTGCTTAAATCGGCTCACAACAATTGGTCGCCTGCCGCCATCAAATCCGCACTCATGACCACAGCTTACGTTAATGACAACAAAAGGAGTGTCATTTCCGACGTGGGTCGCCCTAGCGGTGGACCTGCAGATCCTTACGCGTTCGGTTCTGGGCATGTGGATCCCGAGAAAGCTGTGGACCCGGGATTGGTCTACGATATCGAACCCCAAGACTACCTAAACTACTTGTGTAGCTTGAACTACACGTCAAAACAAGTTGGTTTAGTTTCAAGAGGGAATTTCAGTTGTCCTTCAAATAGAAATCTTGTTCAGCCAGGGGACTTGAACTACCCTTCTTTCTCTGTTTCCATGAAGAACAGGGCCAAGAATGTTACATTCAAGAGAACCGTCACAAATGTTGGTACCCCAACAAGTGATTACACTGTCAAAATCAACAATCCAAGTGGAATAAGAGTCAGCGTGAAGCCTAAGAAGCTAAGTTTTAGGAGATCTGGACAGAAGCTGAGGTACCAAGTGAGTTTTGTTGCGTTGGGTAAAAGAGAGGGTTTGAGCGACTTTTCCTTTGGGTCTCTTGTTTGGGTGTCTGGAAAGTATAGTGTGAGAAGTCCAATAGCAGTAAACTGGGAGTAGAGAAGGGTGGGAGTATTTCATTTCAGAGTTCTCATTTATGAGAATTTAATAATGTTTAAACTATAATGTTTATGTCACTCCCATGCAAATTTGTAATGTAATTTCTGAGCCCAAAAGTAGGGACGCTGCTGTAAGTTTATATAAATGTATGCTCTTTTTATAACTTTATTGGATATCAAACTTTGAACCCTACCTCTACTTGTGCCATCATTTGTGTCACAATTCTCTTCTCCACGCCTTCCCTACCACCCTTTTGTGTTATCCTCAAGCCTTCACTTAGAGAAGCCAAATGTGTTATCCTCAAGCCTTCACTTGGAGAAGCCAAATGTGTTATCCTCAAGCCTTCACTTAGAGAAGCCAAAGGGAGAGGTAGCTCCAAATCCTACTTCATTATTCATTATTCACGAGAGTTGATAGTTATAAACATAATGTCAAGGTATTCATTATTCACGAGAGTTGATAGTTATAAAGATAATGTCAAGGCGTGGTAACGTCTCATACTCAAGATTCGAAATCTAGACTCGGGGCCTAATGACCTAGTATATATATATATATATTTTTTTTTTTTAAGAGTGAAAATTATCCCACAAACCAATTTGGTTTCTTAGTTGTAATAGATTCCCAACGTAGGGGAAGGTCAACTATTTTGAGCCACTCAAAAAGGGCTCACTCTAGTGGCTAGAATGCTCCATAGTGGAATAGCACATACAATTTTCTAAAATCATTCAAGATGCATATCATAGTCTCCTAATTATCTTTTCCTTTATTACCTTTATAACATTATATTCCAATACATGTCCCAAATTATTAGTTTTATGGAACATATTTATGGTGTTTTGTGGGAAAAATGATACACAAATTAATTAAAACCTCATTTTCGTACTAATTCAAGTACACATTCTTTTCATTTTATACGTTCTTTCTCTTTTTAATCAATGGATCTATGATAATTACAAGTTTTTATAAGAGGTTTCAAGAATAATCATTCATTTGAACTTAATAATAGGATTGCTCAACAGGGTCGTTCCAACCGCACTAACGACATAGGATTCTTCAAATCCATATATGTTATATGATCTTAAATTTTAAATTTTAAAAAATTTATGTAATAATGAATATCAAGAGAACATGTACTACATTCACTTAAATTCCAAATTGTTATGATAATAAATTCCCAACAAAGTTTCAAATCTAATAGTAATTGAAGTTAAAACCTACCTTTGGTCCAAAACGAAATTAACACACATTCATGAATTTCAACTTTTACATTCATGAATTGCACGTGTTAGTAATCTCATTCTTCTTTTGTCATCATTTCTTAAGATATCGGAAATCAAATTTCACTGAAGCTGAAAAGATATATCGTCTCCACTTTCGAACTCTTTTTATGGGTTAGAATCAATATATTCATATATCCAATGAGATTTGTTCATGGTTTTGAGGGAGACATGAGTGCAATATTTAAACCCATTACATTTGTTTTAGTTGCCCAATGAGTGGGCATGTGCTTGTTGAACTCATAAGAGAGCTAATGCCCTATTTACAAGCTGAGTGTCGCACTTTTATTCCCAAACAGGGTCTGGAGCAACCATAGTGGGTCACTTGTTTTTGTCTACCAACAACTTGTCAAATCCGAACCACTTCTACCCTTATCTTCCAACCTTTCACCCCCCATTACTTCACAAATTGAGATATCAATTTCCCTTTCACCCCCCATTACTTCACAAATTGAGATATCAATTTCTGGCATTCTTCAGCCACTTCGAGAGGCTTGGCATCTCCAAACAACCGTGAGTTCTTACGTAAATGCCAACCCAAGGTTGAATTACATAGGACGACCAAGGGTCATAAATCGCCCATTTATTGACTTTCACCAAAACATTAATAAGCCCAAAGTCCAACATAAAACACCACTTCCCATTCTTTCTGCTACCAATGGGAAAATGGGAGGGTAACACATATTCTCCATTTTGGTCATCATTAGCCTCATAATTTTAAAATATGTCTACTAGGGGAATGTTTCGTTTCCCTCTCCAACCAATATGGGATCTCACAATCCAACGTCCTTATTGGCATTTCGCCCGGTGTCTAGCTCTAATACCATTTGTAATAGCCTAAGCCCACTTCTAGCAAACATTGTCTGTTTTGGTATATCATCGTCAGCCTCACGGTTTTAAAATGCGTCTACTAGGGATAGGTTTCCACACATTTATAATAAATGTTTCGTTCTCCTCTCCAATCAATGTGAGATCTAGCAGTAGTTCTCACAAAACCCTTGAAGATCGAAGGTCAAATTTAAGTTTTATCACACATTTCGCAATCCATAACTTACGAGTAGGTTTACATTCAGAATATTTTACAACGATAAATTCTCGAATGCATGACAACGTATAGGCCATGCATGAGGAGAACATATGCTTACAAGCATTTATTTTAAGCGTATGAGTTATTAATACATACATAGCATAGCATAGTATAAGCCAATACTTATTATTACATTATCATCAGTTAACCTTCCATAAGATGAGCCTCGAGGTCTTTGCAGAGAGCAACGCATAAGTGAAGCATGGAATGCGCATCTGGAACATTTCCATGCAATTTCTCGTACTCTAAACCACAGTGAACCACACTTCCCTTACCCTTTGGAGTAACTTGACACCTAAACTTGAATGTCTTGTAATGCTTTAGAAGGTCAGATTGTAGCACTTTGAAAGTGATCATATGCTTCTCCTCATCAACTGCTTCAATTAAATGCTTTGCAACCTTAGCTTCTCCATCTAAATAACAAAATATATAACGCCACAAATTAGTACACAATCTCATCATTTATTTAGGAAACCAAAATATTAGCTTTGGAGAGCAAACCATGATAGTAGTTCCAGTTGATGATAGAACCAACTTTTCCCCATTCACCCTCATGTAACTTAACACCCTCTACTTTGTCTCCCGAAACATTGGAAAGATGGTGAGGATTCTTGTGGATTATTTCGAACAACTTTGAAGCTGGAGCTTTCATTTCAATATCGGCCTCCACTTTCCCTAACAGAGACATCCTGTTGATATGGGATACAAATTAAAGTTGTAGCTTAACCCAACAAAGGTATGATGTCGTGTATCAACCAAATAAACTCCCACACTTGTTTATTTATACACAGTGTTGTTGTATCTTTTGGATCAAGATTTTATATTTTTTCCACAATTAATGTTATTAACAATTCTAACCCTAAAAATTGATGGATGTTAATTACTTGTATAACTACTATAATTATTGGGGGATAATAGCATGATATTATAAACTAAGCATTATACCCTCAACAACTACAAATAAGCCAATTAATTTTTGTTTAAGTTTGAAATTTCTATCCAAAACTATATTTATTTATTTTTTTTTAAAGTTTGAAATCTCTTTTATTTTGGGTCATTCAGTCAATAATGATGAAATTATTACTCAAATTATGGAACAGTCGGGAGGTTCATTTAAAATTTACAAAAATAGTTAGGTTTAAATTTTTGTTTTTAGAACTTATTATAATTGCCGTGGAGGTTATATTATTCAGGAATTAGTGAGGAGTAATAAAGCATTAATTAATTACTTACACCTAATCTGGAGACTTGTTTTTCCAAGTAATAAAAACTTGGGACATACACATCCACTCTTCTGGGAGTAAATCCTGTTTATAAATAGTGTCGAAGTCTGTAGGGTTGGCAAAACATTGAAATCAACTGACAGCTCAAAAATGTCCGGATATGGAAAGTTGCAGGCGGACATTGAAATCAAGTCTCCCCCTTCAAAGTTTTATGAAATGTGCTGTAAGAGACCATACCATGTCTCTAACGCTTCGGGGGACAGAATACAAAGCTGTGAACTACATAAGGGTGAATGGGGCAAAGCTGGTTCTGTCATCTGCTGGAACTACTTTCATGGTTTTTTCTTCTTTTCTACTTCAATACATATATCATAGGATGGATATTAATTAATTTAATGTAGCGCTAAACTGCAGATGGAAAGGCTAGAGTATCTGAGCACTTAATTGAAGCTGTGAATGATGATGAGAATCTGATTGTTTTTAGAGTAATTGATGGAGACCTTTTGGAGAATCATAAAGAATTCAAGTTTACAATGCAAGCTACTCCCAAGGGTAAGGGAAGTATGGTTCATTGGACTTTGGAATATGAGAAACATCATGAAAACATTCAAGAGGCATATAGTCTGCTGGAGTTTGTGGTGGGCATGTCCAGAGACATCGATGCCCATCTCATGGAAGGAAAGTAGGGATTGTGAGCGCCCCAAAAACACATTGATGCCCATCCAATATTACTACATGCTATGTACCAACAATATGGTTAAATAAATGCTTGTATGGCTTGCTATGTTTAAACAAATGGTGCTTATTCTATGTAATCATGCCTCAGAAAACTATATTTCATATATATCTCAAGTATTGGATTACAAATGGAAACCAATTCATGCAATTTCTTGAGGGAGAACATATGGTTACGAGCAATTATTTTAAGCATAAGAGTTACCAATACATATAGCATTACCCAATACTTGTTACATATCATTAGTTGTCTTCCGTAAGGCCAGCCCCAAGGTCTTTGCAGAGATCAAGGCAGAACTGAAGTATCGAATTAGAATCTGGAATCCCTCCATGCAATTTCTCGTATTCCAAAACACAGTGAACCACACTTCCAATACCCTTTGGAGTAGCTTCAAACGTACCCTTGAAGGTTTTATAATGCTTCAGAAGGTCCGATTCCAGCACTTTCAAACGGATCATATTCTTCTCCTCATCAACTGCTTCGATTAGATGCTTTGCAACCTTAGCTTCTCCATCTAATTAACAATATATACAACGCCACAAATTAGTACACAATCTCATCATTTATTTAGGAAACTAAAATATTAGATTTGGAAAGCAAACCATGACAGTAGTTCCAATAGATGATAGAACCAACTGTTCCCCATTCACCCTCCTCTAACTTACAACCCTGTATTTTGTCTCCCGAAATATTGGATATATGGTGCGGTCTGTTGCAGAATATTTCATAAAACTTTGAAGCTGGAGCTTTGATTTCAGTCTCACCCTCCAATTTCCCTAACAGAGACATTGTGTTGATACAGGATAATAAAGTTGTAGTTTAACCAAACCAACATATAATGTCTTATATCAACCTCTTTATTTATACACTGTGTTGTTGTATCTTTTGGATCAAGATTTTATATTTTTCCTCTATTAGGGTTATTAATGGTTCTAACCCTAAAAATTTATGAGTGTGAATTACTTGTATAACAACTATAATTATTGGGGGATAATAGGATAATATTATAAACTAAGCATTAACTCTCTCAACCTGTGATTGAGATCCCACGTAAGTTAGAGAGGGAAATAAAGCATCCCTTGTAAGGGTTTGGAAACCTCTCCCCTAACAGACACACTTTAAAATTGTGAGCCTGACGGCGATACGTAACGGGCTTAAGTAGAAAATATCTGCTAGCAATGGGCTCAGGTTGTTACAAATGGTTCAGAGCCAGAGACCGGACGATGTGCTAGCAAAGAGGTTGAGCCCCAAGGGGTGGATAAGAGGTAGTGTGCCAGTAAGGACACTAGGTCCGAAGGGGGTGGATTGGAGGGTCTCACATCGATTAGAGAAGGGAACGAGTGTCAGTGAGGACGCTGGGCCCCGAAGGATGGTGGATTGTGAGATCCAACATCGGTTGGAGAGGAGAACGAAACATTGTTTAAAAGGATATGCAAACCTCTCCACGCATTTTAAAAAGCTTGAGGGGAACCCCGAAAGGGAAAGTGTAAGAGGATAATATTTATTAGCGATGGGTTGGAAGCCCAAAAAAGAAAGCCTGAAGAGGACAATATATGCTAGTGATAGGCTCGAACAAACCCAAAAAAGATAATATCTACTAGTAGTGGGGTTGGACCGTGTTACAAATAGTATCAAAGCCAAATTTTTATCAAAGCCAAATTTTGATCCAAACCTAATGGTAAGAGTAGGGTTAAAACTTAAAATTATGGCTGTGTCTCTCTCTTATTTATTTTTATTCCACCGGGCACAATTCAAGACGTGGGAGCCAAGTTATGACTCAAATTATGACTCAAATTATGGAACAGTTGGAAGGACCATTCAAAATAAATTTTACAACAATAAGTGGGTCTAAATTGTCTCCTACAACTTATTATAATTGCCCTGGAGGTTATATTATTCCTCAATTAGTGAGGAGTAATACAGCATTAATTAATTACTTACACCTAATCTGGAGACTTTTTTTTCTCCAACTAATAAAAACTTGGGACCAAATTTAAAATTATGAACATAAATGGCAATATGGAAACATAAATGGCAACAAAGAACAAAACTTCTTTCAAACATAAATGCCTTGTGTGTTTGTTTTAACCACCACATTGAATGATCATTAATTCATTGAGTCACATATACATCCTGTTTATAAATAGTGTCAAAGTTTGTAGGGTTAGCAAAACATTATCGTTATCTGGGCTTGAAGCACGACAACTTACAGCTAAAAAATGTCTGGGTATGGAAAGTTGCAGGCGGACATTGAAATCAAATCTCCCGCTTCAAAGTTTCATGAAATGTTCTGTAAGAGACCATACCATGTCACTAACGCTTCGGGGGACAAAATACAAGGCTGTGAGCTACACAAGGGTGAATGGGGCCAAGCTGGTTCTATCATCTGCTGGAACTACTTTCATGGTTTGTTTTCTTTAGCTTCTTTTTTACTTCAATACATATATCATAGAATGGATATTAATTAATTTAATGTAGCGCTAAACTGCAGATGGAAAGGCTAAAGTAGCTAAGCAATTAGTTGAAGCTGTGGATGCGGATGAGAATCTGGTTGTTTTAAGAATGATTGAAGGAGACCTTTTGAAGGATCATAAGAACTTCAAGTTTACAATCCAAGCTACTCCCAAGGGTAGGGGAAGTGTGATTCATTGGACTTTGGAATATGAGAAACTTCATAAAGACATTCCGGAATCATATACTATGCTTGAGTTTGTTGTGGAGATGTCCAAAGACATTGATGCCCATCTCATGGAAGGAAAGTAGGGACCGTGAGCCCAACATTTGTCTAGGTGGGAGGGCCTTCCTTACTATCAACTATGCAATATTACTATATGCTATGTACCAACTATATGGTTAAATAAATGCTTCTATCCCATCCCATGCTATGTTTAAATAGATGCTTGTATCGCACTCTAATTGATTCTAAAAAATTATCATCTAAGTCGTAATGGTCGAATCAAACAATAACATTAAAGAAGGAGATGACGCGAACTAAACCCTTTTGTTCACCTTCACAGCTAACTACCGAGTATATATATTCACATGTAATCACCATAAAATTATGTCAGTCATAGGTCCCCAACACATAAAAATATGCTTTTAAGGGATTTTGGAAAACAAAATATTTAGTTTCTACAATAGAATCTCTTAGTTTGAAGAAATTCTAAAGCGTTGTACTATCAAGTTGCAACTCTGTATCTCCACCTTATACTATCAAGTTTTTGCCAGAAACCCCGTTCGAAGGCGCAAACTGTTAGTTTCCACGAGTCTCATTATTTTATGCTGATAGAAGTGGAAGTAAGATCGATTGTATTCACACACTCACAAACATAAATTAAACAAAAACACACAAAGATTTACTTGGTTTGAAGAGCCTTACATCCACGGGAGATAGCCGATCACTCTAACTAAAGTGCTTACAAAGTGTATCTCTCACACTCTCACACTACAAAGTCTTTCATAAACTTTCTCTTAATTGGCAGATACAAAATGACAATGACTCCACATCTCAAAATAATGCTAGACAATCTTTTATATAGTCGTAGCAATACTAATTCTTCATAACAATTTACCAAAATAAATGAAAATATGAACCATCAAAGAACTAAATGAGACTTATAACAATACATCTTCATAACAATTTACACCATTATCACAAAGTTTAGTTACTATTTGATGGTTGGTATTTTGAATGTAGGGTTTGTCTCTATTCAATTTAGACTTAAGAATAGTGAGATTTAAGGGTTGGAGAGAGAAACAAATTAACTGTTTCTTTTCAAGCTTTGAACCCCACCCACCCACGAGCATCACAGCTTCGCTACCTTCGACGATGCCTTTTGCGTGCAAGTCTTGGCTCGGCGCATGGTTCACGATGGTACGATACCATAAAACGGCGGAGTTGTACGACAACCAAGACACAATAGTAAATATAATTTAAGTAGTTTTATTCGCCGTCCACAATTTATGAGTAGGTTTATGTTTACAAGGATTATTTTTCCAAGGCATGATAACCGAGAGTTATTAATACATACCATAGTATAGCTCAATAATTAATACATATCATTTGTTACCTTTGGTAAGAGTTATTAATACAAACCATAGACTAAAATAGTAAACACATTTTGAACATTTTGATTAACCAATATGGTATTACAAACGATATCCATTCGTAGTATTAGGCTAATAATTAATACATATCATTTGTTACCTTAGGCAAGAGTTATTAATACATAGCATAAACCAAAATTGTAAGCGCATATTAACATAACATATTAACAAATATGGATACCAACATAAAGCTAAGATGTGAAACATGATATCACAGTCGAGGTCCATGAGGTTTATGTTTTGAAAATCGAGAACACACAACTTGATTTAGTTTAAGAAATCAGTCATGGATTGTTAATCTTTTTTTTACGCCCACCCACGCTTTCTAGTACTTATCACTTCCCTTTTTAATGGATTATTTAGTATAATACTTTGGGTAAACGTATAAACTTGTGCCCTACTTTTTGGCATTAACTTTTGTAATAAATTAATGTATACAACTTTCACCATACCTACGTGTCTTCTTGATTTACCTTACACACTGAAACGATTCAATTAACCAATATGCAAATGATTGTTTCGTATTAAAACTGTGTTTGACTTTTTTTTTTTTTTTCTTTAATTGTTTTAAAATAAAACACATTTTAGATTATGTGGAAGAATTACCAATTTAATTTGACTTTTTAACCTGACTTGGAAACAATCTTAACTGTTTAATTTGTTTGGTAAAACTGATTTCTTTTTATTCATCTAAAATTATTGTTTAATTTATTCAAAATCAGGCTTCTATTATTAGCTTATTTATGTATTTAAAGTTTATTTATCTTCTTACAGCTTCGCTACTATGATCATCACAGTTACAGTATTATATTCTTACATTCTTACGAGTAATTTTGGATTAAGGAACAAGTCCAAAAAGGAATTCAAAGCATGTTTAGTTTTGAATCTATGGAACAACTCTAAACAAGAACAGGAAGTCCGAAGAAAAATCAAGGAAATACATGCCTAATGACAATCTACTTAATAAAAGAAGGATGTTATGAATAAATGGAGACAATAAGAGTGATAAGATGGGTTCATTATAAAAACTCTATGATTAAGCATGCTTTATTTAGAGTAATTCTATTTTAGGTGGCCTCCTATAAATTTTTTATGGATGCATGTGAGTGAGAATAAAGAATGTTGTGAGGATTGGTGTTAATGGGTGGAGCTATTCACTTTTAAAAAGCAAGAAAAGTATCCATGTTATAGAAGATGTAGGCGAATGTTGGGACCATGAAATACCAAATGAAATACCGAATGAAATACCAAATTGTAGGCATGGGTGATTACAAAGGTTGAAGCTTGGAAGCATGGTTGGGCAGAAGGGAAGGAAAGAAGTTAGGCCAGACCCAAGGGTCTTGTAGGGGCAACTGTATTCATTTTTTATATAAGAAGTGCAAGATCGACGAGTTTATCAGAAGTTGCAATGGCCAGCCTTCTCTTCTTTCTTCCTCCTCCAATAACCTTAATGTCTCAATCAAAGATTCCAAAAGCTTTTCACAACCATTCACGGCTTTTCAAGAACCCTATTGAGAAACCAGGTTTTGGAGATAAAAAATGGAGCATTCGTGCGGATTCTTCTTCCTTCAATCTCTTAAACTTTGCTGTATGTTTGTAACTCTCTCCTTTCTTTCTATTTTCTCTCTATCTAGTCTAACTCCTTGGAATTGATACTCATGTGCGTAGGATGGCCTTGGGCTTGTTGAAGCTCCCGCTAAATTGGATATTTTAAGGCATTTATTGAGACACCAAACTGGAGATTATTCCTTGGAATGCTTGAGCCTTATTGATGCCACCCAACGCCTTGGCATTGATTACCACTTCCAACAGGAGATTCAAGTTGTTCTTCAAAGCCTATACGTCTCATCCAACCATCAACAGGACACCAATCTTCACTATACTTGTCTTCTCTTTCGACTTTTGAGACAACAAGGTTATCCCGTGTCCACAGGTCACTACCAACTACTCTATTATATCAACTAAAAGGACAAGCGAGCTACTTAGCCGCCCTAAACACAATCTAACTCTTTCTAATCTTTGTTCATAATTTCAACCAATAGATAGTTTCACAATTTTCTTGGACAACAAGGGAAAGTTCAACCAAGGGCTAACACAAAACGTGAATGGGCTGATGAGCTTATATGAAGCTTCACAGCTATGCATGCATGGCGATGACATACTTGAAGAAGCTGAAACTTTCAGCACCCATGGCCTTAATCATTGCCTGGCTCATCTTGATCATCACATGGCCCCTCTTGTGCGCAACACTTTAGCTCATCCCCACCATAAAAGCGTTGCTAAATTCATGGTGCCTAACTATTTTGGAGACATTCAAAGCACAAACAAATGGATCCATGTTTTGCAAGATGTTGCCAAAGTGGATTTCAATAGAACTCAGCTGCTACACCAAGACGAACTTGTTCAGTTCTTGAAGTAACATAACGTTTATCTATACTATTGTTGTCTTCATTAGAAAAAAATAAAAAAAAAATAAAATCTTTAGATGCGTCCTCATGTTTCTTGATGTTTTGTTAATTATAGATGGTGGAAAGAAACAGGCTTGGCGGAAGAGTTGAAGTTTGCAAGAGATGAACCTATTATATGGTACATAGCATCACTAGTTTGTCTCGGAGATTCATGCTATTCCCAACAAAGACTCCAACTTGGAAAGACCATCTCTTTTGTGTTTCTCATTGATGACCTTTTTGATGTATTTGGAAATCTTAATGAACTCACCCTCTTCACTGAAGCTGTCTACAGGTTGGAACCCATATTCGTCGCTTATGTCATATCAAATTTCATGTTATTAAAATCAACGTTGTTCACTACATTGTAGATGGGATTTGGGTGCTGCTAAAACATTGCCTGATTGCATGGGAGTTTGTTTAAAATCTCTATTTGAAGTTACCAATGATATAAGCTCCATGATCTATAAGAAGCATGGCTGGAATCCCATTGGTTTCTTAAGTAGAGCGGTATGTATCTTTAATTTGATCTCTATAATGTCACCCAAAGTTGTGTTTTGACGTTTGTGTGCAGTGGGGCAAATTATGCAAGGCCTTCTTAGTGGAAACTGAGTGGATGAGTTGTGGATATTCACCAAGTGCAGAGGAATATTTGAGGAATGGCATTGTTAGCACTGGCATCCACGTTATTTTAGTACATGTTTTCTTTCTATTAGGCCAACAAATAAGCCACCAAACTGCAGAGCTTTTGGAAGATGATTTAGACATTATTTCATCTACTGCCATCATACTTCGACTCTGTGATGACATGGGCAGTGCAAAGGTAACGGTATTGACCCATGTCAAGGATTCGAATTACGATTTGAAGTTTAGATGATCCTGACATTTTCGGTGGCTCAACAAAGCCTCCCTTTGGGGTTTGGAAAAAGTTAGAATTTATGACGATTGATTTTAATGTTCGAACATAAACCAGCATTCATATACACGTGCGCAGGACGAGAAGCAAGTGGGGCGAGATGGATCATATGCAAAATACTACATGAATGAGCATCCAAGCATCTCCCATGAAGCCACACACCATCATGTTACGAACAAAATTTCTCAAGCATGGAAGACTCTAAACAAAGAATATCTCTTATCCAACTTATTCCCTGCAAAGTTCACTCAGGCTTCTCTGAACATTGCAAGAGCAGTCCCTTTGGCTAATAATTATGGCTCAAACCAATCATTTATGCCACTTGAAAAGCTCATACAACAATTGTTGTTTCGTGTATATGTGTAACATTGGATCTTCATACACATTTATTACTACAAACTAAAACAAAACCATGATGAATACTCGAAACAAAAATACACATTTATAATTGTTGTGTAATGATAATATCCTACCCCAACAAGGAAAGAAGAAAATCCTTGTAACTTCCTGATGTCTCAGAACGAACAGCATCATGCAGCGTTTTCTTATACTTCCTGTGGTATTCTGTCTTTATATACTGCATATCTATCTCAGTTCTTGTCACAATTATCCTTATCAGTGTGGTATCATCTGTTCCCAACCCCTTCATTGCCTTGTACAATATCTATAATCAAACAATCTCAATCAACATGTTCTTCAATGCTTAACTGCAACTAAACTTCAAAAAAAGAAAATACCTTTGCAAAGTACAACCCAGGATTCTCAGCACACCGCACGATTGTTTGAAGCCCAAATTCAAAATACCCTGAAGTTTCGTTTTTTATTGCCTGCAAATATGTTTTGGTGTTTGTTTGTGTTGATCTAAAATCCTTACATTATTGTAAAACCCGAAGATTGGAACAGTAATAAATAAATGGCACCTTTTTCAAAGAGTTCCCATATAAGTTCTTATAAGTAGAGCTAACAGCAGCAAGATGAGCCCTGCTTCTTTCACTAAAGATCTGTATAAACTTGTCCTCATCAGTACCCCATCTTTTCTCCCCTGCTTTATACAGAGCCTCTGCATCCTTGGCTACCATGTCGCCGTCAATTTCAGGACCTTCATACCGTGGTTTACTAACGTAAGCCAATAGTAGCTGCCAATCAAATCAATAAATCAAACATAACCAATCAAAATGAAGGTTTGTGAAAGTAGTGAAGGGAAAATTGTATGTATATAACCTTCTTGTGATCCCCGGAAGCAACATTTTGAATATCATGTTCGATGTAGGATTGGAACATGGACAAGTAAAGTTGTCGAAGCTGCTGAAGTTGAGTTGAGGTACGAGAACACATTACTTCAGTGGCACGTCTGAGATGAACAGTTTCTCCACATAAAGCCTCCTTTATTATGACAGCATCTCGGCTTGCTGGATCGTACATCCATAGTAAAACGGCTTTCTGCCAATAAAATAAATAAATAAAATAAATAAATGAAGGAATGAATCTAAATCCCAAGAAGCCGAATGAATCTACACGCACCTCAAGGTTACCACTGAGCTCAGATTTCAAGTGTTTGATGAGACCCTTGGAATACATGGCTTTGTATTCACGTTGAATGAGAGCACGTTGGGTTGCATCTCGATGTGCAAGAATGTTGACAACTGCAGCAGTGTCACAGCCAAATCCTGCATGGATGGAATTATTAGGAAGCGCAACAAGGAGAAGAAGTGGAAACTAGAAAAAAAAGAAGTAGAATCTTTCCTTTGAAGGCACGGTGAAGTTGGGCAGCATCGTCCTGAGGTGAAGTTAGGACAGGCGGTATGATCAAAGATGACATGTTTTTTTTTTTTTTTTTTTTTTT
>NW_019268525.1:272630-289363 GCF_002738365.1 Cucurbita moschata
CATTTTTTTTTTTTTTTTTTTTTTCTTCACAGACAAATGTGGGAAGGGAAAGGTTGAGGGGAGAGGATAAATATAGTGGATGGTGATGCTTAATATTAGAATTCAGCTGAGTGAGTGGATTGCACAAAGAAACAAAAAAAACATGTTTGTTTCTCCTTGTTTCTCGCCAACTCTTTCTAACGTTCCACATCATTTTCTCCCAACTCTTTTAACTCTCGCCTCAATCTCCCTTTCTTAATATCAACAAAAAAAACATTAGTACAGGCCACCACTAATACATAACACAACATAACATAAATAGTCTGTAGGATGAAAGTTATTTAAGAAACTTTTATTTAACTAAATTCAAACTTTATTGAAACCAAAGAAATCCAATTTGTAATTTAACAATTTTTTATTCTTTTCAATATTCTAACATAAAATTGGAGAAAGTATTTTCTAAAACAAATTAAGCTGTTTTTTTTTATTTTTTTTTTTTATAGGGATTCAAATATTAGTGTTTTTAAAAACAAATGAATAACTATCAATTATATATTTAAAACAACATTACTTGCATACATGTTATAAAATTTGTTTCAACCATTGTCACAATCAAATAATTGGGGTTTAGAGCGAGATAAACTTAATTTTAATTTATTGGAATCAATAATTTCTAATTTAATATTTAGGAGTTTTGTAGAAAAAAGAATTTAATAGAAACTAAATTATGACTTTCTCAACATTTATATTTTATATATATATATCATTTTATTCTTTTTCCAACTGTACCTCTTCGTTTTCTTCTCCCTCATTTTCTATTGGTTCATACCTTACACTCTCTCTCTCCCAAAATTTCTTTTTCCAACTCTCTCTGAAGTTAAACCCATATACATTGTGTAATTGCCGGCAGTTTTGGACGGAATAATGGCCGGATTTGTGGCCAGCGACAGCGACAGTCCACCAGATGTGGCTCTACTGGACTTTGTTCGAGATGTTGTTCGAATGTCGGCGGGGACGAACAGTCTAAAGGTTTTCAAAAAGGATTGCACCGATCTCGTGCGTCGGATCGTGCTTTTGACGCATTTGTTTCAGGAAATCAGAGACTTTAATGGCGTCCAATTTCGACCTGTTCATACATCTTGCTCTTCTTCTTCTTCTTCTTCTTCTTCTTCTTCTTCTTCTTCTGGGAGTGATTCATCTCCGAGTCCGTGGCTGTGTGATTTGGTGGCGGCATTGAAGGATACTAAACGCCTTGTTTTCATCGCTTCGACTTTCCGGTCCTGCAGTTCTTCTTCTGTACGCGCTTTGTCTAATTTTCTTTCAATCTTCTGTTGGACTTCTGTTGAAATTGGGAGGGGGGAGATGAATTAGCAGCTTGAGGAATTTGAAGAGTAGTATCTCAACTTGATGGTGTTTATTATCATTTTCAGTCTCCTGCATTCATATAAAACTAAATTTCACTTCATTTTCTTCTGGTTAGTAACATAGCTTTTCCGCTTCGAAGTTGTGCTTTATGGAGCTACTGATTGAATGAACGGCCACTTGTTTCTCACGATCTCATGTTTGGTTACTGATTTTCATTCACTAGTGGTGTTAGTTTCTCTACAAAATTTTGATGATGTTGATTTTTGTCATTCGGAGGACAACTGTGATGAATTTTAACTTTGAATGCTGTGGCACCGCTTTCACATATGCTACTTTTGGATGAACTTATTATCTGTCGTGTACACGGTGTTAGTTAGACGAATCAAGAATCTAGAACGAGGAAAGACAAGATCGCTAGATTACTGGGTTATTGATCAGTGTTCATAGTTAGTTCTGTTACGATCTCCACGGCACAGGTGTTTAGTTGCAGATCGTAGCCATTTGATCATACTCGTTATTTCAAACATTGACGTTCATGAATGTTTCTAAGATGTTTGCCGATTTTCTTCTTGTTGAATCAATAATGGGATGGTGTTGATAAGTCCAAATTTACCTTTTCTGAAATTTGTCTACGTTTTAATTTTAAGGAGGAAGTTACCAGGAAGATACTCTTCCAATTCCAATGTGTGACGCTGAAGTTAGAGAATGCTTTGGGAAATCTTCCTTATGATCGCTTTGATATATCAGAGGAAGTTCAAGAACAGGTAGGATTCGACGAAAAAAAGTACGAACTAGTTTTTGACTTTTCAAATTCTGAGCATACTCTAAAATCTTCTATTGATTCTGTAGGTTGAATTAGTGAGAGCTCAGATGAGAAGAGCAGCAGAAAAATATGGCTCTCTGACCGCAATTCCTCCTTCAGTTGTTCAATCTCAGTTGCTAAAGAAAAACATGGATATGTTGAATCTGAACAACTGGGCTGATAACTTTGATGTTGAGGAGAATGGTGTTGTTGATCATGAGATTACAGTGAAATTTGATGAATTTCCAAATTGCAGAGGCTTCATGAATAATGGTGTGGATCAGCTGATTTTCGAAGGACTTGAGAAGAAACTTCCATCCTCCTCAGAGGCTTGTTCTGATGGACAGGATGCTTCTACCAAAAAGAGTGGAGATCAGGTGAAGAACTCAGATGGAGTTTCAATACCTGATGATTTTTTATGCCCCATTTCCCTGGAAATAATGAGGGATCCTGTTATTGTGTCCACAGGACAGGTATGCTTAGTTGAATTCTATGATAATGATTACTTAGATATTTCTTTTGAATTCTATTATCATTTTGGTCCTTATACTTGGAACTCACTCCATTTTAACTTTTAAAGTATAGGGACCAAAATAGAAATTTACCCTTTGATGAATTTGAGCTTAGTGTTGAAGAAACTTGGATTCTTTTATGCCTTTTCTAATAGTTCTCTTTCTAACAACACAGACCTATGAGAGATCTTATGTGCAAAGGTGGATAGATTGTGGGAATACTACTTGCCCCAAAACTCAGCAGAAACTCCAAAACTTGACTCTCACCCCAAATTATGTACTGCGAAGTCTTATTACTCAGTGGTGTGTTGATCACAATATTGAGCAACCGACAGGATTAACCAATGGAAAGATCAAAAAGTGTGATGGATCATACCGTGATGTGTGTGAGGAGATGGCAGCCATTGAAACTCTGGTGCGCAAGCTAACTAGCCATTCGATTGCGGAGCAGAGAGCTTCTGTGACTGAAATTCGATCTCTATCAAAAAGAAGCACGGATAATAGAATTCTGATAGCTGAAGCAGGAGCAATACCAAATTTGGTCAATTTGTTAACTGCTGCTGATGTTTTAATACAAGAGAATGCAGTTACTTCCATTCTCAACCTTTCAATATATGAGAACAATAAGGGACTGATTATGCTTGCTGGTGCAGTACCTTCCATTGTCCAAGTTCTGAGAGTTGGGAGCATGGAAGCGAGAGAAAATGCAGCAGCTACACTTTTCAGCTTGTCTCTTGCTGATGAAAATAGGATAATCATTGGTGCTTCTGGGGCCACTCCGGCTCTTGTGGATTTACTTGAAACTGGAAGCCCAAGAGGGAAAAAGGATGCTGCAACCGCACTATTTAATTTGTGTATCTATCAGGGGAATAAGGGAAGGGCTGTGAGGGCAGGGATCATCCCAGCTCTATTAAGGATGCTCAACGTCTCAGGTAACTCCATGGTCGACGAAGCTCTCACAATAATGTCGGTCCTGGCCAGCCATCAAGAAGCAAAAGTAGCCATGGTGAAAGCCAGTACCATACCTGTTCTAATAGATCTGCTGAGGACCGGATTGGCTCGCAACAAAGAAAATGCTGCTGCTATTTTGCTTGCTCTATGTAAACGAGATACCGACAACCTTTCTTGCATAAGTAGGCTTGGGGCTAAGATTCCGCTGACTGAGCTCTCCAAGAGCGGCACAGAGAGAGCAAAAAGGAAGGCTACCTCACTGTTGGAACATCTTGGAAAACTACAGCAGCTATAGAAAAGGTGTGGATTTGTGAACAAGCATTTTCCATATTTTTCCCACTTTGAGTTCCCCACTACTTTACATTTGACACTTAATTTTCAGCTCCTTCTTCTCCTTGATTGTGATAACAAGGAATTAGGGATGAATGGCTAATGATGGCCACTTTCCGTGAATCTGTTTACTTCATTCCTTCATTATATTGTACAAGTGTGTATAAATTCATTTAACAAAAATTCATTTAACAAATTTGTGTTATAACAAGAAGCTACTGTTTGGGAATACTTGGACTTTCTCACTCTATTTTACCCCCTTTTTCATTGTCCAGTTTCTTCTTGTAACGGTTAGACGAACACGACTCTCCACAATGGTATGATATTACTCACTTATACCAAAAGGCCTCATACCAATAGAGTTAGTATTCCTCACTTATAAATCCATGATCACACCCTAAATTAGTCGATGTGGGACTTCCATCATCCAACAGTAACAACATTTTTCAGTTTTCTCACCGTTCCTTATTCATCTTCTCATGTTGAGTGAAAACAAGGAGGAACGTTAAACAGTAGATTCAGCCAAAAATGATTATCGTGCACAACACAGATAGCTACATATGTATGATGAAGTTAACTAATAAATACATAGTGAGTTCTATGTATATTCTACAAAAGCAAGCTCGTGCAAGATTCAAATGTTTTTAAACTGAAGTAAAAGTCATAACGTAGCACTTCCCGTAGATCATTACTGTATTACTTCAATATACTTATTCATGAATCTTGTTCTTCTCGATAATTAAGATGCTACCGCAATTTCAGTCCCTGCTTCCATTGTCGTCATGAAACTTACACGTCGCTTCTGCATTTTCAACTCGCTCTTTAAAAAAAAAAAATATATATATATATATATATATATAGCACAAAGAATTATATATATTTTTTTATGATTTAAAAATATTAGAAAAATTCCTTGTCACAAATAGTAAGAGGGAAAAGAATGAAGAAATAAACTAATCAATGATATTAAATTTCATTAATGGTAGTTTTCCATTTTACAAAACTATATTAATAATTAGGGGAAAGAAAAGGTTGCGTCTATTATACGATGGAAGAAAATTGTACAAAAAGTTGAGCAATTAATGGCCCCGCACTATCTATTTAATGAATTTGATTGATATCTAACATTTTTTTTTTTTTTTTTTAACTATTGAAAAAATAAGTTAAATTATAAATTTAGATTCATTTTGCTAGATATTTTGTAGGAAAAATAATTATGTAAAACAAAGATGGTCAGGCTAAGAAAAGATTGGCATTAATGGGTTTTGAATACAAAAACACCAATTAAATGAGAATAGTTGATAATTATTTTTAGATTTATTTATTTTCATTAAATAATTTCAAATTGTAAAAGAACTTTATTAATTTTGAAAATTAAAATGAGATGAAAATTCAAACTCCAATAATTATAGGATGGAAAAGTCTGCAAAGATAAGTTACACTAATTAATGGGTTAGAACACCAAGCACTAACCGAATAACCAAATAACCAAATAAAAAGAGACAAATCTGATAGTGAGACTCAACTTGGCAACCTAATTTTATTATTTTGAAAATTAATAATCATTAAAAATAGTCAGTTTAAATATAATTTAGGAACTCGTCAAGATATTTTCTAAAAAGAAACAAATTTGAAGGTATAATATTCTATGGATATTTATAATAAGATGTTGATGTGGTTTTGGCAAAAGAAAAAAAAAACAAATGAAATTAAATATATTGAGTCATTGGATAGTGAGTGAGTCAACTTGGGGTCATCCATTTAAACGAATAAAAGTGAATTATAAATTTAATTAAAGTAAAATGCAATAATAATAATAATAAAAGATGAAAAAGTAAAAGGCATACGCACCTCACGTGGCTTGATGCCATCCTCCTTCTCCTGTTTTGGCGCACTTTTGGAGGCACTTTGTGTGGTTTTATCCATGTAAAGTCCGTACAGTCCCACGATCTTCTCCGCCGCCTCTCCCTTATCTTTGCTTTCCTTCAACAGTTTCTCCACCTCCGCCCTCGGCAGCCTCACCTTCAGCCGTGTCGTTCCCGCTCCCGATGACCCCTCCCCGGCGTCCTCCTCCGCCAACACACTCTTTGGCTTCATGATAGTTAGGTCTGATGCGGAGCGCCGTGCCAGCATCAAACTCTCTAGCCTGTCCTTGGCGCTCATGTGGATTGCGGAACGTATGCGGCGTGGTGGCTGTATTGAGAATAAGAATAAGAATATGAATAAAAGGGTTAAACGTAGAGTAATTAATTAGTTAAGTTTGTAATTTGATTACCGGTTGGTTTGGAAGCTTAGGCAGGTCCACCAGAAAATAGAGGCGCTTCCTGCTGAGGTTTTGGTGGGGTTCCAACGGCTTCGCGCGGACACCGTAGTGCTTCACAGCCTCGGAATCCAGCAGAACGAAGCCGGGATAATCTTTGACAACGTCTCCGGCTTGAACCGGGGTGTTTAGCTTCATGGTTTCCCCGGTGACCTTCATCACCTTCACTGTCTTCTTACCTCCAAACGCGTTTCCCATGGCGCCCAAAAGGGAATGAGCGAAGATAGGCGGTGGGTGTGGCGTATAACACACAATCTTATAATATACAACACTTTGTTTGATGGCCTTAAAAAGCGGTTTCCTTCTTTTGGTCAAACAAAGAAGCCAAAGTTTGAAAATTGAATTAGAACCATACATTAACTTCCCTTTCAACAAATATATTATAATCCTGCATTCATTATTCATTGGATTTGAGGTTTGATCTTAGACATCTTGATCTTGAGCTATGCTTAATGAATCTTGAGCTATGCTTATGTTCTCATTTTATTAGACGTGCCTCGTTAAACAAAAATTTAAAAATTTAATTTCTCATAGGATTTTGTAATTCTTAACAAAAATTTAAAAAAGAAAATGAAGGATATTTTATGAATTTTCCATTTAATTTTGTATTTTATGTAAATTATATAATAGTTTTATTTTATTGGGAGGTTACTAAAAAATGGGAATTGGTGAAGGCGTTAATCACGGGCATGGATCCAAGCATTAGTTTCTTCAAATTCTTCACATCTCTCCCCAAACCTCGCACTTCTTTCCAACCGTCCAAACCAGTTTGATATCGTTTACTTAAAACTCTAAATTTGATTTTTAATACAATTTTTTATTTTATAACAGTTATTATAATTCTTCTTCTTCTTATTATTATTATTTTGTGTTTGTATGGAACACAACAGACACAAAAAGACAAGGAGGATTTTGAGGACACTGAAAAACGCCAAATTTGCAGTGACCTTATCGGAGATTTGACCTTAAAATTATCGTTAATTCTGTATACATAATTAAAACACTCAATTATCTATTTATTTGTAACCATAACCATAACCATAACCATAGGAGGAGTTTCAAGTAAGATTGTATGATGTGGTGTCAATTGTTGTTGCTTGCAAATGATGTATGTGTTATGCACATGCTTTTACACGTTTTCAAAATGCTATGTCAGGGAATAATTAGAGGGCTTCTAACTAACCACTAATGGAGAATTGTTTATCATTAATGACCTACAGGTGTATTGTAGTTGGCTTAAAAATGGTGGTGTTCTCTTTCAGGTTTAGGAAATTATCAAGTCATTAATACAACACAAGGATGAATCCTTTAGGAGCCACCCTATGACCTCATCAATGATGGGCAGTGTCACGTATACATACATATATTGAATTGACAAGGAGGAAAGTATAGCATCATTCATTATTACTACTATTGTTATTGTTGCTAAATATAAGTTAGGTGCGCATTTTGAAATAAACATGCTCCATGGGGCCAACCCCTCTTCCCCATATTTTCCTCTACTTTTCTTCCAACTTCCATCTTCGCACCACCAAAAGGCCTAAAAAGTCTTCACCACTTTTTCTCTCTCTAAATAAAAACTGTTTATTCTCTCTCTCTCTCTCTCTCTCTCCTTCCATTTGAACAGAAAAGAACTGAACTTTTTCACTTTTTCAAAGCCCACCATCCATTAGAGCTCTGATTCAAAGTTCACCTCAAAAGGGTTGATTTCAATTTGTCAAAATATTTGAAAAAAAATTAAGTTTCAAAATTTTAAATATAGATAACAATTACTACTTGAGAATCAAACAAAATTTGTTTCCGAAAAGTTGCAATAAAATATATATTTTAGATGTTCTTTTGTTAAGTCCACTATGGGATTAGTTATTGTTTGTAATAAAATAAAGGTTAGATAATGGTTTTAGTCCAACATTTCTTACAAAAAGACAAACCCATAGCATATTTTAAGATAAAAAAGTATTATAAAAAAAAGCAACTAAAATTGACACTAACACTCACACGCGTACGTAAGGCTTACGTAAAAATTATCTTTTCTAAGTTCAGCCACGTGTTAGATGTTAATGAAGATTTCCCATTAGATTAAAGACCTAAATCTTTGTTTCTTTGTACACGACTGTAAGAGGCGAAAAGGGGTTTAACAAAAGAATGACAGGGATTCCATCAGATTTATCTGCAATTGCAATCCCTTTATTGATCAACAAATGCTTTCATGGACAAAAGAATACAATGATCCATCACAAAATCAACAACACCATTGATCAGGAACTGTGAGAAAATAAGAAGTCATTGCCTTACGAAACCGTTTCTTGTATTGCATCGGAGAGATGATAGTTGGAGAAGCATTCCTCGGCCCTCCGAGTATCCCCGACGCCTTAACCCACGTCTCTAACTGCTTGTCCCATGTATACTGTCTCATGAAATCAATGATGCCTAACACAAGCTCCTTCCTCTCCTCGTCAACCCCGACCAAAAGCGAATAGTCCATAACGTCAATTGACTGAAGAACAACGTGAAAAATCAGTATATTTGCTCCAACATGAAGAAATTATTAAGTACTGAATGCAAACAAACATCCATCCATCCATCCAAGTTCATGCTCAGTTAATCCAAACCAAATGCAAAAACAAAGACTGATATCAGAATTCAAGAATGCAGCTTCTTACCGCCAAAAAATATGTGTCATTCCAGATGGCCCTTTCAAGATTTCTTTTGGCCTTGCTTCCGAGAAATATAGGTTTTGTCCGCAATGCTTCTAAAAGGTTCTGATCGAGTAGAACCTTGTCTGCCCCAGTCGTGTCCGGGTTGTAACGAGCTCGTGAAGATCCCTTCAGGTCATAAACCTTTGAGATATTTCTCATGAAGAAAAGATTCTCCATCACCATCAAATCCATCTTCACTTCTTTCCCACCTTTCAGGTGTTTAACAGTCACCTGCCACAAACATCCCAAACACTTTGTAAACCAAAATAGTAATTTAATGGTTAAATTATAAATTTGGTTCTTACGATTTCGAGAAAGTTAGAATTTAGTTCATATGGATTCAAATGTTAGAAGTAGTTCCTAAATATTTTTACCTGATAGATCCCAAGAATTTTTGCAAGGCAAGTTGGACTTCCAGAGTTAAGAGCTTGGGACAAGTACTTGAAATATTGAGGAGCAAACTCCTCAAAAGAATCAAGCTCTGTTCTCGTGACTTGTTTTATAATGAATCTTTCATCCAAAGACTTGGCGAAGTATACATTACTTTTTCCACCTTGTGCACTCCATTTACGACACCGACTTAAAGACCTCACAAAATCCACACCCTTGGGGCAGCACTTCTTCCTAAGGATGTCAAATTGCTTTGCGAAATAGCAAGTCACAGAGAAATTGACTTTACCTCCAGATGTTGAAGATTCATCGGTGAACGAAATCCTCAAATGAGGAGATTTTTTGGGATCCGAAAACAGGGTCCTCAAGGTTGTAGGATCTTCAGAGCCATAGTTTCCATAGTGAATATAGTCCAAGTTCAGAGCACCAAAAGACTGCCAAGCTGAAAGAGTTGAAGGACGAGAATCTTCGATGATCCTAGGGACACTCCGACCTCCCTCATTGTCGGTAAATTTATTAGCAACCCAGTCGTCATACTCTCTAGAGTTGAGGGCGTATGCAATTATGCTAGTAGGTTCATTGTCGTAAACAGCAATAACTGCATCAATATTGCCAGTCTGTGGAAGCAGCAGACGAACGCCTTCCGGGACATGAGATGCTGAGATAAAAGATGGAGTTGAACTGAGTAATAAATTTAACTTTTGTGTCTCAAATGGTAACACTTGAGAGTGAGCTCTAGTTAAACTGGAAACAGGATCCCTCAGCATACTATTGTAATCTGCAGAAGCATGGAAAGATCTAATTGTTGACAACTGAAAAGTGGATGGATGCAATCCTTTCCTGATTCTCTCTTGCATTCTTATTGCAGAATCAAAGGAATGAACTCTCACAGGTGACATCAATACCCTTCTCAGTTGAGGATTATCATTTTGACTCATTTGCTTTGTTGCCCCGTCTGGAGGTTCTTGTGCTTGCAGTGTCGAAACAGCCTGTGGTTTCGTCACAGATTGCTCGGATCCAGACCATGCACAATCTATTCTCTCAGAGAGAGTTGATTCATAAGAAGGAATGCCTTCAATTGAGGCTATTACGGCAGTCATTTCCTCATCTGTGTGTTCTTCCCTGCAGACTTGATGTAAGGTTGATTTGGAGCATTCTAATGCTGTGGGTTCTTCCTTCGGCATTGATTGTAAATCATTTCCAGCAGACTTGTGGACCGAAGAAGATTCATGAATGTTCTCATTGCAGCCAAATTCAATTTTGTCATCACTCTGAGCAGAATCTCTTTTCAAAACTCTCTTTAGAGGAGACGATACATCAGTCTTGGGATTTGAAAGCTTTTTAAGGAGAGAATCTAGTGAATAAAGGCGGTGATCCCAGTAGTGTGTATGAATTAATAGGGAACGCCTCAAGCAATTTAGTTCCAGAATGTCGACAGAAATCATCCCCAGTAGCGAAGGTTCCATCATGAAAGGTTTCAGCAAACCCTATTAAATCAGCAATTAATTAGATATACCCGTAAATATTAAACATAGATTCATATACAAATGTGCAATGACAACAATACAAGTTTATCATATTCAAATTGTTCTCAGCACTTACGATATAATCACTTCGCTCCTTTTGAATCAGTTCTTTCAGTTGCATGATGTGGCTTTGCATCTCACTCGAGTCTGACGATTCCTGCATGGACAACTTGCTTTTCTGTTCCATCCTATCAACAATATCAGAAATCTCTGCATACAAGCTTTCCATTTTGCCAATGATCTGATTGAAAGCCAATAAAGTACTTGAGTAAACAAAAGCAAGATTCTAAAATCATGTAAATTACATTCTGAATTCTCAAGACAACCTCTGAAGCTTCTTTTGATATCCATTCCTGTCTAACATGGCTATTGAACTCGAGCATAGAAGGGGGCAAGGTAACAGAGAGAATATCAATGGTCGAATATCTGAAGAAAGCAACCATGCTCCCAAACCTGTGGAAATTTCGTATTCAGTGACAATCAACATCCAATAACAATTTTAAAACTAATGCTGAACTCAGATGCCCAACACACCCATAGAAACGGAGGCAGTCTCTCTGCAATGAATGACCACAAGTTGCAACTCGATTTGCAGTTGCATGGTTTGAGAAACTAAGCTCCAAAAATTTTCCAAAAGAAAGCCCCCAGGCAGCATCAGACATAATAACCCTAGGAGTTGCTGGGGGGACTCCATCTATTTGGGCGCACTTGAGGCACCTGTGCCACATCCATATCCTGCCATCTTCTTCCCCAGGAAGCTTTATAGAGGGTAGGCGTCTAACATTAATTGTAAGATTACCCTGCTGATGGGTGTAACATTGAACGTGGGCCTCAGCGGACTCCTTACAGGATCGACAGCTTGATGTCTGCAGCAAGAACCCAAACCACAATTACTCAGCTACCCAGAGAAGTCAACTTTATGTTTCAATTGGATATATACGGAATAAGGAAATAAAATAAACCTGGGCAAAGAGATCATCACATAAGAATTTCCCTAAAGGCTTGTCGAAACGGCCATAAAACTTTATGCGCAAAAGACGAGAGCGCTCACATACAGTTCCTTTAAGTACACAATGGCTTGAAAAAGATACCAAAATGCTCTGGTGAGTATCTGCTGCTGAGAAGCATTCACTAGAGAGATCGTTTTCATCAAAACTTTCAGACTTCTGAAACTCTGTAATCCCTCCAGATTTCTCCCTTCTCCGTTCCAAAGTTTCTGCCAATTCAGATTCAGAAAGACTTCGAACATCGAAGGGAACTGTTTCACCATCCTTTAATTCCTCATAATGACTAAGAGATGGATTTAGACCAACATCGGATGGTGAATGATCATTGAATATGCCAGGAAATGTATCAACGATGCTAGACTCTTCTTCAAAGCCAGTAGACAGTAGAAAGTTATTATTATCAAGGTGGTGATACATTGGATATATTTTAGATTCTTCAAGCTCAGCGCTAAGAGCAGAAACTTTATATCCAGTGGAGACATCAACTAGACAATTGGATGACATTGTAACATCGGGATTCCCAGATGATGAATTATCTTCAACAGAAAGAGAGCGCTTTGGCATCTTAGGCAGAGAAGCACCTTCGTCCACAAGAAAGGAAGTCTCAAGAGATAAGTGATATGCTGCAAATACTGCATATTGAACAACATGTTTAACTTTTTTAAGTTCTTCACGACACATGCCTTTCAGCAAGACCTATGATAAGAATTGTGACATGATTAGAAGCAAAACAGAAATTCTAAAAAATAACATTTTTCTAAGTCCACAGGATTCATATCATGACTCCTTTGACAATCAAGCATAAACTATTTACATAACCAAAAAACCAAATATTTTGTTTCTATGAGTTGTCTTTTTGTTTACTAAATAACTATTCGTCGACATTTTTTAAACACGAAACAAGAACATCTTAAAGAAAATTGAAAGGTTAAGATATAGTAAAACACTCACTGTAGAGGTATTACAACAAGGTACCAAAACAGATTCATCAACATATTAAAGCATAAGCGAATATTGATGCATTATATTATTTAGTTTGTATAAGTAAGAAAACATAACTAAAGACAGAAAAGTTAAACAAGTCCTAAATTAAAACTCAATTCAAAAGTAGCCAACAAAAACATTTTGAAGAAGTATCCACAAGAAACCAAATAATTTTCTAGCTAGAATTACCGTGCAACCCAAGCGCTTTGGACATCCTTCAAAGAACATCAAGGTCTTGGACATTTTTTTATTTTGATCGACAGACCCATACTCTTCAGTCACTCTCTCTAACCGGAAAAGTTCACAATGTCCTAATCGTGAAATGGACATATGATCAATTGATGGAGTAAGTGAAGCACCGGTGCAACGGGCTATACGCTCTAGTAAGGGCCTTTTAACATTCAGCACCAGAGATATTTCCTTGGCCAGCAGATATTCCTGTGCACGCGAAGAAACACTTTTTTCCACCAGCAGAACATTGGGGCGGAGAGACTCTATTCTTGAAATAATTGTTTTCAGATGATCATTTTCCTGCAAAAATAGGATGCAGAAAAATAAGAAGTCAAAAAAAGAAAAAAACTACTAACTAGTTCTAGCATTTTGTATGCATAGAAAACTTAAGTATGTGTAAAACTAAGACAAACTAATTAGTTACAAGTACCTGATGTAATAATGTATTAAAAGAGGCTAAGTGGTCAGAAACTTCGTGATATTCAAGGGATCCTCCTAAAAGAAGTAACCTAGCATTTTTGAATTGTGAGGTCATGCGTTTGTGCTTTATGTTTTTTGTACAAACAACTCCCTTTATAAGTGTGCTGCAGAAAAAAGATAAACAACTTCAAGACATTAGTCAAAACATACGATATAGACGTGGACATTGAAGCTATTTGTTCAGAAGGATATTCCAAGCTGCAGTATCAAATAGCCATAAGTTATACCTTTCACGAAGGTGCCCCGATGCTACACATTTTACTTTTATATAGTCCCCAGGATCCATGCTGCCTCCTCTGCTAGTATCCGGTCTCACAAAATTTGCAGCTTGCCAGGCTATTGTGGTAATTACATCAACCCAGTCCTCAACAGAATCTCCTCCAGATTTGATATCCTCCCCCTGTAACAGTTGGGCAACAAGAGCCCTAAAGTGGCCCTGAACCATAGCTCTAAGAGGCTCCTTATTCTCCTCATGCAAATTTTGCTTTGCTGGAAACATGCTAGAAAGGCTTCTGCTCGCAGAGAACATAGCGCCGGAATCCCCAATATCATCGTCTTCATCATCATAGGCAAAGAAATTATTCTCCAACTCATCACTTTCATCATCAGGAGGTGGAGGGAACCATATTCGACCATTGTTTTCAAAATCTAAAAGTGTTCCTGCATTTTCATCTAGGTTCTGAGTGGATGGCAGGACACTAGAGAAGGGATGTTTATTATCATCGGACCTATTTAAAATGGCCTCAGCCTCTTGAGGCAATAGATTCAACCTTTGGCCTGGATCTACACTCTGTACAACATGATCAGCTTTATTTGAAGTATAATCACTCCTTGAGGGGCTGGCAGAAGGACTTGATTCCTCAAAATGAGAACTAAAGAACTCGTTTCTAGTACTAATACTACTTGACTCTATGTCTGAACTGTCACGAAAATAATCACTTGATGGGCTAAAAAAATGTCTCCCAGAATCCTCTCCATCATCTTCATCACTCCTACATTATTACAATAAGATTAAATGAGACAAGTGTATCGAATCATTTCATGTCACTATCCTGTATTAGTATTAGAATTTGAAGAAATTGAACATCAAGGAGGGGCAACAACATTTTACATATAATTTGATTTCTTGATTTAAAGTACAAGAATACCAAAAGGTATTAGGAGAAACATGCATTCGAATTCAAATCAAATGTTACCAGTTGGGAGAGTGGTGAACAGAAATAGGAGATGGATGATCATTGAACAAGCTTAAAAGCCCATTTGATGCTGCATAAGGAGAATAGCCACAATCTTGTGACTCAAGATATCGACACAAGCGATCATCAGGAATTGATTCGGTTTTCATAGGAGACTTGTATGTACCATGATAACTAGGAGAAGGAGCTTCTGGGCTATATCTGGGAGAGACAGAAGAATATACTTTCTCACTCTGTCTCCCTCCACCTTCATGCCGTAGGTTGCCATCGGAACAAAACTTGCACGACTTGGTTGTCTTCACAGCTTCATTACCCACCTTCATAACATCTGATTGAACAACATAAGATTCATAACCCCGAATACATTTTCTGCAAGATGATTGACTACAACTCTGGCACAGGTATACTAGAGAAGTCTTTGAGAAGCTCGTATCACACTCACAACACATCTTGTAACTTTTGTTAGGCGCCACAAATTCTTCTGATAAGCACACTGATGAATCAGGTCCCCAGGAAATCCAAGACCTAACCTTCTCAATCAGATCTGATAGTGAACTATCAGGAATTCCCATAAAATTCAATCATCCAAGAAGAATTAAAACCTCGATGACCCCTCAAAATTGAAACAGTATAAGACCACTCCTCTTTCAAGTTCCAAATATGGAAATCTTTTATTGTCTTTCACACATAATAAGAAAACGGAAAAGGAAAAGGAAAACCTATCCCTTGGAAACAAAATACCCACAAAAGTTCCAATAAAAAAGAAGAAACTGATATTACCCACAATTAAAAATGATGGGGTGCTTTGGGATGTGTATGTATGAGTCTCAAGACTGTATACTACGTATTTCTTCCCCTCTTTCTGTCTCTCAAAATGGGGGCCAAAAGCCAGAGAAGATGAAAAAAATTAACAAATCCTCCAGGAAATATATCAAGAGAAGGATATATAAAAAGCTATGAACAAACCCGAGATACCCCAAAATCTAGCAGTATTTACACCAAAATCCTATCGTAGTTACAACCCCGAAGACCAGAGAACCCAACAAAGACCAGTATCATCACCTACAACAATAACAACAACAAGAACAAGGAACCACAAAACGAAACCTTACAGCCTAAATGATGCCAGAGACCTCAAGAATGAATCAGGCAACCGATTAAAGCATCCCAAGGACAGAATCCAGTAAAAAACGATCATATGTAAGAAAGGGTCGAAGATCAGCGAAGAGAGTTAACCTGATTCGATAGACATAAGGAAACACAAGTCAAGTCAAAATTGGGCACCCCCAGAAGAACAAACACCAAAAGAAGACCAGATTGGACTAAGAAAAAGCAGGATCAGATGGAGAAACAGCAGGTAGTGAAGAAGAAGAAGAAAAAACTGGAAAAGGATTTGGGTTTTAAATGCTTGGTAAAATAAGAATCAAAAGGAGGTATAGAAGGAGTACGGAGAAGGTTCCTTTTCTATCGGAATCAGTAGCTCGCATATCGAAGCTGAAAATTCCGTTGCTGTTACCCCAACAACCACCAACCTCACTGTTCGTCATTCCCACCGGAAGAACCATGTGCTGCTTTAATCCACCATTCTTTCGTTTCCCTTCTGATTTCACTTCAATTCTTTGCCGGGTTTTTTTCTTCTTCTCTCTGTACTCTCTCTTCTGCTCTGCTTCTTTTTCCTTTTATAATTATCGAACAAGAAATCTGCATATGCGGCTGTGCCTCAAAAATAAAAAAATGATCGGACCCATCAAAATACTTTTCTTTTCTCTCTCATCTATTTTCTTTTGCGTTTAAATTCCAACTTAGCCCTTCAGTTTTCAGCTTATTTCATTTTTGTACATTACTTTAGTAAAAAATATATATATATATATACACACGGAAAAGTTTTAATTCTATTTTGGGCCTTTTTTTTTTTTTTTTTTTTTTTTTTTTTTTTTTTTTTTTTTTTTTTTTTTTTTTTT
>NW_019268525.1:289506-290002 GCF_002738365.1 Cucurbita moschata
TTTTTTTTTTTTTTTTTTTTTTTTTTTTTTTTTTTTTTTTTGTTAATTTTTTAATTTAAGGTTTTGGAGTTCAAATCCATGCTGTTGATTGGTCAACAAGTCGGCGTAGAAAGATGAAGAAGCACAGTCAGCTCTAATTCACCCTCACTTTTGTTTAATTACTTCAAAAATACATATATTCTTCTAAAAATTATAATATTATCTTTCATCGACTATATTTGAATGTTATTGTTTTAAACTTCAACTAAATCAGAATTTTAATGGCTATCACTCTATTTTAGAATTCTAACATTTTTTTATTTCAAATTATTTTAAAAATATTTATAAAACGTCAATAATAAATATTCCATATTTTTTTAATGAAAACAAAATTTAATATAGTATACATATATATAAATTAGATTAATATTAAATATATTATCTAAAAGAAATTATAGAACTTTTTTTTATAATAAAATTGTAGTTTTTTTTTTTTTTTTTTTTTTTTTTTTTGGGC
>NW_019268525.1:290121-323290 GCF_002738365.1 Cucurbita moschata
TTTTTTTTTTTTTTTTTTGTTCTTTTTGGGGCCATGCCCACTTTAAGCGCGTGTGTTGCCTGCGAGTTTGACAACGCTGGAACGTGGATTGGGGCAAAGGTTAACCGGTCAAATTTTACACCCAACCAAACTATGGCTGTTGCCTTCAACTTTTAGAATGCTACAATTTTTATGTGGGTTTTCAAAATACTTATTTTAGTTTTTTCAAAATATATTTTATTTTAATATTTAAGCTTTAAAAATATTTATTTTAATTTTGAATTTTAAAATTTTAATCATTATTTTTGTTATTAATTTTTAAAGAAAATTATAATAAAATTTATTAAATTGAGTATACATTAATGACTTAAAATATATTTTTTTTACTAAGAAATGGAATATTCAAATCTTTCTACTCCTCCGTTGAAGTAAAAAAAATTAAAATTGTTGAACATATGGATTTGTTTTGGACTCGTAAATAGTATTAAAATACACTTTTTTTTAATATTCGAAAATCAAAATAGTTTTTTTTTTTCTGTTCATAAATTAAATATGCATTTGAGAGCTTACGAGAGACAAAAAAAAATTGAGAATTAAACTTTAATGTATTTATTTTAAAATTAAATATTATTTTCTGTATGAAGTATTGAATATCCTATTTTGATTATTAAAAAAAACAAAAAAATGATATGTACGCTAGTTTGTAAATCAAAATAGGATCTAAATTAAAAAATAAATATATTAAATTTATGATATTTTATTCTCTCTATTTGAATAATAACCAACATCATTATCATCGAATGAAGAAAAAATAGCTTTCCTTTTTATTAAAAAAAAATTAGGTCATATTATTTAAAATTATACTTGTTTTTTCAAAGCTTTTGATTTTTTTTCTTAAAAAACACATTTGAACTCTAAATTAAATTAAAAAATTTTAAAAATAAAATAAAAACTTTAAAACTAATTATTTTCAAATTTTAACTTTTTAAAAATTAGATAATAATAATATAAGGAACAATAGAAAGAAAATAGTGTTTATAAATTTAATTTCACCAAATTGCTACCATTTAAACCTATATTTTTTAATAAGCGTTTCAAATTTACTTTTTTATTTTTATTTTTATTATTATTAAAAGAAATATTTTAAAAAAAATGCATTGGAGATTAAATTTTGTACAATTATATGGAAAATGAAATAAAAAATAAAAATTGGAACGATATCCATAAGGTGGAGAGGAGAATCACCAAAATAATCATAAAAAGAAATTCGAAAATAAAAGGACTCCGTCTTAAAAGGAAATGAGATGGAGACCAAAAGAGAAGAAGCTAGAGCGAAAGCAAAAGCAAAAGCAATGGCGACAGGGATAGCTTCGTTTGGTGATACAACAGCGTCTTAAGAGAGCGACGTGCCTGCTGACAAGATTCACCGAAAGATAAGCCCCTTCCTCAAATATTATTCATTTACAATCCATTCATCCTGTCCTTCCTTCAATTCTGTTTTCCTCTTGCCTTTCGGCAGCAAATCGATTCATTAGTTTGAAATAACATCATCTGGATTGATTTGTAATTGCGTTTTTTCAAGGTAGATGACTAGACAAAGCGAATGGTCCAAAATGCACACCAAGTGTTTGTGAAAATGTTTGCGTCATTTTTGATACACCAATGGCATCGGTCGGGCGGGTGGGTGAAAAGAAACGTACTGCCTGCGCCGCCCATGGGCGGATTAGTCATCATGCCTGACTCAGCTCCACGTGAATGGTATGGTATGGTATCCTCTTTTTTCTTCTTTGAATCGCTGCTTTTTGTTGGGAAATTCGTATTTAAACCTCTGCATGTTTTAGTTTTCTATTGCGATTATTTGTCAAGATAGGGCTACTTTGGTCCCACATATTTGATTATTTTTTTTTATGTTAGATTCCTCTCATATGTCATTTATATGTATAATTGTAGATGTGGTAGCTAAAGTCAATATATGATTTGGATAATGTTGGTCTGGAAGATGAGGATGGGAACCACTTAGGACCCTTCCCATACCTCATATCGCGACCCTCTCTTTTAGACTTTTGTGGCTTAATTAATGTGTTTCCTATGTATTTTGCAAATTTCTAAACCCATAAATGTTTTCTTCTTGTGATTTTGACCCATTAAAAGTGTCTTTCTTGTATTCTGATTAATTGTACGCTTAATAAATAATATTGGAGATTTGGAAGAGTAAAAAGTACCTCCTTTTCAAAATTTTCGTGATGTTCTGCTATGTAGTCAAATCTGATTTTGGAAATTCCAAAAAGCTTATTTTCTTTTTGAAAATGTCTTAATAATCGTTTTAAAGTGCTTCTTTAAACTACTAATCTTAAAATCATCTCAAATCCTATTTTAAAAAAGAGAGAGAAAAAAAGAAATCGCAAACTCTATATGGATATATTTGGCAATGTTTTTATTTTTGGAAATAGGTAGTTTTTAGTAAATACTTATTTAGTAAACATTTACTCAAATGTTTAGTTATATACTTCCAAGAATGTTTTTAAGTGCTTCTCAATTCCAGGACGTGGGTTAAAAGCAGTTTATGAGGGTTTTCTGATTTTTCTAAAAGTAATTTTATGTTATGTTAATTTCAAATATGGTAGAAGAGATGTTATGTATTAATTTTTGGGATTGAGGTTTGGATGATTCCCTAAGAAAAGAAGAAAGATAAAATATTATCGCCCCTCCACTTTAAAGCAAAATTAGCATCTAAACCAAAAATTCAAGTGCTTTTTGATTAATTATCGTCGAGGAAAGGCATCTTCCAAAATTGTCAAATAAAGTTAGGGAGTGTGTTGTGGTTTGATCGTAATGATACCTTTTTGGAAAAAGGAGAATCGCCATCAAATTCATGTAAAATTCTGGGGAATGGTCGGCTAGAAAACCCCAAATGACATGACTTGGCACAATCCCCACTGGCCATAGTTTCTAATTTTTTTATTTTTTTTTTAATTAGTGGTGCCTTTCTGTAAACCAATTTCAAGGATATAGCTTTGTTTTGGCCCAGCCTAAACTTTTGGTTTTCCTGATCTCATCACTGTGGTTAGGAAAAAAGTTGCTTTCATTATTGATGAAGAGAAGCTTCAATTTCAAGTGGGAATAACATAGACCTTCAAATCATTATGGATTTTTCTTTTGTGTTTTTGTGTGATCAGGTATCTCAACTATGAACCACACGCCTAGCTCGTGACAAAACTCCCCCTCCCCCTCCCCCTCTGTCTCAAGTCTGTTGGATTTGAGGTATGAGCTCCTAGCATTAGCAGCGTAAGCTTTTATCCGGGCCTAGTTTAGACCAGTCTTGTTCTCAAACCAAATACCAATACAATATTTCCATTTTATTCAATGTGTAAATTCATGTTGATGCTCATTCACGAGCATAACTTTTATATTTGTAGAAAAAAATGATAGGGTATTTTAGAAAGCTTTGCCTTGGGCTTAGGGAATAAGAATGGAAAACAGGGACGAGTGATTCTATTTGTAACGGTTCAAGCCCACCGCTACTAGATATTTTCATTTTTTAACTTTTTTTTTTTTCTTGGGCTTTCCCTCAAAGTTTTTGAAACAAGTTTACCAGGGAGAGATTTTTACCCCCTTAGAAAGAACCTCTAATTGATCCTATTTGTAACTGCCCAAGTCCACTATTATCCTTGTAAACAATGTTTCGTTCTCCTCCCAACCGATGTGAGATCACATAGAACCCCTCATTGATCCTACGTGGAAGAATTGAAGAATGACACGTGGGGGGCATGAGTGAATATAAAGGGTCAAAATTAGTGAGGGAAGCGTGAGGGTCGTGTCTCAACCTTGAATAGTTTGAGTAGAACAAGAAAACAAGGTGAAGGTGAGGGTGAGCATTAAAAGTGAATAAAAGGCAATGAGGAAGCATCGATGTGACGAGGGTTGTAAAAGGCAAGCAGTTTGGGTTTGCAGGAATAGAAGATAGGGATGATTCAAAGATCGAATTCAACTCTCTTTTCTTATTTAATGTTTGTTTGGATTGAAAGGATGGAGGGAGTGAGTGAGGAGCAATAAAGTGGGTGTAAACCAATGGGAAAGGCATTTCACCTGCTCCCTGCAACAAAGAGAGACAGAGAAACGTATGTTAAAAGAAGACTTTTACAGCCACCATGTTTTGGACATTTCGTAGGTTTCTCTACTAACCTCCTACCACCTCTGAAATCCAAGGGAATAACATCCAAACCTCTCTCAACCTTTGTTCCTTAGCTATTGGGGAAATTGATAAATACTTTTATATTATCCTTTACAATTTGACACGTCATAAAGCTACTCTTTCTGATGTGGCTAACAACGAAGGGAGGTGATGCATAATTTGTCCGTATCTTTCCCTTTGCCCTTCCTAACTTTTCACTCTTTTCCATTCAAACATAAGTTTAATTATAGCTTACCAGATTTGAGATTTTATATTTATGCTCACAGGTCTTTAAACTTTTAATTTTTTTTTTTTTACTTTTACTTTTATTTTTAAAATGTTTTTATTTTGTGTCAAATGATCTCGAGCCTCTTTTAAAATTAATAGATCTATAAGATAAATTTTACAATTTTATGTTTAAGGAGATAACGAGGTTTCAATTTTGTATGCAATTCCATGAATTTGAAAAAGTATCAAACGGGTCGTAGACCTATTAGATACTAAATTAAAAATTTTAAAACGTATTGAGGCCTATTATACATAATAGAATTATTTTTTATATGTATAGTGACTTGTTATTCTCAAATCTAAAAATGTAAAAAACTGAACTTATAATTGAATGAAGTTTTGTCCTTAGACTATTTAAGCATTTTGTTTAAGGGGTGCTTGTGCTTAATTTTTCATAAACCTTTTCCAAAAAGCAAAACTCCTTCAAAATTAGTAAAATATCAATTTATAGCCTAAATTGTATCAGGCTGAAAACTACGCACAAACTTTTATATATCAATTAAACTCTTCATAATTTTATAAAATATGTTGTTTTGATTTAAGTATTGATTTTATTTAAACATGTGAAGTTCTGTAGCTCAGTTGGTTAAACCGTTGGTCTTATGAGCTGAAGGTTGCGGGTTCGAACCCTGCTAGAACCACTCATGTTCTTAAGAAAGAAAAGGAAGAAAAAGGTTGAAGCAGCATATAATTGTTAAAAGCTGAAACAAGCTCCAATAATTGAGTGCCTTCAACACTAAACACTACCAAACTACGTGGGGATTTAGATTTCAAATGGTTTTTATCCCTAGTCCGTATAGGTCGTCATATCCCCACTTTCATTAGGCTTCTGCTCAAAACTTGTCCTCTCCTTGCAGTAAACAAAAAGGAGATGGAATCATATTGGATGATAAAGGCAGTCAGTGAAAATAAAGAGACCTCTCTACCCACTTGTGTGGCTCTGGTTTTCTTAAGTTTTCCATGAAATTCCCACTGTCGTTCTACAAAAGTTCTCTTCTTTGCTTCAGCTTTTATAAATAGAAATTTATTTTAACTCCGACATTGTTTCTGTGTTGCATGGTGAAGATTTTAGCATAACTAGCAGAGACCAACTGTTTGGATAACTACATCAGAGGACTCTATGATTTGATATTGATGAACCATCCAGTAACAACGTCAACCTCTTGATCGTATTTTGATACAGATGCAGGCATTGCAGTTATTTTACAGGACATCACGTGTTGATTACATGATAAAGGGACATCCTTTCTTCAGTTCCCAAAAGTTGTTATTACTTCTAACCAACTTCTTCTTGGGTTTCTTATACTTGTTTTGAAACAAACATTTCGTTACACAAAGGTAATCACTAATCAACGTGCATTCAATTTCCCAGAGATGTCTACACCAGTTGAAACAACTCAAGTTCATCGCTAGCAGATATTGTCTCTTTTAGCCTATATTGCATCCTATATTGCATCAAATTTACAGTTTTAAAATGTGTCTCTTTCCCTTCTCCAACAGATGAGAGATCTTATATACGCCCCTTATAAGTGATGACTCCATATGTAGGGTCTCAAATCCACCCCTCTCAAACGCTCTATGTCCTCGCTGGCATACCACCTCCGGTAAGCTCCAATACCATTTGTAACAACTGAAGCCCATTACTTATTAAAGTCGGATCTCACATCAGGTATCGCCATCAACCGAAATGACTTATTTCACTATTTAAAAAAGAAACCATGAAAATTGTAAGAGCCAGAAAATACGAATTACCATAGAATGTGTGCCGATTCTCAGATGTATGGTGGGTGCACATGAATTCGGGAAAGTCCTTGAGACACATCATAACAACAAATTTAGACTCATTTGAACAGGTAGTGATAAGCACGTAATATGTGGGTGGCTACTATGTTATTACAAAGTAGTAGATTATTATCTCATTGGACCACCAGAGGATGAAAGCTAGAAACTGAAGAGAAATTGAGAGCCAAGGGGAACTCAAAAGAGAGCTGAGAGTGAGGGAGATTGAGGAAGGGGGAGTACTCATGATCGGTGAGTGTTGAACTGTGGGGAACTCAAAAGAGAGCTGAGAGTGAGGGAGATTGAGGAAGGGGGAGTACTCATGATCGGTGAGTGTTGAACTGTGGGGAACTCAAAAGAGAGCTGAGAGTGAGGGAGATTGAGGAAGGGGGAGTACTCATGATCGGTGAGTGTTGAACTGTGGGGAACTCAAAAGAGAGCTGAGAGTGAGGGAGATTGAGGAAGGGGGAGTACTCATGATCGGTGAGTGTTGAACTGTGGGGAACTCAAAAGAGAGCTGAGAGTGAGGGAGATTGAGGAAGGGGGAGTACTCATGATCGGTGAGTGTTGAACTGTGGGGAACTCAAAAGAGAGCTGAGAGTGAGGGAGATTGAGGAAGGGGGAGTACTCATGATCGGTGAGTGTTGAACTGTGGGGAACTCAAAAGAGAGCTGAGAGTGAGGGAGATTGAGGAAGGGGGAGTACTCATGATCGGTGAGTGTTGAACTGTGGGGAACTCAAAAGAGAGCTGAGAGTGAGGGAGATTGAGGAAGGGGGAGTACTCATGATCGGTGAGTGTTGAACTGTGGGGAACTCAAAAGAGAGCTGAGAGTGAGGGAGATTGAGGAAGGGGGAGTACTCATGATCGGTGAGTGTTGAACTGTGGGGAACTCAAAAGAGAGCTGAGAGTGAGGGAGATTGAGGAAGGGGGAGTACTCATGATCGGTGAGTGTTGAACTGTGGGGAACTCAAAAGAGAGCTGAGAGTGAGGGAGATTGAGGAAGGGGGAGTACTCATGATCGGTGAGTGTTGAACTGTGGGGAACTCAAAAGAGAGCTGAGAGTGAGGGAGATTGAGGAAGGGGGAGTACTCATGATCGGTGAGTGTTGAACTGTGGGGAACTCAAAAGAGAGCTGAGAGTGAGGGAGATTGAGGAAGGGGGAGTACTCATGATCGGTGAGTGTTGAACTGTGGGGAACTCAAAAGAGAGCTGAGAGTGAGGGAGATTGAGGAAGGGGGAGTACTCATGATCGGTGAGTGTTGAACTGTGATAAAATAAGAAGGAAGAAGAGATAAACGAAGTTACTTCCCCTTTTGGTTCTTTCTCTGCATAAAAAATTGAAATGTATATATATATAAAGAGAGATTGGATTGGATTGATATAATATAGTATAAAATTATATATGTGAAAAAAAAAGAAAAAAAAAACAAGAGGAATCTAAATACTTGGAAGTTGAAATTTTTCTGCATTGATCTGAACTCGTGGAAATTTACACCAAAATTGTTGGGATCCTCGAAAAATTACAAAACTACTCTTACTAGCTACATGTTCACATCAGTTCCACACATGTACATCGGAGCCTTGGTAGATGTGTAATTCCTTGGGCCCTTCAGTAATTTCACACTCAGAAGTTCCGTAAGAAGGCCAACAATTGAAATCGAAGCCTTTCGCCATTTCCATCAACATCCCCTGCAACTCCTCCAAGCTATAGCTTTTTTCCTGTTCTCAACAATGGCGGATTCCGTTTAGGAAAACCTCGAAATTACGAGAACTAACAACGGCGCAGTATTGTATAAGGGCACTTTGTTATTTTACCTCTCTCTTCTTGTCTTCCGCTATTAGCGACCACAGTTCTTGCATGAAATCGCACATTCCCTGGAGAAGACAACAATGGAGGAATTGTCAGATAAGAGTGCCACTTTTTGAAGGCAGAAGAGAAGGCTGATAAGTTCTACTAAGGTTTTACTAACTACCACCTCGTCGTTTTCGTCATCATCAAAATCTTGAATTCCGGCGTCGTATCGCGTTCTCTTTCTCTCATCCGATAGAACTGATCCAACAAGATAAAACACAATCAGATCACGTTTTTCTGGATAGTTCTGAACAACACATACGGACGAATTAGTTTCGGAGGAACTAGGGCTTTTTAACACACCTGAATAGGCTTCTTGGATTTGTTGGAATTTCCGTTTGGCTGTACCTAACGGCAAAGGATTTTTCACACATCTATCGGGATGCCATTTCTGAAACCACAAGCATATACAACACTCGATCAATGAATTTTCAGCCACAAATAACGAAATTACAAGGAAGAATTCGAAAATTCGAGAAAGAGCCAACAAACAGAGCCAGAAAATCGATTTTCGTTTTCTTTCTTCCGTTGAATTGCATTTGTCAGCATAATTATCTTGAAGGATCCAAAATTCAGCAACAACGATTTTTTTTTTCAGATTCGAGACAGAGTAACTAACAATGCCAGAAAAATCCAAGGCTCACCAATCTTATTCCTCGGATTGAATTGCATTCTCCAGTACAATCACAACTCTAAAGAACCCACAAATTCAGATTGTTCCACTAATAATGTCGTTCATATAATAGACAAAATCGAGAGAGAGAAGGAAATACCATGGCGAGCTTGCGATAAGCTCTGCGAATTTCATCAACGGAACAACCAGAACTGACGCCGAGAATGCTGTAATACGAAGTCGAGCCACAATCAGCCTCCATCTCCTCTGATTGTTATGACAGAGAGTATCAAGAAACTCCGAGCGCTCAACAATGGAGAAATCTGTCGTCCGAAATTCACAGCGTAGAAGGCAGAATGGGAAGTGATTTTTATATGTGGGAGGGAGGCTTTGGGATGGGAAAGTCCAGAAGATTCTAAAGAGAAAAATATCTGTGAACCAAAAGGAGAGGAGGTGTTCCAGAAATTTCTAATGGAGAAGGAGAACAATGACGTGGCCGTTTGCTTTTCCCAGTTTTGGATATTTTGGGGTGACATGTCGCTCCATGGTAGATTATTAATTTTTTATTACCAAATAAAAAGCTTTGTGGGGACCACTCGACAATAAGAAATTATTCACCAAGTCCTGTGGTTGGTCTCATTTATATCGAGTATTATTGTGCAGCTGACGTGGAACAATTGATGCCAAAATTATTTTAATTGTGAAATAAAATTATTTTAATTTAGCCAAAAAAAGAAAAGAAAAAAAAACTGCTAGCTTGAAGCGACACAACGCAAACCCTCCCAATAAAATTAAATTCTCTCAATTACTCCCATGGCGCCGATTAAACCCTCTGCAATTTTCTTCTTCTTCTTCTTCTTCTTTCAATTGTTTCTCTCGCTAACCCTAGCTCGAAAGCCCCATCAAATCGATTTCCGATCCCCAAATCTCTATCCGGAGGGCCTCGTATGGGACTCATCAGCGCAACATTTCATCGTCGGCTCACTCCACCACCGTACTCTCGTCTCCGTCTCCGACGCTGGCGTCGCTGAAAACTTAATCCACGATCCCGACCTACCCGAAAATGTCTCGATCTTAGGCCTCGCGATCGATTCCATCAACAACCGCCTCCTCGCCGCAGTACACGCCGCCGCTCCCCTCCCGGAGTTCAACGCTCTCGCCGCCTACGACCTCCGATCCCGCCGCCGCATCTCCCTCACATCTCTCCCCTCCTCCAACTCCAATCGCCGCCCCGTCGCGAACGGCATTGCAGTTGACTTCAAGGGAAACGCTTTCGTCACAAACTCCGCCGAAAACTTCATCTGGAAGGTCGACAAACACGGATCAGCCTCGATCTTCTCAAAATCAGCGAGTTACAGTTCCCATCCAATAACCGCTAATGAAGTCTACTCCTCGTCGGGGTTAAACGGCGCCGTTTACGTCAGCAAAGGATACCTTCTGGTGGTGCAATCGAACACCGGAAAGATGTACAAAGTCGACGCTGACGACGGGACGGCGAGGCTGGTACTACTGAACGAAGATCTGAAGGGGGCGGACGGGATAGCGATGAGGAGAGACGGCGTGGTTTTGGTGGTGAGTTACAGAAAGCTGTGGTTCCTTAAGAGTCAGGACAGTTGGGGGGAGGGGGTGGTTTATGACGGAATTGACCTCGATGAAGAGAAGTTTGCTACTGCGGTGGCTGTGGGAGGTGAGGGGAGAGTGTATGTGTTGAATGGGTATGTGAAGGAGGGGCTAAATGGTAATTTGGGAAGGGAGAGATTTGGGATTGAGGAAATGAGGTCTACAAAAGAGAGTGAAGAAGAGAGGGTTTGGATATATGTGTTGGTTGGGTTCGGTTTGGTTTATTTCTTGTTTTGGAGATTTCAGATGAAACAGCTCATTGGGAATATGGATAAGAAGACTTCTTGACCATTCCCTTTCTTCTTAGCTTTTCATTGTTCTCTAATCATCAATAACACTCTTCATTTTTGGAAGCTCCAGGTTGAGTAGGTCCTGGATTCTCGAATTCAGAATATGCCCTCCGAATTCATTCTCGACGGATCCGCCATGGTAATCGAATAGATACTTTAACATAACATACATCTATGAAGTCTTTCAAAACAGATAAAGAAATTTAGTCACGATTTAGTGTTTTTGTTTATTCCTGCCCAACCTTAGCATACATGACTTCTAAATTACAATGCAGCATAACAGCAATGGTGATAAATAGTTATGGCAATTACAGAACCTGGACAATGCATTCAGATCATTCCTACTACCTGTGAAGTGAGTACAACACCGACCCATCCCCAAGCCAGCAACACCTTTAATGTCCCTTCTCCACATCAAATTCATGCTTCTCCCGGCCCCAACTTTCTGCTTCCCATCAACTCAGGATTTCTGCACATTGAGTTCTTTCTCTTTTGCTACATCATTTTTTCCTCTTGTTTTCAGTTTCTGAAACAGCTTTTGAGAGACACTCTTGGTTGACGAAGAATTATCACTTGCTTCAACATGCACAGCTGAACGGCAGCTCATGTTCTTTGAAGTGTTTGGTGCTTCACTTGTGGAGACTTGATGTCTCTTCCTAACTTTGGACGCGAGGATGACGCCCCGGCAGTGGACTTCGTTAGAGTGTTTCTTACTTTGGTGCCACTTAACACAGCCTGAGATGTACCATGAACCAAAACGAAGTAAATTCTATTGCTCAAGATATTTGAGAGACTAATTTCCTTTTCAGTTATTTTCCTCAATTTTTAAAGATAGACAGGTGTTCCTTACAGGCTTCTAAAGCAACGTATAGCATGAACTTCAAGAAATTTTTAGCAAATTCGACTCTACTCCTAACTACACTGAGAAGAATAGATGGTACGATCTCTGTGAAGGCTGTTTCCATATACTGCATGCACCGTGCCAGAAACAAATTATACGGTTTCTCAACTTAACGCAACGAAGTTGACTGTATCTGCCAATGAAACTTGGAAAGACTTGTACAACTACTGAAGAAAGCTGCAAATTTTAGTTAATCTATAATGACAGGACACGGATAGCTATTCAATTTTTCCTTTATAAAATTCAGAAATGACGAAGAGAATATTGGCTCTATAAGTTGCACTGAATTCATAGGTCACTTCAAGTGCTCACAATTATATTTATTTTGGAGTTTATTGTTAGTTAAAGATTGGAGCTAAAAAATGTATACAGCAGAAAAAGAAATTAAACTGCTCAATCAGGGAAAACAGTTCTCAGTTACCTTCTTCCCATCTGACTCTGGTCGAACTGCACCATAAGAAGAGGGCACTGGTTTTGATCTGATGTCAAGGTTCTTCTGTAATTTATTAATTTCAGAATTTGCCTTGCCCCGAGACAACAGCGCCTTGTCAGTGCTTCTAAAATTGGAAGCTGAACCCCTTTTCCCTGTATCTTGCATGGCTGAGTTGACAGTCCGATTTTGCCTACGCCCATATAAAGTTAAAAATACGTGAGAATTTTGACGTCAATATAATAGCTAAAAGGAAGAGAATACCTGGTGGTTGTCTTTAGGTATGATCTAGATTCAAGCTTTGATGGAGAAGAATATGATACTCCAGAAGTTTGTATCTTCTCACCACTACATCAAAAGGATATTCTTCTCATGGGCTCAACTCTCATCAAACAAGCTAACTTTTTTTTATTAAAAAAATAGAAAAAAAAAAACAAGAACTCGAATATATACCTTCTACTCTCGAGAACGAGCCTTCCCTTGGGAACTTTAGAATCCTAGAAAATTTTAAATTAAGAACAATCAGGTTGGCTCTAGTAAATTGAGACTTCGGTAAATTCAAGAAATATTTGTTTCAGAAGTTAGAGTTACATTATGAAAAGCCATAGATTACCTCAACTTTGGGGGTTCTACGGACAGCATGTGTACGTAGAGTGGTAGTTTTTGATGAATGCGCATTTGTGCAAGTTGTATGTGATGTCTCTCCTTTGCTTTTATTGGACACTTTTTCAGGTGTATTGATTGCACCACCAGAAATATTTCTCCGACTCTGATGAATGTTGGCCAGAGATTTGGAAGCTTTTGTTTCCCTTTGAGATGTCATCTAATAGTTTTGGGGTGGGGAGCATAGGGGAAATTAATATTAAGCCAGAATTCAGATAGCAGATTAACTGCTGCTCCCCTAACTAGAAAAATGGATTTAAAAGATACCACGTGACTGAACCAGAATGTTTTTTTGACTTGAAAAAACAACAATGAAGATTAGAGAGAAGAACTGCACCTTCGGAGTGAGAGTTTGCCGACTTCCTGAGCTGCATTTGCCAGTTTTCTTCACTAGTTTGGGGACTGACTCCATGGCTTCAGATGGCGTATTCTCACTCATTCCAATATTGTTGACATCTTGCTTTATTTCAACCTCTGGATCATCACCTACAAAAGTTGAGAATTTGTTCCCCCCACTGTCATCTTGTTCATTTATTTCAGCATTGGCACCATTAAGATCACCAGACACTGAACCACCAACACTGCTGAAAGAATTTTGAAATTTAGGATTAGGAGATGAAATTCCAGGTTTTGGCATTTCTTCAATTTCTGTGACATGGTACCCATGGTTTTGTGAACTGACAGATCCATCGTCGAAAGGGTCATCATGATTTTCCTTGTTTATAATCTCATTATCCTCTCCTTGATTCACTAGCTCTAATACATCCTTGTCAAAAGTATGGGACTCTGCTGAATTCTGACCAAGCAAGCCTCCCTTCTTCTTGAAATGAGCCTCAAAGTAAGCCTTTTTCTCATTGACTGAACCCGGTTTGGAGAATTTCTCTACCTCTTCTAGGTAACGATTATGGGAGAACGATGACCTCCTTTCCCAAGATAATGATTCATTTTCAAACCTTCCAAATGATATGGAGTCTGAGATTGCAGAATCTACCTGATCAATTGACATGCAACAGGGCATTAGACAAGAATCACGCAGGCCAGAAAAAACTGGAAAAACTTTAGTATCCAACTCCCGCTGGCATACCCCAAAAATTATACAGATCATAGGCAGCTTAGAGGTCAGCTCAAAGCACAAAACGAAGTTTTTTGAACTTCACTGTCAATGCTTAATAAGCTCATAACTACAACATCAACACCTGCCTAGGAAACCTATGTTCATCACAGTTCTCTAGATAAATTCTTCGTGGCCGTTTTTTCGAGGAGAGAAAGAATAGAACGGGAGAAATCTAACGATGGCGAAAACAACAGTGCAGTCTATTTCCATAGAAGGCGTTAGTGCGCATAATAAAATTTGGGATTTAGGTTGAGAAACGAAACGCTTATTCGACATAAAGTAAGGCAATGAGAAAGGATAAAAAGCGAAAGCAGTACCTGAAAATCGAAGGTAAACGGCTGTTCGATATCTCCAGCCATGATGAGCTCAATCAATCATCAGAAACCACTAAATAAAAATAACAATAATAATAATAAAGAAATCACACGACACAAGGAGAAAGAAACAACAGAAAGCAGTACAGAAATTGGTAGATACTTGGATCACGAACAAAAATACCTTAGTAAGCCACATTCAGATTCACAGCCGTCAAACCAGAAGACGCAGAGGCTCCATAGATTGTTGAATACGGGTGTGGATTGATGAAACAGTAAGAAGGAATGAAATGAAAGTTGAGAGAGATCACTTGCAAGTAACTCTATGGAATCTGGAAGCAAGCGTGTTAAGCGCGAAAAGCACAAATCTCTGTTGCAGGGGCAGAGTTCGCTGTGGGTGGGTGTGCGTGTTCTCAAATGCCGCTTTTGATCTTTGTTCTTCAAGCCTACAAACGGAACAATATTTGAGGTTCGTTATTATTTTCATTATTTTCTTCGGATCTGAGGTTCGTTAAATATTTTTTCTTTTTCTTCCCGGAAAAAAAAGGTAAGAAGCTTAAGAATAGAAAATTGCTTTAAATTTTAATCATGTTAATTAATTAATTAATTAAGGGTTGGGCCTTAAGCGAAGAATAACATGTGCAGCTGCTTTTTGGGGTTTTATTATTATTATTATTTTACTTTCTCGTCTTGACTTGTGCTAAAACTGGATCGGCCAAAGTCCTAATTTTCCGACATTTCTACACCAACGACGTCGTTTTGATGCCCCTTGAAGCAGTGTGTTCATTTCTTTTATTATTATTCTCCAACATAAATTTTTAGTCCATACTTGTTTAGTTTTTACCATTTTAAAAGTTAGAATATCATCTCTAGAATTAGATAAAACATAAAAAAAAAATCGATTTATTTATTACTAATTTGAGATATAAATCAATATGCTTTTAGTTTAAGATTAATTCAATAATTTGAAATTATTAGTCATCCATATAACTTATTATGGTGGATGAAATGGGCCATTGGAGACTTTGGTAAAAAGTCTTATTATTATTATTATTATTACTACTACTATTATTATTATTGGGGTGTTGTAAAAGCTTTGTTGTTATGTTATGATTCGAAAAATTGTAGAGAAATGAAGGAACCATAAAGATCGAAAAGTGAACAATTTAAGGTGTATCTTATTGTACCATCACTCGAACGCGATCGTCGAAACAGAAATTTGTTGAACAATAAACCAATAAAATAAGAACAATTTAGGAAACTAATAAATGAAAGGATTAAAGAAATAAAATTATGAGAAAGCACAAATAATACTCCATTTATGGTCAAGTAAGTCAGCTCCCTATTTGTATTTCAATTAATGATATGATGTATAATAGAAAGAAACAAAAAATAATTAATAATTGCGTGGAAGAAAAATGAAACAAATCCAAGTGACAGCCCAAGTACAGCAATATTAAAGTAACACAAAATGCCAAAAATCCTTCTTTTCTTTTTCTTTCTTTTCTTTTTTTCTTTTTTTCTCTTTCGAATGCCCTTCTAATTGTGAACCCACCCATGTGACTTTACATGCCTTGGCCAACATATAATGTCCCCCGACATCTATATGTTTACATTATTTGTCGCGAAATTACCAATTTGGACTTCACTTTGTTCCCTTAATATTTCTTTTTTCCCTTCCCTCGAAGAATTCAGGAAAAATGAATTTGAACCTATGTGAAGTAAAATGAAGCCCAAGTGCTACAGTCAACGGTTTCTTCAATTAGGTCAGCCCATGGACCAACCCATTTAAATTATACTTGGATCGGCCCATTGACCGGACCGCCCAAAAATTAAATGTTTTTAAAAAGATAAAAGTATAGTTTATTTAAGAAATAATAATTATTCACAATATATATATATATATTTGCTCAACAACTATCAGACGGAAATTGGACAATTAAACCGAATAGTTATAAATTACTAAAAAGTTTCCAATTATGAAATAAAATAATATAACGTCTAAATGAGGATATATAGCGCGTAGTTGACTTATGACCAATTCAAGGGAAACGACACGGCAACCCACGACTAAAATTCATTTCTTTTCCTTGACCGACGTGTCGACCAAATTAAAATCTATCGGATTTTTTACTCAATATTATTAATTCTCTTGGAAACTAAACCAATTTGCTCCTCTGTGTATTTATTTTAACAATATTTTAAATTAAGATAATTACGAATCCTGCGGTCAAAATTGTCAAAATAAACCAAACTTCATCTTGAATATGTCTAGATTCGTACTTTTTATTATTTTTATTTTCCTTTTCTTTTTCTGAAAAAAAAAAAAAAATCAAGGAGAGGAAGAGGAAAAGGTCAAGCTTCTTCTATATGAAGATTATTTACAATTTTATAAATATTACAAATCTCTTCCTCTGTTCCGTTGTATATATTTCGGTTCTCTTCTCAAAATCTTCGACGACAAGGGGAAGTGCTGAAGGACATGCGAAGATTTTGAAATGAGTAATCGGACAGGACTTCTTCGAATTCGCCTCTTGCGAGGCATCAATCTCGCCATTCGTGATGCTCCCACCCGCAGCAGCGATCCCTACGTCGTCATCTCCACCGCTAACCAGGTTCCTTCTTCCGCTTCCGATTCATATTCACCGATCTCTCTTCCACGCATCCCGTTATAGGATATTTGTTTGTTCAAGTGTTAACGGTCCGGATTTGGATTTGGATTTGGATTCTTATTTTTTGGAACTTTCTGAGGAATATTTGTCAAAATTTTCCGGTTTTTTCTTATTTTCCCGTTCGAATTTCCTTTCAAAACTTGCGAGCTGTTCGAATTCGGATTGCGACTTTCAGATTTTAAGCTTCTGTTCGGATTTTCTGTTTCGACTTCTGATTGTAATTTCTTTCTTTTGACTTTCCTTCGAAATCTTCGTCAAATTTGTCCATTTTTAGGTTTTCGCTGTTTAGATTTTCCCTTTCTTAACTGTGCTAGTGGCTTGAATTCTGATTGCGAATATTTGTCGATTTTTTCAGTATTTAGGTTTTTTGTTCGGATTTTCCCTCTCAAATCTATCCAAACAGATCAAATTCTGATGGCGCTTTCTTCCTTGCAAAATATTCGTCGAACTTTTCCGCGTTAAAATTCTTTTTCTCGGTTTTTTCCTTTCGAAACTATGCAACCGATTCTGATTGCAGATTGCAATTTCTCCGTAACTTCCATCGGAAGATCTCGGAATATTCATGAAGTTTATTCGTTTTTTCTTTTTCATTGATCTTATGGCATGACTCTTTTGATACTAATTTTTTGTACAGAAATTCAAATCTCGAGTGGTGAAAAAAAACTGCAATCCACAATGGAACGAGGAATTCACACTCTCAATTACGGACATCAACACACCAATCAAATTAGTAAGTCAAATCACACGCTTTTAAACCGAGAAATTCAGACAATCTTCCAAACTTGTGATCAAACATTAAACAAATCACTGGCATTTGTTTCCATCACTGGATTCTCAGGCAGTGTTCGACAAAGATCGGTTCACGAAAGACGACGGAATGGGGGATGCAGAGATCGACATAAAACCGTACATAGAGTGTTTGAATATGGGATTAGAGAGTCTGCCGAAGGGTTGTGTGGTGAAAAGGGTCCAACCAAGCAGATCAAACAACCTTGCAGATGAGAGCCCTTGCGTTTGGAACGATGGTAAGATCATTCAAGACATGACTCTCAGATTACAGAATGTTGAATGTGGTGAAATCGCGATTCAGATTCAGTTGTTCAATGCTTCTGGGATTAAAGGCATGAGAACCTACTCTTTATCCTGAAAAACATCGCCTCCTCCTTCGATTTCATGTTTCCGTGTTCGTCATTGCGATGCTCTGTTCCTGCTCCGCTTTCTCATTTCACACCAATTCCAGAAATCAGATACGTTTGATTTAGTCGTGAATGTAAATTTGCATTGTGTGTGTTTCTTGTGAAATGATTTTGGTTGGCCTACAAGAAGTTTGTACCCCCCCTAGATTATTGGTTCATTTGAATGTTATTTTTTCCATTGTTATATTGCGTACGAATTTGAGGCGTGGACAAATATTAATTCTCTGTAGTAGCTACTGATTGTGTGAATTGATTCATTGTCTTGGAGAAATCATCATATTGAACTCGTTTCTTTACATATATATTACACACACACATATAGAGAGAGAGAGAGAGAGTTGTGGGTTATTAAATGAGCCACCATCGAGTAATATCGAAGGGACCTTACAAAGATTGTAAATTTTGAAATTTGGAGGGTTGGAGAAAGTTCTCCAACAACTTTGGACAACTAAAATAATCACAAGTCCTTTTCCATGAAGTTTCATGGGGTCGGAACTTAAAGCACGTAAATGAGTTAATGGTTTTGTATGATTGCAGTGTACAACGAAAAAGTAAGATTGTGAATTTAGATGCTTTATAATGGAATTTAGCACTGTTTGGTTTGTTTGTTTGTTTAAATGCATGCGTTCCAAAGATGTTTGACAAACTTTTTGGGTTTTAAACATTTTATTTTACTTGTTTTTAGAGTAACTTTTATGTTTTTGAATTATAAAATCATTTATTGTTATGGTTGATTCTTGCACGAAAAGTCTGGATGGTTACGTTAAAAATGAAGGAGGAGTTCTGATTGGTTATTTAACGCGAATCATTTCTTCCCTGATCTTTACAGATATCCCTTTGGCTCTTGTTAGATTTTTGTTCATATATATATCCTCCAAGCAAAGAGCTTTCCAACACGAATACACCCAAACAAAAAGAAAATATAAATATCAGTTCCTCAAATAATCAATATCAGTTCCTCAAATAATCCACACGATCATATAATAGATCAGTTCCGAACAACACATAAAACAAACAAGAAAAAAATCCATCACACAAAGTTTGGAATTTTGTTCATAGATATTTCTTCTCCAACAAAATTCAAATGTAGGGTTCTAATTCAATCTCCCTCTCCTTATCTTCCCCGGCCATCTCCTAATTCAATTCATTTCCAGCAAACACAAAATCTTTTTTTTTTTTTTTTTTTAAAAAAGAAATTATTTCTTTCAATCTCTCCAAGCTCTGCAACAATGGCGTCCGCCACTTTGAGCACTTCAACAACAACACGTCTTAAACCCATCATGAGGGCAGAATCATTACCAACTCTGATTCCAAACAGACCCTTTAATCCGAATGTGATTAGTTTCGCATTTTTTAAACGCGCTGCCGGGCGAGGAGTGGCGGGAGCGACAGTGAGGGCGACGTGGAGGACAGCAGAGCAAGGCGGTGCAGTAGCAGAGGACGAGGAGGAGATGGGCAAGATCCGGCGGCTGCAAAATGGGTCGGACGTGAGAGGGGTGGCGCTGGAGGGAGAGAAGGGAAGGACGGTGGATCTAACAGCAGCGACAGTGGAGGCCATTGCCGAGAGCTTTGGGGATTGGATCATTCAGGGGTTAGAGAAGGAAACAGAGCCGCGAGGGGAGCAGCGTGTGAGTGTTTCGGTGGGCAGAGACCCGAGGATTTCCGGCAGTGCTTTGAGTGTCGCAGTGTTCGCGGGAGTTAGTCGTGCGGGGTGTTTGGTGTTCGACATGGGTCTTGCCACCACGCCTGCGTGCTTCATGAGCACCGTGTTGCCTCCTTTTTCTTATGATGCTTCCATTATGGTTCGTATTTGGCCCAATTCTTTCTTTTTTGAGCTTCAACACTTAATTTGTTCGTTAATACTTTTTTATATTTTTAATGTGTTGCAGTTGACAGCATCTCACTTACCATATACACGAAATGGGATGAAGTTTTTCACGAAGAAAGGAGGGTTAAGCTCGCCGGAGGTGGAGGAGATATGTGAGAGAGCCGCCCTGAAGTACGCCAATAGAGTGGTCAAAGTCTCCACCCTTCTCCGAACGCCGCCGTCCAGGGTGGATTTCATGGCGGCTTATTCCCGACATCTCAAAGATATCATTAAGCAACGAATCAACCATCCAACTCATTACGATACTCCTCTTAAAGGATATCAGGTCCTTCCTCTTTCGCTATTTCTATTAGTGGTGGACTTGAACCGTTGCTAAAGATAACAATTCTTCTGATTCTAGATAATAGTGAATGCTGGCAATGGATCGGGGGGCTTCTTTACGTGGGATGTCTTGGACAAGCTTGGCGCGGACACCTTTGGCTCTCTCCATCTCAACCCGGATGGCATGTTCCCCAACCATATCCCCAATCCAGAGGACAAAGTTGCCATGTCACTCACTCGAGCCGCTGTACTCAAACACGGAGCCGACCTTGGAGTCGTCTTTGACACCGACGTTGATCGTAGTGGCGTTGTCGACCGTGACGGTAACCCGATCAACGGCGACAAACTCATTGCTCTAATGTCGGCCATTGTTCTCCGAGAGCACCCTGGGAGTTGTATTGTTACAGACGCTCGCACAAGCGTCGCACTCACCAAGTTCATCACGGACCGAGGTGGGCAGCATTGCTTGTACCGCGTCGGGTATCGTAATGTGATTGACAAAGGAATTCAGCTGAATGAGGATGGGGTGGAGACGCATTTGATGATGGAGACGTCGGGGCATGGGGCGTTTAAGGAGAATTATTTTTTGGATGATGGGGCTTATATGGTGGTGAAGATCATCATTGAAATGGTGAGAATGAAGCTGGAGGGATCGGATGAAGGGATCGGGAGCCTTGTAAAAGATCTTGAAGAGCCATTAGAGTCCGTGGAATTGAGATTGAATGTAATCTCAGAGCCAAGATTTGCCAAAGCGAAGGCTGTGGAGACCATCGAGACATTCAGAAACTTTGTCCAGGTAAACAACATCAACAGATTTTAAAGATTAATTGGAAGATTTAAAGATTTGAAAACTAATGTTAACAGGAAGGGAAGCTGGAGGGATGGGAACTGGACTCATGCGGTGATTGTTGGGTCAGTGAGGGCTGCTTGGTGGACTTGAATGATCATCCCAAGCCCATTGATGCGCAGATGTACAGGTCTGCTTAAAAGTTGAAGAATTTATGATCCAAATCTTGGAGAGTTCAATCTTGTAAGTACCAACGTGACTGATTGATTGATTGATTGATGCAGGGTTAAAGTGTTTGACAAGGAAAGAAGGGAGGTTGGGTGGGTGCATTTAAGGCAGAGTATCCACAATCCAAACCTTGCTTTGAACATGCAATCATCTGTGCCTGGAGGCTGCCTTCAAATCACTACAGACTTCAGAGATAAGTATGTATAAATGCTCCTACTAACCTCTGCTTTATGCTCAATTTGATGTGTATTTCATTGTGTTTTGGCAGATTTTTGGTGGCCAGCGGCTGTGATCGTTTCCTCGACGTTGGAGAAGTGGAGAAGTTCGCAAACACTGGAATTTGAGGATTATCACCTTATGACGTGTAAACATTATAGTGTTCATAATTTTTTATTACAAATGAAATTTAAAGATAGTTAGGATCTACATTTTTTACGAGCTCATTGTATAGGATACCTCTACTTAAATATTTGAATAAAATCATTTGTAATAATTACAAAGTATGCGAAAGGTTGAGGACGGGAGACCACGAAGATCTCGTATAGAGAGAAGGTGGTAGGTCTCTCGAAGAGAGTACTACTATGGTAGACTGGTGTGAGGTGGAGTACTCATTTATCGAAGAACTTGATTTCAACAAAGAACTGCACCACTATTAAAACATACGGAGAAGACGAGACACAAGAAGGATGAGGCTACCACCTTGGAGGGAGGCCTTCTTGTTCTTCACCTACTCTTTATCGAGTTCCAACTAGTGTTACTGAAATAAGACACTTAATTTTATCGGTTAGAAAAATTACTAACCTGAATGAATGAACAAAATATTTTACATTTTAAATAAATTAAAATGATTATGATTTAAATTACATACTTACATCCACGATAGTGTTATTATGTTGCAATTTTAAAATATTTTATCATTTTTTTTTATAAATAATGGACCCAACAGGTGGAAACTCTACCCTACACGTGCCCATCACATTATTAAATATATATTCCAAATTCAATTTACAATTCATGAATATATCATAAAAAATTAATATTGATTAATATTTTTATAAATAAAAAATTATTTTAGATATTAATTAAGAAAAAATTATTTGGTAACTAGTTAATAAAAAATATTTTTAATTGATATTTATAATAAAACAGTATAGATATTTGGTTGACTCTAAAATGGATGTATATATAATATATATAGAAATTTTGTTGGATTTTTTAATCTTTGATTTTGATATTAATATATATGATATTTTGTATTTAATAATCATTTAAAAATAATCTAAATTTTTTTTTATTTAGTAACTTTTTTGAATTTTGATAGAAGTCAAATAAAATTTAAAAAAACAGAAAATTAGAAATGAAATATGATCATTATAGAGGGGAAAAAAATCGGCTGTGGCACACCTGTAAATAGGGTGATATATAGGGGCCTTTGTTGGAAGTCAACGCTCTATAAATTTGTTTTCTCCGACTTTGAATCCCATCGTCGATTCGATCTCACGGATCTTCTTCGATTTCTCTATTTCACATCATTTTTCTTCACTCAATTCTCCTTCTTCTTCTTCTCAATCTCAATTCCTTTCTTTTCAATTTGGAACCAGTAGAATCTTTTCTGATTCTCAGTTGAAATCATTATTATCATCCACCTACCCGTCAGCCATGGAGGACAACCACGTTGCTTTCGAATCCATCGCTGCTAATGAAGATCACGACGCCCCCTTCTCCCACGCCCAGGTTGACCATGGTTGGCAGAAGGTTACCTACGCCAAGCGCCAGAGGAAGACGTCCAAGCCCTCTGCCGATGCAGTTTCTGGAAAGATCGTGGCTAATGGTACCGTTCCCGCTGGGGACAACGTTTTCCGATCGCTGGAGCAGAAATCGCAGGAGCGTCGCCGTAGAATTGTCGAGGCGCAGAAGGCCTCGGCTATTGACGCCGATGAGGATGCTCCGGTTAGATCTAAGATCAGGTCTGACGATGAGGATGGCGATGATAGTGACAGAGAGGGTGTGGAGAATGAAAAGCCTAACGAGGAGGCCAAAAAGTTGAAGCAGAAGAAGCCGAAGAAGCCTAAGATTTCCGTTGCGGAGGCCGCTGCGAAGATCGATGTGAACGATCTGTTGGCGTTTTTGACCGATGTGTCGGTATGGCGAAATGATCTGCTCGATGATGCATTCTTGGTTTTATCTGATCTATTTTGATCTGCTTGGTTGGAAAAGAATTTGCTGTCGGTTGGTTGTATTGACTCTTCTTCTTCTTCTTCTTCTTCTTCTTCCATCTGTATGTTTGGTTATAGGGCTCGTACGACACTCAGCAGGATATTCAGCTGATGAGGTTTGCGGATTACTTTGGTCGCGCATTCTCGGGCGTGAGCGCTTCTCAATTTCCGTGGGTGAAAATGTTGAGGGAGTCTTCGGTAGCTAAGATTGTTGATGTGAGTTTAGCAATCTTTGCTATGTAATATTTCTCTGCAATTCGCCGTGAAGTGGATGAATTCTCTTAGTTCTGTGCTGCGTATTTCTGATTGGTTGTACTTAACCCTCTAGGTCTCTTGTTCTGAAGGAGAATAATCTTCGGGCAAAATGTTTTTTTTTTAATTATTATTTTTATAATTTTGTAGATGCATATTTGGTGTTATCATCGATTTTTCCGCTCTGATTCTGTAATAATTGTTCATGGGTTTCATTGGATCGGAGGGACTGAATTTTGGGATGAAAAAGCACCTTACTTTTTCTGTGTTGTCTTTGGTTATGGGTGACATGAGTATATTCTTCTAAATTAGCTATTGGATATGTTTGATTTGCTCGAGCAGTAAAACGAGTTTTATAAGTTGTTTGTGCAGCTTTAGTTAAATCGAAATACAAGCCAGTTTTGCCTAGTTATGAGCTTTCTTTCTTCATTTTTCCCAATTGCTCGACCTCAAGTACCTACATTCTCTTTTCTTGTGTTTTGACATAAAATGGATGGAACTTGTAAAAAATGACACCTTGTGACCTAATTGTTTCATCTACTCTTTTGCAGATCCCCCTCTCTCACATTTCGGAGGATGTTTATAAGGCATCAGTTGACTGGCTCAATAAACGTTCTCTTGAGGCCCTCAACTCTTTCGTTTTATGGTCTTTAGACAGCATTCTTGCTGACTTTGTGGGCCAACAAGCTAGTGCCAAAGGCTCTAAAAAGGGTGTACAACATGCATCATCTAAATCTCAGGTATCATCAGTAGCACCACTGTTTTGTTCGTTCAAAGTTTATGTACATTGGGAGGGATAACGGTGCATTGTTTTGTTCATATTTGGGTTGACACAACCCACATGTAACACTGATAATGTGAGTTCTTCTGTTTAATATGACTCCCATCTCTAGTGCTTTTTTGTTAAGGTTTTGAGCGTTAACAACCTTTTAGGGTTCCATAGCTAAAATTAGGTGTTGGATCTAATAAATGTAGAAAAAGTCCAAAATTTCAAGGACAAATAAGTTTTTTTATTTTTTTTTATTTTTAATTCCTTTTGGAGCTTGTGAAGCAAAATGAACTCGTTCTAACTAATTCTTTAATTTTCTAGCAATTGAAGAACTCGAACTTAAACTCATACGATCCCTTCATAGAATAAAACTTCAAATATAGCTGATTCTATTCGATACAGGCTGACTTTAGAATCTAGTGATTTATAGTTGTCTAGTTAAGATGAGCTATCAAGGTTGATGAAATATGAAATTTTTGTGCTGTTTTTCGAAGCACTGCAAAATAGAAATCAAGAAAAGAGAGAGATCCAAAGTAGGTAGAAGATGAGGTTAAAAAATAATATTATAAAGTAACGTTGAAGAACTCAATTTTCATTAACTAATGCTTAACCTTAACTAGTAATAACAATAATAATAATAAACTCAACTAGGAGAAGGATAAGTTTACCATAAGCAAGCAATCTATTTACTATTTGATTGGATGAAGGTGATGGATCATGATGCATATCTCTTTTATCCATCTCTTATTTCTTGATATTTGTTTATAGTCTATGTTCTCCGTTTACTCTTCTGAAATACATGTTTAACCTTCAAAAATTTGTAAATCAATGACTCTCTAGTTATTAATAACAATCAGCTGTACAGATGCCTATGGGTTTGTATTTATTTTTTACTATTACTTTTGTCTTTCTCTTTTTGCGGGTATGGGTGGAATGAGAGGGTGCGTTCACACATTTTCTGCATGATTCAAAAGTTAACATGTTATTACATTGCAGGTTGCCATATTTGTAGTTCTTGCAATGGTATTGCGAAGAAAACCTGATGTCTTGATTCAAGTATTGCCAACCATAAGGGAAAACTCAAAGTATCAAGGACAGGATAAGCTTCCAGTACTTGTCTGGATGATAGTTCAGGTGAATTAATAATAATATGCAATTCATAATTTATTGATTCTTAGATTTTTATTCTTATGCTTCTTATACCGGATTTCCTTTTTCCTTTGCCAGGCTTGTCAAGCAGATCTTGCGATAGGGCTTTATGCTTGGGCACATAACCTCTTGCCCATAGTTAGTGCTAGAAGTTGTAATCCTCAGTCTAGAGATCTAATTCTGCAGTTAGTGGAAAGGTGGGAATACTGGATTATCTCCCAATTCATCTATCTTCCCTTTTGCTATAATAGCTCATCCTCCACGCTCCCTCCCGTACCAGTTTTTCTTTCCTAACCGTGGAAGATTATTTTGCTGCAGAATTTTGTCCTCTCCAAAAGCCCGTACTATTCTGGTAAATGGTGCTGTCAGGAAGGGGGAGCGATTGATTCCACCTTCTTCATTTGAAACACTTCTACGGGTTACTTTCCCTGCATCGTCAGCTAGAGTGAAGGTCAGTATACTTCAGGAAACTGTTGCTATTATCTAAGATATATGCTGAAAACACTATGTATGTGTTTTTATTGACATTGAACCATTTGCAGGCTACTGAAAGGTTCGAGGCTATCTATCCAACCTTGAAGGAGGTTGCGCTTGCTGGCGCTCCTGGCAGTAAAGCAATGAAACAAGTTTCACAGCAGATATTTATTTTTGCTGCCAAAGCAGCTGGAGAAAGTATGTTTTTCATTTTTCTTACCTTTTTTCATATGAAGGGAACTTGTTTGTTGTTCATGAACAGTAACTGAGAGAAGATCTATTAACAGGTGTTTCAGAGCTATCTAGTGAAGCTACTAATATTTTCATTTGGTGTTTGACCCAAAATGCTGATTGCTACAAGCAATGGGTGAGCTCCTCGAGTTATTTTTCTATACGTATAATCAATTTTAATTCCATTCTCGATCTGATTGGAGTCCGTCCTGAATATGCAATTGTTTTTTTGCAGGACAAGATTTATGAGGATAATCTAGAAGCTAGTGTCTCCGTTTTGAAAAAACTTTCTGATGACTGGAAAGCGCATTCTTTAAAATTATCTCCTTTTGATGCTCTGAGGGAAACTTTAAAAAGTTTCAGAACCAAGGTAGTTTCTATATTCTTGAGCAAAACCCAGCGCATACTTTGGAAGAATTGAACTGGTTGCTGACCATTCTTATTACATTTTTTTGCATACGATTTTACATTGATAGAACGAGGAGGCATTGACTAGTGATGAAGTGGGGGCGTGCCAATCCAAATACAAGGAGGCAGATAAGTATGCCAAGTCGATACTGAACAGGGTTTCGCGAGGCCATGGATGTCTGAAAAGTATGGCTCTTATAGTCATCGCTCTAGGTGTTGGTGCTGCAGTCATGTCCCCAAACATAGAGTCCTTGGATTGGGAGAAACTCACTGCTTTTATCCCACAACGCTCTTTCTGAGTCGGCATTCCTGCATTGTCGGCCAAGGTTTCAAATTCCGACCTTGTTCTCCTCCGATGAAGCAGCGGTTGACAATGTCGTGAAGGCAACCTTGGCTCCTCTATGGGCAGGGAAACCAAAACCCTGTCGGTAACGAAATCGCACAACCAGTTGGGGTCAGTCGTATTAGATCCTTTTTGTGTTCCTCGTGGGGGATACAAGAGTAGTGGAAGTAGTAAGGTTTTCTAAGTTAACACTGCATAAAAAGACTGGATAGCCATTTCAGCATCTTTTAATTTGGTTTTTCTCATTTGTTAGTTTTGTTTTAAGTTATTTGCACACTCTAACCTTCACAGGCTCGGCAGTAGATCAAAAAGGGAGTTTGGATACACATGTAATTTCGGAAGAAATAATGTTTTTTTTTCTTTCATTTTTAATGGAATTTTGTAGCTTGTGTTATTATTTGGCGATATGTTTGGAGTCTTTTGTAGCTTGAAAATTGGATTACAGTTTCTCTTCATTTGTTAGGCTGCAGGACAAAGAGGCAAAGGCTGTTAGGGCTCTTTTTCTCAGCTTCTATTAGAACTCCTGCACGTTTTTCACGCTTTGTGTACTATAAAATGGAGACAGTAGTGGATAATGTTTTAATTTATATCATTTTGGTATAAAACATAGTTGATCAATGTTTCAATCTCTACCTTGTAATTGCTATTGCTTAGTATATATTCAAACCACTTGCGTTTAAAAAAAAAAAAGAAAAAAAAAAGAGTGTTTGGTAACAAATATTATATGACCGAATAATATACCAATAAAGAACAAGAACACTTCTTAGAAGTTTAACAACTAAAATAAATATTTTAAAAGTCCAAAATAAAAATTATTGTTTTTTTTTAAGTTCAATTATTGAAAAGGTTGAGGTGGTTGCTAAGCAAGCTAGCCGATAAACCCATATATTAAAAGAATACACATTTTTAATGTTGGAGACTAAAATATAATATTTACATAACAAATTATTAGATTAAAATTTTATTTTATTTAGTTTTAATGGTAATTAAGGTTGGAGATATATGATTTGTTTATGGGATGGAAGTATTAATATAAAATAATGTTTTTCAAAATAACATTTTTTTCTTTAATTATCCGTTCATAGAAAGACGGTTGATTTAATATTGATAGTTGAGAAAGAGCAACGGAGTCAAAGTCGACCATTTTTAATATAAACATATGAATACCCATCAAACTAATTATCATTATATTATATAAAACAGAATAAAATAAAATAGAAAAATAATGACGGTGACACGTATGATATACCAAACCATGGGGCCAGAAAAACTGGAATTCGTTTTCTCCGAAATCAGAGCAAAATTCAGAAAAGGAAAAAAAAAAAAAGTAGAAGAGTAAGAGCCATTATTCGATCCCTCCTCTCCGCACAATAATTCCTCTTGTTCTTCGTTGGATCATAGAGACGGAATCACAGAGTAGTCAGAGAATTCAGGCCATCGCAACACGTAACACTGCTAATTTTTAGAGACAGTGCTTCAAGAATATGGCTACGCTTCAGACGTGGAGGAAAGCCTATGGCGCTCTCAAGGATTCTACCAAAGTCGGCCTTGCCCATGTCAACAGCGATTACGCGGTATTCTCTCATTTTTCTTTTTTAGATTCTCTCCTCTCTTTTTCTTCTTTATTTTCGATTTTGTCGATCGGTGTTTGATCCGATTTCTGCGTTTTTGCCTTGTCTTATTCTGCGGGATTCTTGTCTGAGTTTAGGATTTGGATGTGGCAATAGTCAAAGCTACTAACCACGTCGAGTGCCCGCCGAAAGAGAGACATCTCAGGAGTGAGTGATCGCTGTTGCTAGATCCGTTTTGTTGCTCTGATTCCAAATCTACTGTTTTAGTCTGATTTTCTGTTTGTGTTTTCAGAAATCTTGATTGCCACATCTGCAATTAGACCTCGCGCTGATGTTGCTTATTGCATTCATGCCCTCGCTCGACGCTTGTCCAAGACGCGCAATTGGACGGTACCAATTTTATTCACCTTGGTTGAATTTCTCTGTGGAATTTGTTATTCTTTCTGGCATTAGCCTCTTTTTATCTGGATGATAACTGTCGTATAATAAACATGTGCGGTTTCGTTAGCTATCCTCTCTTTTGAATTGTTATGTTCCTGACGTAACTGGTTTTTCTTTAGTGCTCTATCTGCATTGGATTTGGTACTTGCATTATCTGCGTTGTGTTTCAAGTTTGATACTCCACGATTGAAAACTGCGATATGTAATTTGATTTTTCTGATTCTTAATATTACCATTTGAAAGGAAAGGCGCATTTCTGTCATTTCTGGTGAATTTATATTTCTCCTGCTATGATAAATACAAAACCATTTGGGTCTAACCCTTTATTAGTTGAAGTTTTTGTTTCTAATTTCTAGGGTCTCATCTATTTATGATAATGAAGTATGATCCGTGTGGCCTGAAGATTGAAATATTTCCTGATTCCCAGAACGAGATGTCTGTATCTCATAGTCATTTTGACAAATATGATATTGAATAATCCATGATTGTCAGTGGAATGAATGTCACAATATAATGCTCATCAGCTGACTCATTGTTTACTGTTTCTTTTGACTTCATTTCATTTTGCATCCACTATATAAGTTTCTTCATGTTTTACAGGTAGCTTTGAAAACATTAATCGTCATACATAGGACCTTGAGGGAGGGAGATCCAACATTTAGGGAAGAGCTTTTGAATTTTTCACAAAGAGCCCGAATTATTCAACTGTCTAATTTTAAGGATGATTCAAGTCCTATCGGTAAAATTCTTTAGATCCTCTTCTCTTATTTTTCTGTGATTCATACAAATGATACACTGATAGTGTAATCAATAATAATAGATGACTGATATGTATATCCTTTTAATAGCTTGGGATTGCTCTGCATGGGTACGTACATATGCATTGTTTTTAGAGGAGCGACTCGAATGTTTCAGGATACTAAAGTATGACATTGAATCCGAACGCCTGCCAAGACCTGCCCAAGGTCAGGAGAAGGTATTGTATTGAAGAATTTTATTAATTCACCTGGCCTCCTTGCATGGTACATGTATGAGTGAGTTATAACATCCTTTTTAGGTTTATAATATGGAAGATGCATGCCCTTTTTGGCTATCGGTAATTATAATGTGATCATAGTTTTCTTATTATAAACATCCCAATTAACCGTAGAGATTTTTTTTTTTTCCTTGTAAATTATGGATATGGTTGCCTCTACTGAGGTGGAAGCTTATTCAGTTGACTGGGGGTGAAGTTTATTAGCCTAATTGACAATTTTTCATGGACTCTGAACGGTCAAGGGGACCTTAGTCAGGATACTGATTGGGGTAAGCTCGAATTATAGCCTAGGCAAATTGAATGTCTGTGTTAGGTTGACTCCAAACGTCAAACAGAGGAATGCTTTAAAAATGGAAAAGGGCAAGGAGTAGAGTACTGAAATGCCTATTTTCTCCCAAGTTATGAGAGTTCCAAATCCAATGGTTGAATCCTAATTTCTAGGTTATTATTGGTTAAATGCTCGCTCAACTCTTCCTGAAATGACACTCAGGTTTTACAACCTGCATTTTATACGATCCTTTGGATGGACTCTTTAAGAGAAATGAAGGCTTTTCTATGAACTTTCGATTTAGTATCAATACAAATTAAATTTGGTAAAGAATTCTTCCTTTTCCCTTAATCCTCAATCTCAATGGCATTGGTTGTCTCTATAATATGGTTTGGACGAGAACAATAATATAGTTCCATTTGTATTAAAACAAACCAAAGAAATACATGGAAGAGTCAGCACTTTGGACTGTGTTTCGAGATATTCTTCTTTGGTGTTGTCACTGCAATGATTCGTTCGGTGTAAATGTCAGGCTGATGACCTTCTTCACATATTATTGGGTTGCCGGTTTGTTCAGTCCCTTTGGGCTAGGTGGTTGTCCACCTTTGGTCTAACTTTGCCTTTTCGTTAAGAGTTGCATTATTTTATGGCACGCCATTTTCTTTGCTATTTTGTGGGGGTTTGGATTGAAAGAAATAATCGAACTTTTAGAGATTTGGAGCAGTCTTGTGATGAGGTAATGTCTCTTCGTGGATATCAACCACTAGACCTTTTTGTAATTATGGTCTGACTTGATTTTTTTTTATAATTTTAGTCCATTTATATAGTTTTTAGGACGTTCGTTTTGCTTGCACATTTGGAACATTTATTAAACATAATAAATATGTGTCATTATACATACAAAGCTATGCATTTTGGAGTGTCTAAGGAGTGTCCTTAGTTCATAGATTCTTGAAATTCATTAGCCATGGTTTCTTTTGTTGGCAGGGCTACAGCAGAACCAGGGAACTGGACAGTGAAGAACTGTTGGAACATTTGCCTGCCTTGCAACAGCTGTTGTATCGTCTTATTGGCTGCAGGGTATCTTTTTGACACCTGTGAACCTCCAACTTTCATTTGATAATTAAATAAACTTTTTCAGAATATGAATTTTTTTTTTTAGAACTCTTTACTTTGACCTTCTAAGTACGAAAATTACCTGATGTTGAAATTACAGCCTGAAGGAGCAGCTATTGGGAATTATGTTATACAGTATGCCTTGGCACTGGTATGCTGAATTTCTTCTACTTATATCTCAGTTCCAGGATAATTTTTATTGTAGCAGAGAATATTATTAATGTTAATGTTTTCTCTATTATTATTATAGTTGGTTATCACTATTTTGCATCTTTTGTGGGCCATATCCTCTTTTTTTTAGCTTCTTAGGTAGGCTTAGTATAGGTAATTAGACTTCCTTTCCTTTACCTGTCCACTTAACGTTCAATGGACAAGAAAAAATGCAAGGTCGTAATGGATTGAAATTTAAGAGTTATAAGAAAGATACATGCCTCCCCTCATCCTACTTAACGTTCAATGAACAGCTTTACTACTTTGTTGCGGTAGGGGGTGTCTTATTCACATGGTGAAATTTAAAAAAAAAAAAACTTGGATATCTTTGATTTTGTTATTTGACCAGCTCTCTTTCTCCATGTTTCATATGTAAGGACCGGGATAGTGCTCTTTATGTGGGCAAAAGCCATTGTTCTTGTATGCCTGTATCCTCTGTTACGTGGGAAAGAGTTCTAAAATTCTCTCAGCCTTTTGGCTGAGATCAAGTGTAGTATCTGTTCTCAAAGTATACTTTTCACTAACATTGCTTTATTCCCAGTCTTGATAATGCCGTGACATGCTATTTTCAGGTATTGAAAGAGAGCTTTAAAATCTATTGTGCTATTAATGATGGAATTATAAATCTCGTTGACAAGGTTAGTATCTTAAGGAATCAAAACTTTAGGACTCAGATACATAGAGTGCATTGGTGACAGAAAAGTTATTCAATTTCCTACAGTTTTTTGAGATGCCAAGACATGAGGCTATCAAAGCCCTTGATATCTACAAAAGAGCTGGCCAACAGGTATTTCTGAACTCATTTTTGTTTCTAAATGTTATAGTTATCTTTTGCAATGGTTTCTTGTTTTTGGTTGTTTTCCCTTCAAATGTCTCTCAACCTTATTTATATCAGACACCAACAGGTATTACGGGTTTATTTGTCTTGCCTTTTCCATGCTGCAGGCCGGAAACCTATCAGATTTCTATGATATTTGCAAAGGGTTGGAACTTGCTAGGAATTTCCAGTTTCCTGTTTTAAGAGAAGTAATGATGATATTATAGCGATTTATGTTTCTTATCAAGTTTAAGCTTATAGTATGAACTTATACTTCCCTACTACATGCTTCGTTATCCACTTCCAGCCTCCACAGTCATTTCTTAATACAATGGAAGAGTACATTCGGGAGGCACCACGAATGGTTACGGTACCAAATGAACCACTGGTTAGTATATTCTTGACCACTTTTCATACCAATAATTGGATTTATTTGTGAGAATTTGCTTTTAGGATCTATTTCCGTGTTTCTAATCTACTTTACAGGGTACCGTGACTTTCTTTTCTCTTTTATAGTCTGTGTGTGTCCTAGAGTATTTTATTTATGTATATTAGAAATTTTCTGTTTCACAATGTTTAAATTTATATTTTCTCATCCTGGACAGTTGCAACTTACTTACAAGCCGGAAGATTCTCCTTCTGAAGATCCGAACTTACCCACTGATGAAACGGAGGCATCTCCTTCACATGATCTTTCTATTACTCCTGTTGATTCGGCTCCATTGCCACCTCCAGCACCAGCTCCTGCTCCTGAAAGGCATTTAGATACTGGAGATTTATTGGTATAGATATACTTTTTTTTTTTTTTTTTTTTTTTAATA
>NW_019268525.1:324084-329143 GCF_002738365.1 Cucurbita moschata
TTTTTTTTTTTTTTTTTTTTTTTTGTAATAGATGATAAATGCTTTTATCCACCATCCTTTCCACCTTTTAAAATTACAACAAATAAATAAAGCTTTTTGCTTGGTGGATTCTTCAGGGATTGAGTCTTGACACAACCGAAGTATCTGCCATTGAGGACAGAAATGCTTTGGCTTTAGCCATAGTTCCTTCTGGTGGTAAATTTTCAGTCTCTATTTCTAGTTGGGTTACATGAGAAATTTTACTAACCCCTTTTGTTAATGATCGCGAACCTAATATCAGATGCAGCAGCACCTACATTTCATTCCAATGGTGCACAGCCAAAGGATTTCGATCCTACTGGATGGGAGCTTGCCTTGGTCACCACTCCAAGTACTAATCTTTCATCAACTAATGAGAGACAACTGGTAGGCTTTAATGCGATTGTGAATTTCAAACCATTTCATTCTCCAGTGTAAAACTTCTAGCCATTATTACTTGAGAACAATTCTGGAATGGAACTGACATAGTTAGGGCCTTAATAAGAATCTTTTAGGGGTTTCCTTGAATTTTTGTTAGATGAGCTAGTCTCGGATTTAGCTAGTGGACATTTCTGAATTAGATTCTTTGAAGTTTAAGGGGATTATTAGGATCTCGGGAATCCAGAGTTCTAAGGCATTAGGAATATAACTATTGTGTAGGTAAACGCTGGTGATATATTCTTCAATCAAATTGATAGATTTTTTTTTTTTTGTCATTCTATGATGTACCAGGCTGGTGGGCTGGACACACTCACTCTCGACAGTCTATACGATGAGGGTGCATATAGAGCTTCTCTACAGCCCGTGTATGGTAAGCCCGCACCAAATCCATTTGAGGTGCAAGATCCATTTGCCTACTCAAATGCCATCGCTCCAGCTCCATCAGTTCAAATGGCGCCAATACCTCAGCAGCAGGCTAATCCCTTTGGTCCATACCAACCTACCTTTTCACAGCAACAATCATTTACGATGGATCCAACAAATCCTTTTGGTGATGCAGGTTTTGGAGCATTCTCTGCTCCTAACCACCATACTGTTCCTCCAAATGCTAACAATCCATTTGGAAGCACAGGCCTTCTGTAGAGAGCTCGTGGGGCTGTTTCCAACGTGTAATTTAGTCAACAGGTTTGGTTTTCCACCATATTTGGCGAGATGTAAAGGGTCGATTTTCTTGAAGCTGCAAAGAATGTTTGTTTCTGGGGCGTGCGACATTTGTTTGGGTTGAAACTTCCAGTGAGTGTATAGTGAAAGGTGTAATACGTAGCAAATGAAATTCATGACAATTTCGAGTTACCTGGAACTCTGTCGTTCTATTGTCTTGCTGATTTTGAGTGCATTGCGCATAGAATTCTACTAAAAAATTTATGCATACCTGTATAATCCATCAAGTCATCATATTTAGATCCTTTCATTGTTCTGCATTCTCTTTTTACATTTCACTGATCAACAGGAATTTAGGTTGACCTCAAGATGCCATGCAGGCAGAATCCAGTGGAGGGAGTCTATGTTCTCATCTTTATATTTAGAATGTAAATTTTTTCTTCCGTATTGGCTGAGATAACCTTTAGTTTCAGTCCCTTTTAGTACACATTTAGTCAAATTTGAATGGTGTCAATCGGAGCCTAAATTAAGTGTAACCATGAATTACTTGCCGTATTGGATTAGCCTAATATTATCATTAATGGCAGCTCCAGCTCTCCTTTTCTTTTAATTATTTATCACATGTGAACGAATTTTTCCAAATTCAGATTGCCTTGATGTTCTTTTTTAATAAAAAAGAACAAGAGACAATTATTGAATGCAATTTTGAAAAATAGTCTCCACCACTTATCACAAACTTTTTGATCAACTAGCTCCATCAGCAGATAAGAATGAAGTAGAAGACCAAAATTGAGGAAATAAATTGCTTGGAACTTCTCACGTATCTTGCGTTGACAAAACTATAAGTCTATCTAAACAAGAAAGACCTTCACATCCTTACTCTACCGAAGAAAACTGTAAGCTTATCCATCTCATTTCGAACGAGAAAGACTTTCACATCCTTAATCTTCTGAAGAGCTAGACCTATTGATGAATCAAATCACTTTGAAACAAAAAATTAAAAGACAATGACAAATGATATTACATGCATATTACCACTAATATTCCCTCCAAAGTAACAACTCCTCTACGTACATACATGCACAATTAATATGAATTCTGACTAGACACATATACTTTATAATATTGTTTTAGATGCGTATGTAAAATATATAATTTCAACTAAAACGTTGACGGCATTTAATAATGTTTGAGAACGAATGTGGAAAACTTTGGCGAGGCGAAGAAAAATCAATACAAATTAATAACTTAGAAGAGTTTGTCCGACAACACAAAAGGGTTTATGAGTGTTTGACTGTTTCTTGACTTAAAAGTTCTGTCATTTAATGTTCCCACCAGATGAGCAGCCCTGCCCGTCCAGTTTTTCAGTGGTCAAGCAGTGAGTCCATTGGAAGATCAAAATTCAATTTTTGTTTGTTCCCCCCTTCTCCAATCATCCCATTCTGCAACAACAGCAGCAACGCCATCCCTATTTGATGGCGTAGACGAGCATGGCCACGAAGTTCAAGAGTTTGTTGCAGAAACTCAAAACAACATTCCGATCGGGTTCCTCTAGAGGTAGCTCCAACAAATTCCCTTCTTTTCTGTATGTATCTATGTATGTTTTGATAGCGTTGGATTAGACACCCAGGGCGCAGAGTATTTGGAGCAGATTGCAGCTAAGGAACAGAAGCTTATTCCCTTCCAAACCTTAGCTCAAGCTACCAACAATTTTCATCCAAATCACAAGCTCGGCGAAGGCGGCTTTGGCCCGGTTTACAAGGTTTCTTCCAAATCTACTCCCTCTCTCCAATCTTTTCTTTGCCACCGCTGTTTCTAATTTCTCTCCCAATTTTTTAACAAATTCCCATAAAATTTTCGACCATTTTGTATTTGCCGGCAGACAATTAGGAAGAATTTTGTAAGAGAGACTTTGTAGCGTGAGAGTGTGTCGAGGATGGTTGGGAGGGAGTCCCACGTTGGTTAATTTATAGTATGTTCCCGAATTTATAAGTAAGGAATATATCTCCATTGGTATGAAGCCTTTTGGTGATGTCCAAAGAAAAGTCACGAGAGCTTATGCTCATGAACAATATTATACTATTGTGGAGACTCATGAACAATATCATACTCTTGTGGAGAGTCGTGATTCCTAACAGAACGTAAGAAATTTACAAGTATCACAACATTTTAGTTGTGGCATTATGGGAAAAGTCTTTTTAAGTTTTTGTTACCAATTGTTTGTTGCAGGGAAAGTTAAAGGATGGAAGAGTTATTGCAGTTAAAAAGTTATCACATCATTCAAAACAGGGAAGAAGAGAGTTTATGAGTGAGGCCAAGTTGTTGGGTGGTGTGCAGCACAGAAATGTGGTTGCTTTGTTGGGATACTGTGTTCATGGTTCTGAGAAGCTACTGGTTTACGAGTACGTCTCCAATGAGAGCCTTGACAAGCTTCTCTTCAGTAAGTACTGCTCACAACTTCTCCAACAACTGTCAACCCATTTTCATTTCACTTACTCACTCTATGTTCTCAGAATCCAGCAGACGTGGAGAGCTTGATTGGAAGAGGAGGTATGACATAATCGCTGGCATAGCACGAGGCTTGCAATATCTTCATGTAGATTCACATAATCTCATTATCCATCGTGATATCAAAGCTAGTAATATTTTGTTGGACGATAACTGGGTCCCTAAGATTGCTGATTTTGGAATGGCCCGTCTCTTCCCTGATGATCAAACTTATGTCAATACTCGTGTGGCTGGTACAAAGTAAGTTTCTTTTGACAACCAATCAAATTTTTTAATCCCAATTGGTGGGCTCTACTAATTTTTTATTTTTTCTTTCTCTATATGAATAGTGGATATATGGCTCCTGAATATCTAATGCAAGGTCGTCTATCAGCAAAGGTAGATGTTTTTAGCTTTGGTGTCTTGGTCCTCGAACTCATCAGTGGCCAGCGTAACTCGTCATTTGGCACATATTTCCAAGCTGAAAACCTAATTGATTGGGTAAGGTTTTCATGGCGTTGGTTGATTATAATAAAGATCAACACAAGTACTCAAATTCTAGGCGTAGAATCTACTGATTGGGTAATATAAACTGCCACAGTTACTCATTTAGAGTATTCAGAACACGAGTGAGTGAGGTGTGTAGTTTATATTTTGAGCTTAGTTCAGTCCATTATTATAACAGTCCAAGCTCATCGCTAGTAGATATTATTCGTTTGTGTCTGTTACGTATCATCATTAGCCTCACAGTTATTATTGTGAGATCCCATATCGGTTGGAGAGAGGAGTGAAGCATTCCTTATAAGGGTGACGTGAATTTTGGTGCAGGCTTACAAGCTATATAAGAAGGGCAGGAGTTTGGAGATAATGGACCCAACATTAGCATCCTCAGCTGTTCCTGACCAAGTGGCGATGTGCATTCAGATTGGATTACTTTGCACACAAGGTGATCCAAAACTACGGCCGACCATGCCACGTGTGGTTTTGCTCCTCTCAAAGAGACCTGGTACTTTAGAGGAACCTGTTGAGATATGATTCAAAATGAAGATATGATTCAGAGTAGTAGAGATATGATTTAAATATTCAAACTATGAGATTTTTAGGAGATTGTTAGTAGATTTAAATTCTTTCTAGATTTCGATGATTTACTATTTTTGGTCCAGTGTATAAGCTATAAATACTGGAATTGTGTAAGCCTCGATGTATTGAGTCCGTAGACAATAATAAAGCACCGTAGCTTTCATCTATTCCTATCCATTCCTATCTCTTTCACTATCCCTCTTTCCAACAGAACCAACCAGACCAAGAATACTCGGTCCTCGACATACAAAATCTCATACCAAAACTGCATTCTCCTCCGATGTTGGAACTTCTGGTGTATCTTATTCCTCGGCTTTGACCACCAATACTGTAAGCGCGACCGAAATTGATTCTCGTGCTTCTTCAGTTAGTC
>NW_019268525.1:330897-348397 GCF_002738365.1 Cucurbita moschata
AATCTCTTTTGTGAAGAAGAGGGCATCCAAAGGGAATTAACAGCTCCCTACACTCCAGAACAGAATGGAATCGCTGAACGAAAAAATCGAACTATTGTGGAGATGGCAAGAAGTATGTTACAAGCAAGGAGACTTCCAAACCAATTTTGGGCCGAAGCCGTAGCAACATCTGTTTATCTATTAAACATCTCACCAACAAAGGCGGTTATGAATCGAACTCCCTATGAAGCATGGCATGGAAGGAAACCATCTGTAAGTCATTTACGAATCTTTGGTTGTGTTGCTTATGCTTTGAAACATCCTCAAACTCGTCAAAAGCTTGATGAAAAATCTGAAAAATGCATTTTCATTGGCTATTGTACTCAATCAAAGGCATATAAACTATACAACCCCGTTAGTGAAAAGATTTTAGTTAGAAGAGATGTAATATTTAATGAAAACGTGAGTTGGGATTGGAGTAAAGAACAGGAGCAGCAAAAGATTACAGTTGAAGTTTCCCCAAATGAAGAGACAAGGGTCAACTCCAGTGCATCTCCCAGTGGTTCCACTGCAACACAAAGTGTGTCAAATTCATCATCTTCAGCATCACTTAATAGCAATTCTTCTCTTGAAGAACTTTCAGATGAGACACCTCCAAGGAAGTATAAATCTTTAGTTGACATATATGCATCATGTCAGTTTGCTCTTACTATTTCAGACCCTATGAATTATGAAGAAGCAACTGAAAAAGAAGACGGGAAGAAAGCCATGACAGTAGAGATGCAGTCCGTTAAGAAAGATGGAACATGGGATATGGTTGACCTACCAAACGAAAAGCTTTATGGAGATTTACAAGAAGAGATTTATGTAACACCGCCAGAGGGATTCATAAAGGAAGACAAAGAAACAAAGGTATACAAGCTGAGACAGACATTGTACGGGTTAAAGCAGACATACTTACGAAGGCCTTGTCAGAAGAAAAGCTCTGTACTTACGTCTACAACTTTGAATCATGGGGGAGTGTTGAGATATGATTCAAAATGAAGATATGATTCAGAGTAGTAGAGATATGATTTAAATATTCAAACTATGAGATTTTTAGGAGATTGTTAGTAGATTTAAATTCTTTCTAGATTTCGATGATTTACTATTTTTGGTCCAGTGTATAAGCTATAAATACTGGAATTGTGTAAGCCTCGATGTATTGAGTCCGTAGACAATAATAAAGCACCGTAGCTTTCATCTATTCCTATCCATTCCTATCTCTTTCACTATCCCTCTTTCCAACAGAACCAACCAGACCAAGAATACTCGGTCCTCGACATACAAAATCTCATACCAAAACTGCATTCTCCTCCGATGTTGGAACTTCTGGTGTATCTTATTCCTCGGCTTTGACCACCAATACTGTAAGCGCGACCGAAATTGATTCTCGTGCTTCTTCAGTTAGTCGAGGACACGATACTCGGGGGAAACGCCCCGTGGAAGGATAAGGCCTCTTCTACTAGGATCATTCTTTTTGTATACCACTTTTGTATTACAATGTACATGTTGAGGTGGAGAGATTTTTGCGAGTGTAGTTGGATCGATTCAATTCAATTTCTTATTATTTATTCTTTGAAACCGATCCCATAACATGTGTCCTCACGTTAAAATTTAAAATAAAAAAATGGTGAATCTCAATATTGTCAAATAACAATCGAATAAAAAAAGGCATTGAACTCAAAAACAAAAAAGTCCAAAAACTTATTATATGACAGAATCTATAACAACTCAAGTTCAAAACCTGTTATGTATCATATTCAACCTCAAGATTTTCGTTTAGAAAATCAATAAGTTGATGATTAGATTAGTTCAAAAAGATCAAGTGGTCAAAAATCAATATAAGAAGATCAATAAATTAAGATGGATCAAAGAAGATTAACAAGTTATAAATCGACCGAAGAAAATCAACAAGCGTAAAGTTAAAAGCTCAACCTCAAAATTAAACATCTCGATGTTCGAGTCAGGCACATGTTAATATACATTAAAAAAATATGAATACAAGTAGTGGCTAAACGTTGAATTTGTATAGAAAAATATATGGTCAATCCAAATATGAGGTTGAATTTATATATAAAAATGTATGGAAATCCCGAAGAGCACGTGAAGGAAGTGATAGGACGATGGCTGGGACTATCCAACCACCACCACCAATTCACATCTACCTACCTACCACTAGAACCCTAGAACCAGTTCAATAATCCTAAGTAAAGTGATCATGCTGTAGAAGATGCATAAGGATTAGTGTTAGGTATATAAGTGAGGACAAAACATGTGGAAAAAATCTATATTAACTTGTGGGGATAATTTTTACGAAAAGTAAAGTGAATATGGACCACACATGCAAACTTATCTAAAACTACATTATTGAAAAAACTCAACCCAGGCAAGAGATTGACTTAGACTTGGTCGTCTTTGACTTTTCAAAATCTTAACACCAAAACAAGACATCGACTTAGACTTTTCAAAAACTTGGTTGCATGAAAAAACTATAAATTGGAGCACAGAAGAAGTCCACAACCCACAACTCCAAACCAAATTCGTTAGAGTTATTTGAAGGATAAGAAATGTCCGGCGGTACTCCGATGAACGCACCAAACGGAACGCCATGGTCCACCGGCCTCTGCGACTGCTTCGACGACATGGGATCATGTAACTTCATTCTCCTTCTCCATCTCTCTTACTCCTTTTTGTTTACGCTTTTAAATAATTATTTAATTTACAGGTTGCTGTACGTTTTGGTGTCCATGCGTGCCTTTCGGGCAAGCCGCAGAGATCATAGATGAAGGATCAACTTGTAAGCTTCATTCCATCCATGGCTAACCTAACATTCTACTAAACTTAATATTTAGCCAAAGAAACAAAAAGTCTAATAGGGAGAAGTTTCTACATCCTATATGATCTCACAATCCACCCCACTTGGAGGTCCAGCGTCCTCGTTGTCACATGGCTCAATGTATGGATCTCATATTATTTATAACAGTTGAAGCCTACCGCTACTCAATATTGTCATTTTTCCCCATTTTACTCTAATATAAAATTTAAGAAGTGGGTCTAATATAAAATTCTCAGTTCAATTTCTATTCCTACCAAACCGACCCGTTCGGTTCGATTCTGGATCGGATTCAAAACTAGGGAAACCGAACCGAGTATTCCGTAGCAATAATATTACAAGAAGTGGGCCTAAAATTGATTGAAAGTATTCATTAAAGAAGATTATTTCCAAGATAGCAGCAATGATTGGAGGCACTAGTGTTGAACTGAAAATGACAGAACAGTTTATATGTTTATGGTTGTGGATGCAGCTTGTTTAGGTCAGGCATCGATTTTCACTGTGATTTCTTGCTTTACGCCCTGCATATGTCTTTATACATGCCATTATCGTTCTCGATTGAGGGCAAAGTATCAGCTTCAAGAAACTCCCTGCAACGATTGCTGTGTTCATTTTTGGTGTTTGGGTTGTGCAATGTGTCAAGAGTACCGTGAGCTCAAGAATCGTGGTTTCGACATGCATATCGGTAATTTCAATCTCTTCAACTTTCAAAAAACTTCAATAACACCTTTAAACCTTTTATTAAGGTTCAATAATACTCTTACCGTATCTATAGACGAAATCATTCGTTCTATGTTTTAAAAATACTCGTGAACTTTTAAAAGTAACATTAATATTTTTGAAATTTTAGAGAAAGAAAATTAAAATTTTGAAGATGATCTAAGAGGTGTGGATAGACGATTTCTATCCATATATCGATGGTTAAACTTTTTTTAAAAAAGTTGAAGGATATTAATCAAAATTTTTAGAGTTGATATATTTTTGAAACACTATTCAAAGGTCAAATTTATTTTTGAAACAAAGTATTAAGGGTTTCCCTCTAAAATTTACTATAGGTAATATTTTAATTTTTTTTTTTTGTTGAAAATTTAAGAGTATTTTGATTACTTTAGCCCTAATCTTACAAAAACAATAAGATTGAACGTTGTGCTCAGGTTGGCAAGGAAACATACAGAAACAAAATAAAGGATTAGAGATACCGCCTATGGTGGAAGGACAAATGAAACGTTAGAAGTTTGAAAGACTTAAAAAAGAGTGTTATGAAAGGGAAGGAATAAGAAGAATGGTTGTATCCTCTTTCCATTTAGTTGTTTGCATATCTTTATTGAGTTTCTATGGGGTTGGTTTGTTCGGGTCAAGTTTTAATGCAGTATGTATATTGAGTTTCTATTGGGTTGGTTTGTTCGGGTCAAGTTTTAATGCAGTATGTAAGTACGATGTTATTGTTTGGATTGAATTTCTAGTTCATTTAAGACCAATAATATTAATTTTCGAGTACAGAAACTCTAGTTTAATATCAATGATTTTGAGTAACTCATTTTGTAAAATATATGGCCCCAATATCACGTTTAATAATATATATATAGAAAACTGTATGGCCCAAATTATAATCTATGATCCAAATATGGCGTTGAATTTGTGATAGAAAAATTATGGAAAACCCCAAAAGAGCACGTGAAGGAAGTGATAGGGTTGATGTCATGTCCAATGAATGCCAACGCTGCGACTTTCCAACCACCACCAATTCACATTTACTTTTCTCTGGCGGCCCCTCCCCTCCGAGCAAGTTTAGGTTAACTGATTTCTTACCAATTTTCATACCAAATATAAAACAACCTGTACTGTATTGGTTCGCAGGGATGATTTTCAGAATAAATAAAGTGACCATAACCCAATAACGAAAATATTATTACTCAACCAAATATTACAGATTTAAGAATAAGAAATAAAATTGGATTCAGGTTTTATCTTCATTGATATCCACAACGTTTAAATAGGATACAAGATACCAACTAATATCTATCAATAACGAAAATATAAACTAACTAAATCTTGATAATAAAATAAAATATACTACTGATGACTAATGATTACTAATATCTAAGATGTATTTTCTGAGGAAGAATATCATATATTTCATAATTAATTTGGTTTATGAAGATAGTTTTCATAGTAAATAACATGAATATGTCCGGTTTTATGAATCCAAATTACGAAGGTTGAGTATGGGATATTACAATTTAAAGAGAAAAAAAAATCTCCCACAGTTTGCATCATATAAGGTAAGGATTCTTAAATGGACCAAACATTTGAAAAGAAACCCAACTGAAGCAAGACATTGACTTACACTTCCCAAAAATCTTATCCTCGTTGGCTTTTTAAAACCTTACCGCCGAAGCATGACATTGACTTAGAGTTACCAAAAATGTTGTCACTTTTCAAAAACTTTGTTATAAGAAACATCAATAAATTGGAGAACAGAAGAACTCCACAACCCAGAATTGGAAATCAAATTTGGTTGGCTTAATTATTTGAAGGAAAACAAGATGTCCGGCGGTATTCCGGTGAATGCAGGCAACGGAACCCCATGGTCCACCGGCCTCTGTGACTGCTTCGACGACATGAGATCATGTAACTTCCTTCTCCTCCATCTCTATTACTTACAATCATAATAAAATCACTGTTATCCAATGTTTTTCAAAAATAATTTACTCCTTTTTGTTTATGCTTTTAAATTATTATCTTTTCATTCCATAATTAAATTTTATATCTCAACCAATTGAATTATATTTATGAATTTAATTTACAGGTTGTTGTACGTTATGGTGTCCATGCGTGTCTTTCGGGCAAGCTGCCGAGATCATAGATGAAGGATCAAGTTGTAAGCTTCATTCCATCCAATGCTAAACTACTTCTAATCAACGTTTAATATAAAACTCTCATAAATAGTTTGATTGAGTCCAAAACTAGGGAAACCGAACCGAGTATTTCGTAGTAATAGTATTATTACAAGAAGTGGGTCTAATATTAAGTGTTTATATGTTGTTGGTTGTGGATGCAGCTTGTTTGGGTCAGGCATCGATTTTCAGTCTGATAGCTTGCTTTACGCCCTGCATATTCCTTTATACTTGCTACTATCGTTCTCGACTGAGGGCAAAGTATCAACTTCAAGAAACGCCCTGCAACGATTGTTGTGTTCACTTTTGGTGTTTGAGTTGTGCAATGTGTCAAGAGCATCGTGAGCTCAAGAATCGTGGTTTCGACCCACATATTGGTAATTTCAATCTCTTCCACTTTCTTGAACTTTATTTTAAGTTAAAAAATACTCTTACCACTAGTATACAGACGAAACGGTTAATTTCACGTTTCAAAAATTTCTATGAACTTTCAAAAATAACATTAAGATTCTTAAACCTTAAAAAAAAAATTAAGTTTGAAGATGATCTATAAAGTATCTATATATGGTTGGTAAGATTTTTTTTTTTTAATTTCTTTTAATAGAAGTTAAGATGGTTAATATTAGTTTAAAAATTTTATGGATATTTTTTTAAATATGGTATTAATGACAAGGGTATTTTATTTATTTATTTTTTTATGTAAAAAAAAATATTAATGGAACTTTTTATAATTGAAGTATATATTTTTAAATATTATTGAAAGTTTAATCGTATTTTTGAAATAAAATACGGATAAAGAAATTTTTTTATACTTTTTTAAAAGTTTAAGAATATTATTTAAACTTTTGAAAGTTAAGTGTAATTTTTTAGACAAAGTATAAAATTCAAGAATATTCTTATTACTTTAGACTATATCTTATGAAAGCGATGATATTGAATGTCGTGCTCAGGTTGGCAAGGAAACATGCAGAAACAAAATATGGGTATAGAGATCCCGCCCATGGTTGAAGGACAAATGAAACGTTAAAAGCTTGAAAGACTTAAAAAGAGTCTTATGAAAGCAAAGGAATAAGAAGAATGGTTATTTCCTCTTAACATTTCGTTGTCTGAATCTTTTTATTGAGTTCCTTTTCTACCGTTCGTTTGTTCAAGTCAAGTTTTAATGTAATATGAATAGTTCAATTAAGACCAATGTTCGAGTTTTTTTTAGGAACTCTATATTATCTTGAAACTTTTAAATTTTTTAGTTCAATTTCTTCTGTGGATGATGATAATAGTTACACAATAAGTCACAAGAAATCATTAGATTTTTCTCTCTACAAAATCCAAATTATGAACCTTGATCGAACTTGAACTAATATATAGCCACATTAACCGACCTATCCCCACCTGTAGACCCTTAGCAGTTCAAAGTACAAAACTAGTTAAATATGGTAGAATAGGTTGGAAGCCAAGGGAAGCAATTTCCCTTGTTCAAGAACTTACTTAGTGCTTTTGCTCTGCCGAATTCAAAAGAATAGTAGCAAGCAGCGTTACAAGAATGCCAAAGTCATCTATGTTTTTAGTTTGGGTGTTTTGGTCGTGGAACTCATCGGTGCTGAGCGGAACTTGTCATTTAGCTCATTTGTCCAAGTTGAGAACTTACTTGATTGGATAAGATTTTCTCTTTCCTTCTCCACCATTCTAGCCGTCCATCGTCGTTGCCATTACTGTCATCCAAGGATAAGGAACGTTCAGATCTAGCGAGAGAATCCAAAAGTACAATAATTAAAATATGATTTAAAACTAAATTTTATAATAAAGTTTTTATTTATCAAATTAAAGAATTTGTAACGGCATTAAATCATATTAAAAAAAAATGGTATTTTTTTTTTTTTTTAATGTAAGAACAAATGAAGAGAGTGAGGTTGATGTGACATTCAATGAATGCGAACGCCAATCGAGTACAATTTAGCCCATTTTTCAATAGAATGATTGTGACTAGCCAACCACCTTCAATTCACATCTATCGCCCCTTTAGGCTGAAGAGAAAGACGAAACATTTTTATAAAGATATAAAAATATTTTTGTAGTATATACATTTTAAAATTATAAGATTAACGACGATAGGTAAAAAACACAAATATATAAAATATTTACTAACAAAATACAGTTTTGCTACATTATTATAATTCTCTCATTTTCACACTTGATTTCATTATTTCTGTAAGATTCCGGTACTGTGCTTTTGGTAGGCTCGCACTTGGTAACATTTAACATGTGTCCCTTTAAATATATTTATCAAGAGTTCCACGTTCTTATGTTAGATTTTTAATCTTTCCATCCAAATTTTATGTCTTACTTACAAGGGTTATGCCCAAACTGGCTAAATGCCATGTTAGAGGTTTTTTTTGTTTTAGATAAATCTAAAATTTGTGTGTTTTTAGTCATTGTATTCAAGTATTCTTGTTGGGTTGGGAAAATATTGTGAACCTTTTTCTAGTCCCTGGTTTCTAAAAATTTAATTTTGAGGAGAAGCTCAAAAAAAAAATAAAAAGTAAAAAAAGATAATATTAAATAAGGTTTACAATTCCAGTGTTAATGGGTGGTGGGCTATAGTTTTTACATGTTACTTAATAACATGAGTACGTATTGGGATGCAGATATTTTTTAAAATCAGTCTCCCAGAGTTTGCATCAATATAACATAGGAAAGATAAAGGAGTCTCATATGGACCACACATACAAACATTATCTAAAACAACATTATTGATAAAACCCAACCCAAACAAAACATCAACCTAAACTTTCCAAAATTTTGTCCACTTTAACTTTTTTTAAAATATGTTCTAAGAGAAAAAAAAAAACAATAAATTGGAGGACAGAACAACTCCACAACCCGGAATTCGAAGGCGAATTTGGTAGGCTTATTTGAAGGAGAAGAAGATGTCCGGCGGTATTCCGGTGAATGCAGGCAACGGAACGCCATGGTCCACTGGCCTCTGTGACTGCTTCGACGACATTGGATCGTGTAAATTCATTCTCCTTCTCCATCCCTATTAATTACAATCATTCTTACTCTCTCCTCTTTTATCAAATATTTTTTCATAATGCTTACAAATTTGAATTATATTTATGAATTTAATTTACAGGTTGCTGTACGATTTGGTGTCCATGCGTGCCTTTCGGGAGAGCCGCCGAGATTATTGATGAAGGATCAAGTTGTAAGCTTCGTTACATCCATTTGCTATACTAGGAGATTTTATGAAAATCAAAGAGACTAAATTCAAAAAATGGATCTAATATAAAACTCTCATAAATAGTTCGATTTTACATTTCTACCCAACCGATCTGTTCAGTTTGATTCTCGGTTGGGTCCAAAACTAGGGAAACCAAACCGAGTATTCCCTAGTAATGGTGTTACAAGAAGTGGGTCTAATATTAAGTGTTTATATGTTTATGGGTGTGTGTGCAGCTTGTTTGGGTCAGGCATCGATTTTCACTGTCATAACTTGCTTTACGCCCTGTATATGCCTTTATACTTGCTACTATCGTTCTCGATTGAGGGCAAAGTATCAACTTCAAGAAACTCCTTGCAACGATTGTTGTGTTCACTTTTGTTGTCTGGGCTGTGCAATGTGTCAAGAGTATCGTGAGCTAAAGAATCGTGGTTTCGACATGCATATTGGTAATCTCAATCTCTTCGACTTTCAAGAGTGTTTCAAATTTTAAGTTAAAAAATACTCTTGTCGTTAGTATACACGTTACTTCCTTATTTCAAAAATACTCATGAACCTTCTAAAGTAATATTAATATTTTTAAACTTTAAAAAAAAAAATTAAAAGTTTTGAGATAATCTATGCTATGTAGACTATATTTAGAATTTTGTGAGTATTTTTAAACCTGGTATTAAAAGGGTATTTTCAAACTTTTTAAAAAGTTGTAAAAAGGTATTAAGGATGTTTTTGAAACATAAATACCAACGATTTCCAAAACCAATGGTAAGTATATTTTTAAAATTTTAAGAATTTTGTTGGAAGTTCAAAGGTATTTTTATTAATTTAGTCTATATCTTATGAAAGTGATGATATTAAACATTGTGCTCAGGTTGGCAAGGAAACGTGCAGAAACAAAACAAGGGATTAGAGATCCCGCCCGTGGTCGAAGGACAAATGAAACGTTGAAGCTTGAAAGACTTAAAAAAAAAAAAAAAAGTCTTGTGAAAGCCAAGGAATAAAAAGGATGGTTGTTTCCTCTTTGCATTTCGTTGTGTGCATCTTTTTATTGAGTTCCTCTTTTCTAGTGTGTTGGTTTGCGCAGGTCAAGGTCAAGTTTTAATGCAGTATGTAAGTACGGAATGTCATTGTTTGGATTGAATTTCTAGTTCATTTAAGACCAATAATATTAATGTTCGAGTATGTAATTGAGAAACTCTAGATCATCTTCAAACTTTTAAATTTTCTAGTTCAATTTCTTCGAGGCATAACGAAGATAGTTACACAATAAGTCACAAATAATCATTACATTTTTCTCTCTACAAAATCGAAATTATGCACACTCATCGAACTCGAACTAATATATAGCCACATTAACCGACCGATCCCCAGCTGTCGACCCTTGGCAATACAAAACTGGTTAAATATGCTACAATAGCATGGAAGCCAAGGGAAGCAGCAGTTTGACAAGCCCAAACTGTGATGGAGATCATGCATGAATACAAATACACAAATGCTAGCACAAGCAGCATCACAAGAACGCCAAAGTCATTAATAAAACACAAAGGATGGTTGAACTTGTGTAAGGGATGGTACCATAGAGATGCTTTGGAAGGCAGCCACCAGCTGAATCAGAAGAATTTGAGGATGGAGCCAGAGATGTGCTGTTTACTAAAGTGCCATTACTTCCATTACTGCATTGGAAAAAAAATATGTGGAGACAACATTCAGCAAGAGTAGTCACAGACATAATTCGGTATAGATATTTAAGAGTCGTTCGCAGTTACCTTCCCGGAAATATACACGTACCGTGACCTGCAACAAGAAACATCAAACCGAACATTAGCAACCATATCAAATCATTAGCAATCGTTCAAGATTTCATACTTGGGTTTGTGGTGGTGATGATAGCCACTCCTTTAAAATCACAGGTCCCTGGAGACTTGGCCATTTTCTGGTAATAAGCATTGAAAGCATAGGTTGAATGGGCTATAACATTATCTGGTTGATAACATGCCTGCCCCTGCAACAGCGGGGAACAATCGACTTTCCCCGGTCCACACGCCCAATCCAGTGCTGCTTGCAACATCCTACGATCAGCACCGTCTCGTGCAACACAGAACGTTTGGTTTGTGGTATCATTTGCCAAAACAGCACCAGCACCAGTCAAGTGCAATGTATAAACTGGCATTCCATTAGAATTGAAGAGACCCCAATTCTTTTCTGAGACTGAACCAGGTCTTAAATCCTCATTGTAGAGCTCATATATGTAGGTACTAACAGGAACACCCGGATGCTTAGGCGTTCCAGTGTTGTTAAGAACATGTCTAATTAAGTTGCTATTGTAAGTGTTAGCATTATCCAAAGTTGCATCTGGCTCCGATGCATCGCCCTTGGATGGCCAGCCTGACTCCGTAACAACGACTCGTATGTTCGTGAAGTTTAAATCCGACATTGCGAAATAGGCAGCATCAACAACCGCATCAAAGACATTAGTATAGTGCAATAGGGTATTGGCATCAACAGCCTCCTTGGTTGGAGGGAGGGGCCGGAAAAGTGCATAGTCTAGAGGAATCACACCATTTGATTGCATGTAATCATAATAGGGATAAACATTAAGCATGAGATAAGAGCCAGTGGACTGCAAGAATTGAAGTAAAGGAACCATGACAGGGTCCCATGAACGGTTAAAGAAGGCCTGTGATGGAGGGAAGGAGTCGAGAATAATGGAAGAAGAATGCGGGGTAGACACTTTGATTTGGCGATCCAGATTGGATGCAAGGAGAGCAGAGTGAATGAATTTGAGAGCCGAGACAAGGATTGGGGCAGCATTTGGAAGAGTGGTAAGAACATCAGAGCCAATGGCTATGCCTGTGATGTTGGTGGCAGGAACATGGGCAACGACATTCCGAGCAACCCAGTTGGCTGCAGTCGCATTGGATTGGCCAATTCCAAGAAGTTGGTCATTGGGTACAGAAACAATGACTTGGATGCCTGTGTTGGCAAGAGCAAGAAGCATAGCCCGGTCGGCATCATATAGCCTGAGATGTCTAATATTTTGAGCTTTGAGAAGTGCAACTACCTGAGTGGGGTTGGGCATATCAGAAAGATCCATACCAAGGTTCACACCAATGAACGCATCTGCAATTATATAAAGAAAACAATATAATTTCAAACACACAAAACAGGATGATGATAAACTGCACTAATTGCAATGCATGTTTCACCTTCCCCATATTTTGATGTTCTTAGCTAATCTGAGTAAGGAAAGCGCTCTCACATCAAGTTCTTTTAATACCCATTACACACCACATGCTACATTTTTAACCATGAAACTAATTCCAATGGATGTTGAAAAGGTTTGCAGTAAAATGAAGGGAAACCCACAAAAGACAGAGTGAAATAACACAAATTACAGCAAAATCTAACAAGAAACCCCAAAAGAAAAGCTTAAAAAAGGAGGGAAAAGCATAAGATTGATAGAATGGCAAGAACAGGATTAGATAAGAAGGAATAAAGGGGCACCTTGATCAGCAGAAACAGCAGAAACGGCGAGAAGGAAAAAGAGCAAAATCATAGCCATAGAAGAAAGGAAAACAGAAATCGTTCCCTTGAAACCCTCAAAGATTGAAAAAAATGGTGTGTAGCAAAAACCCCAGAACCCGCACAAATTCAAAATCTATGTCGGACTCCAAAAGGAGAAGAATCCCGAAGAACAGAGAACAAAAAAAAGGAGCAAATTTTGAAGAGGGAGAATAAAAAAGGGGGAATATCTGTGGTGTGTTTGAGAGAGTGGTGCAGAGATATGTCAGAGATCCAAGGGTGGAGATTTGATGAGGGTTCAGCGTAATCCTTGATGGTTACCATAGAGGATTATATTGGAGATGTGTGGATATAAAGAAAAAATGATAAATAATTTTATTTTTCTTAATTTTGTTGAGTGATGAGTGTGCTGGGATTTGTCTTTTGTGTTGAGATTGAAAACTGTACAGAAAAGTAGCCAAAGTTGGATGCTACCAGAGTGGCTGACATGGACTGAAACTGCCAGCTGGATCCCAACGGTCCTCTTCTTCAATTTTTTTTCCTTTTTTCTTTTTTTGTTAAAAGTTAAAACATTTGGTTATTTTGATTTACGCGTTTATTTAATTAGTTTTATTAAACAATTTTGAAGTGAAAGTAAGGTCAAAACAAAAGTTGTTGCTGACGTTGGAAAGGAAGCAATGCATGCACGAGTGCCAGCAAAGATTTAATAATAATAATAATAATAAATTTATAAATAAATAAAACAATTTAAAAATCCTCTCTTCTCGTAATGGTAATCACTAAATATTATTCGCTTTATTTTATTACGTATTATCGGCCGTCTCATGATTTTTTAGACCCTCTTCCTAATATTTCAATTAAAAATTCTAAATAAAAAAAAGATCTATAATTGATTATAAAGCAAGAAAAGTAATTAAAAGTGACAAATAGATTTAAGATCCAATAAAGTTTTTAGCATAGGGTAATTACACCCTCCTTTATAAAAATATATATAAATAAATAAATAATAATTAAAGTATTCAGCTTGTGTATATGTGTTAATGTGGGCTATGCCGAATATAATTGTGGGCTTTGTGTGTTTGTCTTTTAATGGTTACGCCATGGCCTCTTTTGTTAAAATATTAGTTTAATGTATTATAAAAGAGGGTAACTAAATAGATAAAACAGAACCATAAAAGTAATAGAATATAATAAATGATAAACCACCCATACTTAGAATCCATGTGCCACTCATTATTTGTTTCCATCATATGCTAACCCATGTTCATCCACGTCATCCATATATTTTAATTAATGGATTTAATATTTTCGCATATGGTTCAATAATCATACAATCACATATATTATGAAGATTCGAACATAATAAATAAATTTGAGCTTGTGTGGACAATAATAAATAAATTTATCGGGTTGAAACCAAGGCCCAAGAAGACGGAGGCCCAATTCCACCCCCCTTTTTTTGTTTTATTTCTTTTGCTTTAAAAATACCCAACAAAACCAAAGATGACACTCCTTTTATCATGGGGGCATTTCCCTTTCTAAATTATTTGCACGTCCTTATCACTTAAAAGCTCCAAACCAAAATATGAAAATTTATAATAAAATTTAATAGATGAAATGGTAAATATTTATTGGTCAATTTATATATATATAAAAGAATATATTAATAGTAAATTTTAAAATATGGTATTTGTTCTAATAAAGCCATTTGCTCCAAAGTTGATTTAAGTAAATGCGATTAGAAAAGATATCTATCTATCATCATCCATGTGCCCAAATATATTATTCCTTTTACTTTTTAACTAAATAAATATATATATCCTTTTTACCATAAAAGAAACACCTCATTCATCAACACTATTAAATATATATATCATACTTTTTATAATATATTTCACAAAATATGCTTTAAAAAATAAGCACAATTAAAAATTAAAAAAATATATTCTTTTTTGTAATGATACACGCTTAAGATTTGGACAAGAATTATAATTCCATTATTCTCCTGCATCTATTGCAGCACGGTCATGATACTTACTCTTTTGTTGTTAAAAGTGAAGACTATCGCACATATTAATATTCAATTCCTATGAACTTTTTTTTTTTAATTATCTTATGTTCAAGATCGCTTTAATACGTGGTATCCATCTAATTTTTGTGATTTTTCTTCTCTTTCATGAACCGTGGTTTAAAGTAAGCATTAATTGGCCAAAAAAAAAAAAAAAAAGAGAGTAAAGGTAGGATTTAAAGAGCTTTATAGGAAGGAACACATTTTTAATTGAAATGTAAAGGTTGAATGATGACGAAGGAATGAATGTTCTTTTTAACAAACCATTTCTTTTATTAAAACTAGTAACAAAATTTTGTTATAAAAAACTTCTTTTTTTTATTTTTTTATTTTTATTTTGCTTCCTTTCATTGTAGTGCATGCAAGCTCCCCTATGGTCGATAAGTGGTGTCGAGTAGCTTGACCGACTACCTTAAAGTGGAAGACACCTTTGAGTAGATCACCCTCTAGGACATTCAACAATAGACCCTTTTGATACTAGGAATCATATAAATATCAAAGTTACTCGGTTAAGGTGCATAAACCAAAATATGCTCACCACAACACAACCCATACTCCATATTAACTCAACATTAGAGTGCACATGAAAAGGACCAGGATGTGAGATCTCTCTAAAAACAAAAATAATATTAAAAATAGACATCATGGGCAAATCTAATTAAGCAATAAAATTAAATTAGAAATGAAAACTCATTAAAATATTGATTTCATGAAATTAGATGGCGAGGACGGGAGACCTATCCAGATTAAGTTCAAAGAACCTTCAACGATTCCAACAATTTTTCGAACGATTCCAACAATTTTTCGACTCATCCAAGAATAGTCTGAAAGAATAAGAACTTCGGTAAAATTTGGGAATATATATTCTTTCTCATTTAGCCAAAAGTAAAAATAAAAGGTGTAGTTAACATTTATATATATAGAGGCACAGTTTTTAAAAAACGAAAAAGAAGAAGAGGACGCAAGGAAGGATTTATGACCCTATCGACAATTCCTTTTTTATTTTTTTCTTTAAAAAAATTAAAACTAATAAATACTAATATTCTACCGTTTGTGTAACAAAAGGGGAAAATAAAAAGATGGACGAGTTGAGGGCAATAAATCGTTAGGTGGGCAAATACATCGGATTCATTAATAAGTTAGCCACGTGCGGAAAGCCAGGTGGCAGCCTCTGAGAGAATGACAATAAATGCAAGTGGTTCCACCGCCGTAGTGATGGGCGAAGAGGGGTCTTCACAATTCGCACGTTTTGAGTTACCGGCTAAGCCGGTCGTCCTCACTGGATCTCTTCCGGTAAACGCTTCCGATTAATTCAAAAGCATGCTTAAATTCCAACGACGGCCAGGATCCAATAATACGCCCTCTCTCTTTCTCTCTTGCTTGCTTTCGTTTTTGGTGCAGTTGAATTTTCTCTTAAGCGTCTTTGCCCTTCTCTTTGTTTCAGAGTTGGTCGGATTTGAGGTCTTTTCTGGTGTCAACTTTGGTCTGAAATGGAGAGGGATTTTTTAGGTCTCAGCTCCAAGGAGGAGCCATTGGCTAAGGTGAAAGAGGAAATTGACAACGATGGAGCCCAAGGTTTTGGTTATTTTTCCAATTCCATTTTGTTTACCTTAATGAACTTTCACGAACTTTGTCGTTGTTTAATTCATTTTATTTCTTCTGTTTTTTAATTCTCTGTTTATGGCTGGTTGAATCTTGATGTTTGGAATTTTCTTTTTTTAATAGTGTTCTTGATTGGAGATGTTTTTTGTTAAGTGGTGATTGTTTGTGATTGGTCGGTGAAATTTTGTTGGATGACCAAATCCTCTTTAATTTCAGTTTAAATCTGTTTTTCTGCCAAGAAATTTGGGGGCCTTGATGTTTTGAAGCTCCATAATTTCATTTGTAGTTCTTGTTAGTCAAGATAATTGTTAAGGATAGTTGACCGTCACTATAAGGCAAATATCTAGATATTTGCCTTACATTACGGGTTACCATATTTGCCCTCTTATTAAAGGCAAATATATTGCATTCATTTATTATTCTTTCCTTTTATTACTATTTCCATAATATTTGTAATTTACCATATTTCTGTATTCTGAAAATAATTATAAATAAGAGAACTCTCACCCCCATTGAGGTGTGGTGATTCAGCAAACATTCACATGGTATCAGAGCCCTTTCGGTTTAACAACCCTGATCCTTTCTTCTCTATGGCTTCCGAATCTTCTTATCATCTTCTTCCTTTCAATACTCTAATCCATATGATCACCATCAAACTTTCTTCCTCCAATTATCTTCTTTGGAAAAGCCAACTTCTCCCTCTTCTTGAGAGTCAAGACATGCTGGGCTATGTCGATGGAACCAGGGTTCCACCACCTCGCTTTGAACCAGAAACCTCTTCAACACTCAACCCCAAATATTTGGCATGGAGAGCAGCCGATCAACGACTTCTCTGTCTCCTGCTCTCCTCTCTCACTGAGGAAGCCATGGCTGTTGTCGTTGGTCTCCCTACTGCACGTGATGTTTGGCTTGCGTTGGAAACTACGTTCAGCCATCAGTTCAGCACATTATGACAATTTTCATCCCTTTGGTTGTCGTGTTTATCCTTATTTGCGTGATTATATGCCTAACAAGCTTTCTCCCCGCAGCATTCCTTGTATTTTTTTGGGTTATAGTCCTGCTCATAAAGGGTTTCGCTGTCTTGATCCGGCCACCACTAAGCTATATATCACCTGTCATGCTCAATTTGATGAAACCCACTTTCCTGCTATCCCTAGCTCCCAGACCCAACCTCTTTCCTCTATTCCTATTTCAAATTTCTTAGAACCACATTTTCATCATATTGATTCATCCCCCCCTACCACTTCATCACCGCAAACTCCTCGATCCAGTTCATCCCCGTGTGATATTTGTTCTGACCTTGTAGATGAGTCTGTGCAGGTTGATACTTCTCTTGCAGGTTC
>NW_019268525.1:360845-383862 GCF_002738365.1 Cucurbita moschata
GAACTTTGTCGTTGTTTAATTCATTTTATTTCTTCTGTTTTTTAATTCTCTGTTTATGGCTGGTTGAATCTTGATGTTTGGAATTTTCTTTTTTTAATAGTGTTCTTGATTGGAGATGTTTTTTGTTAAGTGGTGATTGTTTGTGATTGGTCGGTGAAATTTTGTTGGATGACCAAATCCTCTTTAATTTCAGTTTAAATCTGTTTTTCTGCCAAGAAATTTGGGGGCCTTGATGTTTTGAAGCTCCATAATTTCATTTGTAGTTCTTGTTAGTCAAGATAATTGTTAAGGATAGTTGACCGTCACTATAAGGCAAATATCTAGATATTTGCCTTACATTACGGGTTACCATATTTGCCCTCTTATTAAAGGCAAATATATTGCATTCATTTATTATTCTTTCCTTTTATTACTATTTCCATAATATTTGTAATTTACCATATTTCTGTATTCTGAAAATAATTATAAATAAGAGAACTCTCACCCCCATTGAGGTGTGGTGATTCAGCAAACATTCACAATAATCTTGTGTTCTAGTCTGGTAATCTCACTGATCTTCACGAGTTTTTTTTTTTTAGGGTATTCTAAAAGCTCTGGTGTTCCTCATCCGATGGCTTTCAAGATTTCTGCTGAGGACAAGACTGCGTATCCGGTTGTGGCTGCTTCGGATCAACGCAGAGCAGCGGATGCCCAGGTTTGATATCTGTTCCTCGGTTTTGTTTTTGATATGTTCTTCCTTCACTCGTTTGCTTTTAGTCGCGGTAGCTCCTAAACTAGAGGTGTATGGCTTGCTTTTGTTTGGGCTGATGTGGTTGTATCTCTTTCTCCGGTTGTATCCTTCACTTTTTCAATCTAGAAAACGTTCAATCTGGATAGGCAAGGTGGCCCTCAAATTTCCCTGGCAGCTTATCCTATGCAATCTGATTTGTATTCGATTCATCGTCCTCATGAAACGAAACTATTTTCCGTTCCAAATCAAGGTATATCTGTTTCATTAGGTAATCCATCCGTGAAGAACCCTTTTGCTCTTCCTGCTCAGATGGCTGGTCCTATCCTCAAACAACCACTTGGAGGAGTCCCGGTTTCAAGCGCTCTGAATTCATTTTTCCCGCCATTTGGATCCATTTCTGGGATCACTGAACCATGGTAACACTCTTGTACTTGTACTTTTTAACTTCTTTCTTAAGCTTTAATGAACATTTGTAGGAAGAACTGAATGTAATTTGAACAGTTTTTTAATCCTCTGTTCAGGAATAGCATGAAACCAACTGGTGGGTCTCCAGCTCAACTGACTATTTTTTATGGTGGTACCGTCAAAGTCTATGATGACATTACCCCTGAAAGGGTAATTATCATATAAGTTCTCTTTTGAAGTGCCATGAGTAAAGGAAGGGCTCTGAGATCGATATCCCTTTTGCAGGCTCAGGCTATAATGTTCTTGGCTGGAGCTGGGGCTTCCGTATCCAACATTGCACATCAAAAAGCTCAAGCTCAAGCTCAAGCTCATGGAATGGGTGCAAAAATGGCAACCGCAAGTGATGGTGCTCCCAAGAACCAACCCGTGAGCACCTTGCCCTGCCCTGCTCTATCTAGCCCCTTGTCTGTTTCTTCTCACACAGGAGCCCAGTCTGGGAGTGGTTCAAGTTGTTCTGATGAGTTGGGAGGAGTTAAAACCAATGGACTTCCCACCACTCCTATCAGCAAAGGAGAGCCTCCAAGAATAGTCAATGCAGTCGGACCTGTTGCTGCTACTGCTATGCTGCCCTCTGGTATGCCATACGCCAACAAGAGCCATCATTTTTTCTTCTTTCATTCATTGATGTGCCTGTTTTAGCTGATGATTCACGAATTAGGTCAAATTAATGTATCAATAACTTAGGATGTTCAATGATTTGGGAGCAAGCATTCCGACGGTATAATTAGTAGGAACTTTCTTGAGTTGCAACTTATATTTCATTTTTGGTTTACTTCTACAGCTGTTCCACAGGCTCGTAAAGCATCCTTAGCTCGGTTCTTAGAAAAGCGCAAGGAAAGGTAAGTCATTTTACGATATCTTGTCACAAATAGAACATCATCAAAGAACATATAGAGATCCAAATTATGGCCATCTAAATTATCTGCATTTTGATGTACATATAGGGTCATGAGCTCTTCTCCATACAATCTTAGCAAGAAACATCCCGAGTGTGCTGCGACAGAATCCAACGGTGCAAATTTCTCGAGTCCTATCACGAGCAACAGTGCTAATGTGGCAAGCTGAGAACAACAATCCTTTATGATGTAAAACATAGAGAATGATGGTTTTGTAAGTTAAAGAAGAAGATGTAAGCTAATGGTTCTTATGGTCTATTATTATGTGAACAGCCTTCATGAGCCTTGACTATTAAAGTTTTAATAGTTCCATGTCTTAAATAATATTTTGCCTACACAAAGCTGTTCTAAAGTTTTCAATTAATATCTGTTCATGATCAACAATCAGATATCATAGAATTCTATTTAGTATAGCATTTGGATGACATGAGACTGTTTATGTGTATTGATAAAGATTTGGTTAGTAGGTATTGATGCTTGAAGAGATAAGATTAATTGAAGAACATGGTGTGGTGTTGGTTTTCTTGCTGTTAATCATCTTGATTCTGTAGCTTTTGATTTTGATTTTGATGGGGAATCTTTTGATTATAAAAACATTTGATCATTTAATTGGTTGATGTTACCTTTTTCGTTTGGTACACTTAAAATGAAAGCACATTTTGCCCTCTACTAAGGTAACAACAAAAGGGTTTCAATGTCAAGCCATTGTGTGGGTTCATCAAAGGAGGAACAGATAGTAAGATATAGGTTTCAATTTCTAGCTATTAATGTTTTTGTATTATTTTGAGAATTATTTACTTTTCTAAGCCAATGACTTGTCGAACCTTCCAAAATGCTATTGAAAGAGAATCAAATGTCTTTTGGTCATAAATATCTGGCAAAAAAAAAGGGATTTACATGAAAACCTTTCAGACAAACTAAGAGTACAAACGTCTCTTCTGCACAAAGTGCAACAAACCCTTGCCTAGGACCCTTAACCCGACCTGAAAACGAGCGGGAGATAATAGGAAGAGGCTAGGAAAGATTAGATCCGGCTTAGAGAGGTGACTTGAGATTTCCACAAGGACAGGTAGTTGGAATTGCGGCAATTCAATCTTCATCTTGTCAAACTGAAAAGGAAAAAACTCCAAATCAACTACATCCATTCTCACCTATCCATCTCTTTCTCCCTCTCATTCCACTCTCATTCCACTCATTTGGAACTGAACTTGAAAGCCATATTTCGCCTCGAACATTCAAACAAAGAAAGAAAGAAGGTCAATAATCTTTGACATTTCCATATTGGCGATGGAACCCCAATCAACACGAGAGAACATGAGCTGAGACCAGAAAATTGTTACTGAGTGGTTCCTGAGTGAGGATAAATCAAATAAATGATGAAACAAAGAGCAGCGAGGTCTATCCCCAACCAAGCAACAAACAAAAAGAGAGGCGAAGGGTAACTCTTTGATTTTCTCCACTCTACTACTGAAGTTGGGATCTCACGCAAGACAAATGGGTTGAACATCAATAAGCTTTCATTTAGAGGGAGGCAGTCTTTCCAAGTAGGGAGATTGTTAGGAGGGAAAAGAGTAGTTCCACGTTGGCTAATCAAGAGAAAGATCATAAGTTTATAAGTAAGAAACAACACTATCTCTATTAGTACAAGACCTTTTTGAAAAAATAAAAAACAAAACCATGAGAGTTTATGCATTGTGAAGTGCATGGTTCCTTTCGATTCCAAAAAAAAGGTAAATGGTTTTACTTTTGCTTTAACTTAAAAGGTTTATTACGGAATAAGAGTTGAAACAAAAATTGTGCCCCTCCTACAAGTTACAATAAGGATCATCAAAACTTTCGGAGTGTTACAATAAGGATCACTCATTATGATTCAAAATAGACTTTCAATTGTTGGCAGGCAAAGCTTACTGGTGGTATACTATGCAAGTCCTAGGAGTCTGGACAACAGAGCTTCCCTTTTCTAAAGGGGTATACAATTATAGTTGGAGGCATCATGAAACTTAATACAGCTTCCCCTGGACAAGAGTTACCTCTTTTACCTCGCCAACAAATGAATCAGCCTCAACTGATTCCCCTATTGAGCTAGTCAATCGCATCACATCAAGCAAACCAAATCAAATTCAACATCCAATGAGGAAGAAGAACAACATTGAACATAGTTCATCCTTTGGGTTTTCCCTGATCTAATGCAAACACTAAAGACAACTGAAAACAATCAAATCATAGAATAAGTAGAAAAAGAAACACCCAACATCCCAACCCCAAATAACTAATGGTTTACTAAGAATTCCAGTAAATACATAAGCAAACAGAACAACAGAGTCCCAAATAATGCCTCAGACCAGAGGATGTAAAACAGAAAATCTTAATCCCCATCCCTCCAACCAACTATAAAAATTACATTCAAGAGTCGCGTATCAGTCTCAAGTTTTAGAATAGGAATATCGAAATGGAATATAAAACGAGCACAATTTCCATAATATAGCATAAGAAACGAAATTAAAACAAAAAGAAAAAAAGAAAAGAAAACGAACAGACGCAATGATTTGATTCCCCCTCCATCTCCATTCTCAATCCCGATTCTTCAACCTCTCAATACGCTGGTTCAATTGCTCAACCTTGACAAGCAAATGGGTGACAGAGTACAACAGCCAGTAGAACACAAGCGCCGAAGCGATCAAGAGCGCATTGCGTTGGCTCTTCATGATCGATTTCTGGTGGCGAAGGAACTCAGAAGGGGTGCATGAGTCGGATTCGCAACTGGGGAGAGTTTCGTATTTCCAGTAGATATCCATGAGCAAGAAGAGGCAAAAGGGAACGACGGAGAGGAATGGCTTGAGAAGATTGCGAGTAACAGCAATTAGGCCCTTCCGGAGACCATCGAGGCCTGGGATGGTGAGGAGAAGGAGCATGATTGCCTCAGCCGCAGCGGCGTAGCCAAGAACGACCCATTCCAATGCCATTGATGATAGATCTGAACAGAGAATTGGTCGATCAGTGCGTTGAAATGAAATGAATGCTTTTCTTCGAGGCGAAGGAGTTTGATTTGGGTAGCTGTTTGAAGAAAGGTGGAGGGTTCGATGACGTAAGGAAGGGGAAGACTACTGAGACACGTGCCAAGTATGAATATGGCACGCTCAGATCACTTTATTTATTTGTTTATTTATTATTGGGCCATTCCGAAGCAACGTTGTATTGGACTAGTACTCAAACCATATGATATTTGGGCTCAATCTTAAAGCCCATTTTGAAGCTTAAGAAAGCCCATTTTGAAGCTTAAGAAAGCCCATTTTGAAGCTTAAGAAAGCCCATTTTGAAGCTTAAGAAAGCCCATTTTGAAGCTTAAGAAAGCCCATTTTGAAGCTTAAGAAAGCCCATTTTGAAGCTTAAGAAAGCCCATTTTGAAGCTTAAGAAAGCCCATTTTGAAGCTTAAGAAAGCCCATTTTGAAGCTTAAGAAAGCCCATTTTGAAGCTTAAGAAAGCCCATTTTGAAGCTTAAGAAAGCCCATTTTGAAGCTTAAGAAAGCCCATTTTGAAGCTTAAGAAAGCCCATTTTGAAGCTTAAGAAAGCCCATTTTGAAGCTTAAGAAAGCCCATTTTGAAGCTTAAGAAAGCCCATTTTGAAGCTTAAGAAAGCCCATTTTGAAGCTTAAGAAAGCCCATTTTGAAGCTTAAGAAAGCCCATTTTGAAGCTTAAGAAAGCCCATTTTGAAGCTTAAGAAAGCCCATTTTGAAGCTTAAGAAAGCCCATTTTGAAGCTTAAGAAAGCCCATTTTGAAGCTTAAGAAAGCCCATTTTGAAGCTTAAGAAAGCCCATTTTGAAGCTTAAGAAAGCCCATTTTGAAGCTTAAGAAAGCCCATTTTGAAGCTTAAGAAAGCCCATTTTGAAGCTTAAGAAAGCCCATTTTGAAGCTTAAGAAAGCCCATTTTGAAGCTTAAGAAAGCCCATTTTGAAGCTTAAGAAAGCCCATTTTGAAGCTTAAGAAAGCCCATTTTGAAGCTTAAGAAAGCCCATTTTGAAGCTTAAGAAAGCCCATTTTGAAGCTTAAGAAAGCCCAAAGAACCATCCAAATAGGCTCCATGGATTATTCCAATGCCAAAGGTGGAAGAATTGATACCCACTAGCTTTTTCGGCTTTATAAACTCCCTTTCCCTTTCAAGCATTGGAATACACACACCTTTGTTCTAACATAAAACCCAACTCTTTCGTCTTCTATTCTCTCCGTCTTTACTTTTCAAATTCCTTTCCATTTCCATTCTTCTTTTCACTCTTTTCGCTCGTATCCATGTAAAAAACGCTCATACTTTTTTTATTTAAACTAATCGAGAAAACATTACAAGACACTCAGTAGAACACTACTACGTTTTGTTCTACATAATCATCTGAGTTGACGATGATTTCACCCATTTATGTAGCCCTTGACCACATATACATAGAAATATATAAAATAATGTTAAGCATGGTCTAATATAGCTTTATCATTAAATAAAATGGCCCACCAACCGTATATCAATTCTATTTGGATCTCATTGGGATTATATAAAAACATTAAGATGGTGGATCCCAATACTAAGCTCCTCCATAAGTGGTTATTCAACTAAATTATTTAAAATTTTAAGATTCTAAATAAATATAGAAAAATGCTTCTTAACCGACAAATAAAGATTAGAATGATCGACATGTAAGTGAATCAATCGTAAGTTAATAAAAACATTAGAAGAAGATAGAACAACAACCCACCAAGGAGCATATATTCTTTTTCATAAAGGAAAAAAAAAATAGAAAAAGGGGATTCAATCAAAAAGAAATATTCTCAATACATATATATGAATCCCCTTTACAAGATTAAGTGGTGAGGTGGGTCCGACATGTCGAATAAATAATCATTCTCTCCTTTGTTCATGAACAATCCTTTTATGCCATGCACATACATCACTTCTTTTTATATTACTCTCTCTGGGTTTCTTTTAAACACACACACACAAGAATTTAAAAGACACAGAGGGGAAATCTGATCGTTGAATCATCCACATCATTTGCCACCTGGTTGAGATTCAAATACCGAACCAAATCAAGAACGAGGTTAAATTAATTTATAATGAATTAATTGAATTGAATGGAATGGAATGGATTACCTTTTCGTTTCTCACAGTAATGGCTTAGGAAAGCGAGGAACACAACGATGAACGCAATCCCAGCAATGAGTCCTATTATTACCGCCAGAGTTTTTTCTATCTCCACGTCCGTGTTTCTACCGTCTTTCAAATTTCAAATATATTCATTTATTTATGGGATAATTATATTATATATATATAAATGCATGGAAAGACGTGAAAGCAAAAAGAATGGCAATCATCTCATTCACTCAATAATCCAACAATTCACACCTTTTTATATGCACTTAAAAAGTGTAAGAATAAACTAACTAACCATTTCCGCCGCCGCCGCCGTGGGGGCGGATACCGCCATGAGAAAACCTCGCATAGCACTTCCCCAAGAACACATCCCCCCACCCCGCCGCCGCACACTCCGCCTTCAGCCGTCCCACGGCCGTCACCACACAGTCCTGGCACTCTCCAGCATCCAAATCCCCAACGCATTGCGCCACCCCTTGAACATCCCCGGACCCACCCACTCTAAACGGCTGATATCCACCACCGCTGCCATCCGCCGCCGCTAAATACGCTAACACCGCATCCCTTCTAGCCCACCCACCAGAATCATACCCCATCACCGCCCCACACTTCTTCACCACGACCGTCTTGTCCTCCACTCCCAAAAAGCTAACATTGTCGTACTTCACGAAACACCCCTCCAACTGCAACGCGCCACCACACGCGTCTAGACAGATCGAGCCCAGCTGGGCGACAGCGTGGGCCACGCACTTGGCACAGGCCGCGTTTTGGAGGTCGCCCCGGCACTGGAACAGTCCGTACACAGTGTCGCCGTCGCCGGCGCCGGCGACGGTGGAGTTAGTGTATAATGTGAAGGAGGCAGAATTTATAAGAGAGGTGAGGATGGAATTGAGATTTGACTCATAGGTTGAACCGGAAGTGTATTTGGTTTGGGAACAGCCGCCGTAGACAAAGGACTCGGCAGTGGTGGTCGCTGAGGACGGCGGCGATAGGGCGGAAGTGAAGAGAAAGAGGAGGAGAAATGAAGGCATTTCTGTGGAGAGGGACAATGCGATAAAGAAGAGAAGAGGTTTGGTGTGTGGGTGAAGGCTTTGAATGGGCCTTTTATATTAGGTCATTGGAATGCTCCAATTTAAGTTTCATTTTCATTTTATAATAAACTCCAACTCATACCCCTTAATTATCATTTACTCAGAGAGGAGTTGTAGTACCACACTCGTCCATACTCCTAGGTTGACTTCTCTTTGCATCCCAACTAACCCCTCACAAACGAGCATTTCCCTTATGCATCCAACCGCTTCACTAATTTGAGTGGGTTATAAAGATGGGTTGATTTATACTCTTATGTGAGTTCCTTCTTCAAACGTTTCGGTATGTATTGCCCTTTAGCTATAGATCCGATTCACCTAACCAGAAACTCAATTTTGCACATAGATGGACTCCTTCCCCGCTACGAACGATGAGCAAGAAAATAAGGAAGAAGTATGTTTCTTAATTGTTGCATATACTAAGAGTCCTCTGGCTACCGACCCATAGACATTATCTGATTGGGTGTCGTCCTATCAAAACAATTAGAAATTAATATAAAATCATTAATTGAAATGAAAAATTTTAATTTAGTCAAAAAAATCTTAAATTTGACTTTGACCGATCTGCTTTGACTAAGTCCAACGAAATTGCCTCCAAAATAAGTTGTGTTAATTTGAAATCTTGGTTTATTAGTAACAAAGCTTGAAATAATTGTGGAAATAAACATAGTTCCAAGCATGGGCAGACCAAGAGATAAAATTAAATTTTATTTCTTGGTCGAATTAGTGAAAAGAAAATATTTAAAACTTAGAAACAATGTTTCAAAATTCATTATTTCCATTTCTTGTGATACCCATTAAATGTATAGACAAACAAATGGAAATATAAAAGAAAAAGTTGCAAAAATAAACATAAAAAAGGTAACACATTACTTCAAAAAGTTACCAAAGTTTCAAAAATTTTAATTTCTACAACAGTGAGAATCTGAATCAAAGCTTGGGAGTGAACGTTGTTCATCCTTCCTTTCACGTAAAATTCCATTTTTTTGAACAAAATCTTAATATTATTTATGTTTCATTACTAAATCAAATGTTTGAATCTACGAAGAAATGTTTAAAATAAATAATTTAAGCGAAATTGTTGAATACGAAGAAAACGGAAGGATTGGACCAAAAATATTTCTCATTTAAAATCATTATGTCGGGAGAATTAGCTTCAAAGATACTTTAAAAAGAATAGTCAAAAAAGAGGTGGCAGAGCAATGGTAGAGCATTTTTATCCTTGGAGCTTCATTCACAAGTGTTAAAAAAAAAGCTTTCGAAATATAGAACCAAACGTCAAAATAATTTATTATTAAATTATTAAAAATGATTTTAGTTAAATATTTGATTGGATGATTAAATTTGTTTTTTAGTGAAGAATTAAAACTTTTTAACTTTCAGATATTTTAACGACCAAACCAAAATTAGTATGAGGCCGAGAATGAAAAGAAGTATTAAATAATTTGTATTTATTAGCCTTTGAAAAGAGTGTTAAAAAAAGTTGAAAGTATTTTGAAAGTGAATGTTTTTTCAAATAAGCAATTGAATGTGTGTTTTATCAACTGCTTCAAATAAGCAATTGAATAATTTAATTAATGATTAACCATAGATGTCATTTTAAAACGCAAATAGAAAGCTAACATCGGTACCTCATAATCATCGTAACTCACTTCAATTTTTTTCACCGCGTACTTTGATTGGCTCAATTCGCATTTCCAAATTATGGTTTCGATACTAATGTATTAGATGGAAAAAAACACAAACTCACAAAAACAAGTTTATTATGGTTGTTCTGAATTTCACACCAAATCAAATCCAACAACAACTTAGCATAAGATTTGTTATCATTTCTTCTTCTTTGATACTCTGTGTTTCTCCATATGTTCGAATAAGCTTCCATCGTAAACACCCTTCACCGTTTGCTTTGTAAGCAATCCATTCTCATCTTTGCAAAGGATGTATAGACCTGTCCACTCTGCCCATGCACCAATCCTAACAATACCAAACCAAACCAAACCAAACCAAACCAAACCAAACCAATAATTAATGTCTTCTCCAAGATAAACAAATAAATGTCAGAGTTTGGGAATGAACGAGAAAGAAAACCAACCATCCCTTATAGTCCTTCGGCTCTCTATTTGCTTTCAGCATTGCTTTAACCTCTTTTTCGGTTAAGGCATCCGGATACGTTAGGGCATGCTTTTTGAAAATTTCTTCAAATTTTAATGCAACAAACCTATCATTTAAAATCAAGAATTTAAAGACTAAATCAAACGTCTAAACAACCAAGCTCGAGTCCTAGAAAGCAAAGTTTGATGCCATTATACCTTCCTTCGGAATCATATACACCAGAATCACTTCCATGTTTGGCAAGGTGAATGTTCTTTATCACAATTGGGAATAAAAAGTTGGGACATTTCCCCTGCAAAGTAATGCATCAAAATTTATATTAATACTGATATGAACCCTCCTCTGTCTCTCTGATCCAATACAGAATCTATTTATTTATGTGAGGATCGCGTTCCCATGTAAAAAAATTTACTCTTTTTATACATTAAAAATATTAGTTAAAAGAAATTAATGGACACTTTCATTCTCAATATAATTTTTTTTATAAGGAAAATAAAATTCAAAAATAAAAATAAAAATATAAGGAATGAAAAGAAAGATCAACCCAATTAAAGCTAAAGTAGTGAATAATTAAAGTTATTTAAATAAATGAATAAAATGAAATTAAAATTAAAATTAAAAGCAAGAAGGAAGAAAAATGAAACATATTTATTAAAAAAAAAGAAGAGAGAATAATAGGAGAGAAAATTACGGGTCGGGTTTTGGAGCTGAGTCCGATGTTAACAAAAAAAGCACCGACGGAGGACAGAAACAAACCCGCCCCGATCGCTCGGAAGCCTTTGAAGGTTTCCCATGGATAAACGACGCCGTCATGGTTCCTATCGAAGAACGCCACGTGTTTCTGCAGCACGTTCTTGTCGCCTGCGTACAACCATGGGTGACATTAAAAAGGTTAACTCAGAACAAAAAAGAAGAGGACAGAAATGCAATTTCTAGAATTTCTGGGGGTGGTTTTCGAATTACTTTCTTCACTGGGGCTCGAGGAGAGATTCGAGAGTTCAGCCATCGGAGAAGAAGATGAAGAAGAAGAAGGCCTTTCTCTGTAAACTTTGGTTTGGGAACGAAACGGTGCGTTTAAAGAGAGAGGATGGGGGACTCGAGAGGGAGCTTTCGTTTTCGTGGGGAACAAAATGGAATCATTACTTAGCATTATATAAAGATCTTTTTGGATTTTTTTTAATTCGTGAATTGTGTGGTGTCATTTTGTCTAATATTCCACGTGTCATCTTGTGAATGGCCATAATTTATTTATTTTTAATAAGTGTGTTCATATCTTTTTCACTTTAGTCCTTTGGAAAAAAGCAAATATTTTAGGCATTATTTTTATCTTTGTTTAGAATAAATGGAGAGTGCATGAGCTTTAATTGCGTAAATAAATACGTATTATCATGTGACAAAAGTATTAGGTATCTAAATAACAAACCCAATTACCAAAATCTTTTTAAATTTAGTGCAAAATCGTTCATTTTAAATTTACAAATCTTTTCAATTTAATGTCTTAATTGTTAAGAAATACTCGTGTTAGCGAAAAAAATTAAAATTATTTTATAATACGTAAGAATAAGACATGATAATATATATATTTGGTACAAAACTTAAGAAATTAATACTTTGGGCATACAGCTAACTTCCTTTCCGGGTACTTATTATTATTTATCTGCTTACCTTTTTTTTACAGCCTACAATTAACAAGGAAAATTTCCTTCCATAATTATTTAATTTTTGCTTTTTGCTTTTTGAAAATTTAGATTTTTTTTTTTAATTATAAAATTTTGAGCACAAAAGTTAAATAATTATCCAACTAAGTATAAACTGAAATTATTTTATAAGAAGTCGATAAATAATATTATTAATTATTTTGAAATTTAAAGTTAGAGTAGGTGTAAAGCAAAATAGAAAGATGCTTTCAAATATAATATAATGATGGTTATGGTTGGTAAAGTTTATGTTTGGTTCACATTTCATCTTTAACAAAATTTTATTTCAAACTATTTTTTACCCAAAAATCAAAAACTGTATTCAAACAATGTTTTATTTTATTGTTAATTAAGGTAACGAAGCATCAAGAATCAATTTTTAAAATTCAAATATCATGTAATTAACCTCCAGTTATTTATGCTTAATAACTCTTAATTCAGTTTAATTACTATAGTAATACTCGAGAAAATGGAGTACAGCTGGTTGGTGTGCATGTGATTATTATTTATTGTTACTATGATTTTTGGACTGAAAAGGGCATAGAAAGATGTAGAGGGGGGTAAAAGATAAAAGGGCATTTAAGAACATTCACTATCCATTTATTTATTATTTAAATCAGATGCATTTCACAATTTTGAATCAAATTGATTTGGACGTTGGATCTGAACCGTCGGTATTTATCGCTATCACTTTCTTCAATTGCATATTTTGAATATCTCTATATCTACGGTCCATTATACTCTCTAATTAACTCGCAATTAAAAACAATCTTAATGGGTAAGCCAACCAATTCCAAAATAATGGGAACCCAGAAAAGTGTTCTTTAAGGATTTAGGGGTAATAAGGGGATTGCGTGTACATTTAAACTAGGGAAGAACGGAAAATGGAACCAATGGAGCCTGGATTTGACGCCACGTCTCCTCTTTTCTTCTAACAAGACTATTATACCCCTTGCTTTATAATATTTTATCATTTTTTTTACCTGCAAAATCCTAAAAAAACCTTTTAAATGAAAAAAAAAAATTAATATTTTTTAATTATAGTATAAAAGAGTCTAACATGGTTCAAACAATATCTCATAACACATTTTAATATTAAAAAAAAACATTTATTCGAGAACAAGAAACAAGAAAAATGAACATCTCTAGTTAGGAACTCCGTGCGTTCAAACTTTGATATACTAACTCATTTACACAGACCAGATCATATCAGAAAATCCATCAATCTTCCAGATTCATATATAAGATAACACATCATTTACTTTAGAAACCAAGCTCGCTCTTTGAGAGCTTACCAAATTCATATTGCTATGTTAACAGCTATAAACGGAGGTAGCTGAAACTACAACAAGCCTTTGCCATACTGCTATCTGATGCTCCTTGTACGCCTCAGTCTTTCCCAAAATCTGCAGTTCCGGTTATCAACATAAAATTTGGTTCCTCAACTTTTCAGAATATGTCTACGTTTCTAATAGGATTTTCAAGATTTTAGACACCGAATCTGTTAATAGACTACTATAATCAATTCTGTCAGTCAACAAACTGGTATTAAAGTCTGGAGGGCTAACCGAGCTCAACGTAGAGACCTCATAGAAACTCGTTAAAGTGTGGGTGCTAAATAGACACAATCCTAGGGACTATACCTACAATTTAATCAAACACTTAATAAAGGAAACATGCTTGGTTCTGGGTCCATATGTTCATATTCGAGAAGGGTTGTCCTAGTTCAATTTGAAGATATGATGCAATGCATAATGAAAACATCATGTAAATGCAGTCTATCATGACAAGGGGTCAGGTTTAAAAATTATATGCGCTGTCGAAAGAGAATTGGAGATGATATATGGGATCAGTCACCAGTTATGTTGATCTCCCTGATCATAACTTAATCATGTCATGCAATTATGTTGCATCAAATTCTGACCTGAATCAAAGAATGCAACATTTCAGGACCAGACCCTTTTGCTCCGTCCTTCCCTCTTCATTCCCTGAAAATGTCATTAAATCATCACAAACCTGATAGATGATATACTAACCAAGTTAGCAGTAAGAAGAGTGTACAAAGTATTAGGAAGTAGAACGAAACATTTTTTTTATAAGAGTGTGGAACCTCTCCCTAGAAGACGTGATCTAAAAATCTTGAGGGGAAGCCCGAAAAGAAAAGCCCAAAGAGGACATTTTTTTTATAGGCTTGGGTTGTTACAGTCACGAAGTAAGGTCTTGAAATGGTAAAAACAATTCAAGAATGGGGGTGGTATTTTTAAAATTTATAAGTGGAAAAATAAACGAGATTTAAAACACAAGAAGCCGATTTAAATCATCAGTTTGAAAAATGATTTTAAACAAAGAAATCCAAGAAATACAACTTAAGCTACACACAAACTAAATAGAATTAAGAGACTAATACATGTTAATTCTAACTGTTATAGATGTCTCGTTTCTTAAGCAATTGTATGAACAATTTTAATTGGAAAATAAAGTAAGAACCTTCAAGAGGCTGAACAAGCTTCCGATTATGAGATGACATCATTTCTTTCTTCAGTTGAGTCAATATATCCTCCATTGTATATTCCCTTTGCCATTTAGCAAGCATGGGGAGAAGGTTCCTTTCAACCTGGTAATTACAGCAAGCATTCATTATTTCAAATTATGAAATGGCTACAAATGGCTAGAGAAATGGTTCATACCATTCCAGTTTCTGGATTGACACAGGACATGTTTATCCTACTTTGGAATCTAACAGCCGGTGGATTATCTGGATAATCCTTTCCACAGAACAGCTTCAATTGGTAGATTCTCCCTTCATGAACAGTCTAAAAACACACAACACATCAGGCCATCAATTTTCTTTAAGTGAAACAAATAGCTTAAGGGAAACTGCAGCCATCTTCTTTCCATACATTTTTTTAAAATATGACAAGATCTTCATAAAAAGTGCAACTTAGGAGCAAATAAAATCCACTTTCTCTGAGAATGCGAAGACATCGACTTCAAACTTGAATTGAATACTCAAAATTTTCAGGAAAACAAGAAAAAGATGGCAACCCAAAAGCAAAAAAGTCGAAACTTACATTAGGTGGACCAATAATGGTCCCAGTCCAAGACTGCATTAATAAGTCATCTGGATCATCCATGCCATAGCTCACAGTTCCATCACCAATCCCCTTTTCACCTCTCTCGAGCTCTTCCAATAATCTAAAATTCCTAGGAACTGCAAACAAACAGACGTATGGATCAGTCAAGCGAAGACAATAATTAGCAAGCTAAAACTATCATACTTCAAAGTTGCAACACATAGTAGCTGTCTCTAAAGGTGTATGCAGTTCGATTCAATAGGATTAGATTTTCTGACTAAACCCAAACCAAACCACAAAAGTGGAAAGAAAATAAGGAATAAGAAAACAAGCCACTCCAAGCACTGGTTAAAAGTTGAACCAACAGTTCGATCATATTGTCAATTCATAGAGGCTACGTGATGAAGCACTAAAGGTTGGACCACTCACAGTTTATCAGGTTGATAAAGGCAAAGAAATGATAAGGAAATATCATTGAGGACTATGTCACACAAACCACAAAAAGTAGCGGACAACGGAACGAACGATGAGGAACTCAATTTGCTTCCTGTTATTTGATTTTCAACCAGTAAATGGCAATTGTTGTTGCCAACAACTAATTGAATACAAGAGACGAGAGTTGAGGGTCTGGATAGAACAGATGTGAAGGTAAAAACCCAGCTCATGATAATCATAGGTTCAATATCTTCCTCCCTCACCAAGGAGCTACCATTTTCATTAGCTAATCCACAAGTCAGCTTTCTTTTCATTCTGTACATGGATAATAAATGGGAGGGAAATTTTCATCACCCTCCTGTATCTATATATTCTCGACCCCTTTTTCTAAGCCTCCACAATTGATCATAAGTCAGACTTGCATTCGAAAACATAATGAATAATATCCTTAGTTGTTGGAACATCTACAAAAAGGTGAATATTATCCAACCGCCACTAAGCTATCTAACCACTAGTCATCAAGAGATGTTTGAAACGGGGTTACTGTTTACAGGGTTGAAATTAACACCAGTACCCTTGCACTCTGAGAAACAATCCTGGCTAGCAAATTGTAGTCGAGTTCCAGCTACATAAGTTGGCGGGCTAGATGTTCCTTCGGGGGTATTGTGTTGGCAGTTGCACTAACTGAATCTAAGTTCACTAGGCTTTCATTATCCATCTTTTTTTCTCTTAATCTTACTTATATTTTCCTTCTTAGGTTCAATCAACTTGCTAATTTGGAGTGGATAACAATATCGATAAATAGGATGAAGCTTTATAGGGCCTGACATCATTCTTAGCAAGATTGACGTAGATTCGAAGGCAACTTGATCGTTGAAATAGGTTGTTGTGCATGCAGAAGGCAGAGTGATGCATACCAACTGTGCAATCTTGATTTCAAACAGGTTGCAATAACAAGGCACATCAACTTGTAAGAAAACGAAATATTTTACAACTCTAAATGACTGAAATCAATATCACAATGCAGTAATCCAAGCAGACAAAACATTCTCAGAGCAGTAATTAGTTCAAACAAGCATAAAAATGAAAAATATCTTCAAATTAACAAGATGAAGATTCTAGAGGACTAGATGATTTGATACTTAACAGTTCCGCAAAAGTTGTTCCTGAGAGATAAGCAAAGAACATTCACCCTACTTCTAAAGACTGGCATGCCACGGTCATAACCTGAAGTGGTTGTGATATTTTTGAAGTTCGTCAGGAGATTGGAAAAGGGTCATTAGTCAATTAGAACTTAGGTTCCTTCTCAAAATTCATCAGCCGCGAATCCACAGTTACAAGTTTAAAATTGCTTTCATCCCTTTCGTTATATGAACTAATTCGATCATCCATGACTCATAACAACAATAAATTTAAATAGCTTGGTCAAATAGGTTAGAGAAGCTTCATTGTTATTTGAAAGACCACCAAAAAATCCAATCAAACACACGGCCAATAAGAATTCGAATCTAAGGAATCAACCCCATCACTAAACGATCACTAAACAACAATTCCATCAAAACCCAAACTCCAAACAAGAAAACCCACAATTCCAAAAGTCCCAATAAACCCAACAGCTTCGGAAACAACGATCAAGCACGGAATTAAGCGAAGATTGAAACAAAAACAGACAACCCAGAAAGGAAAGGAACAGAGAGAAGAGAAAAAGGATTTTGAAGAACTCACCAACCACCCTGGATCCTTCAGAGCCCATGAAGCATAGAATGCAGAGAGAGGTTCAGAGAATTTCTAGAGAGAAAGGAGAAGAAATTAATTAATGAACGAATGAAGAAACGAAGGAAAGAAAGTAAAGAGGCTTGGTTGAAAAATGGGTGAGAGATAATTAAGCCGAAGCGGCATCGGCCATAAGATTGGACAAAAGAAGATCGCAGTCCCACCTACTAAATGACTGCTGTTTTCGCCAGTTTCGCTGGCAGAAGAAAGACGCAGTCCGTACTTTCTATTCTCAGTGAACCGATCCATCCATGCTCTCATATGCCTTCACATCTCGGCCCTACACGTAACCAATCAAGATTCGCATCCTACCATCAAAATTAAAAATAAAGTAGATATCAACATCATATTAATAATTTGAACTTTTAATTTATTTATAAATAGTGGAATGGTTGTTTGGTATTTATTAGTAAAAATATATGACATGAAAAATTGAGAAATAGACGTTTATATTAATATGACATATGAAAAATATTATAATCTTAGTTTATGCAATTTTTTATTAATTTATTGCATTGTTACATCTTGAAAAAATAAACGAAATATAATAAAAATATCGAACACTAATGCACACCCAACGTTAATAAATTCTAAAGCTATTCACAAAAAAAAAAAAAAAAATGAAAAAGCTCATTTATTAATTTAGATATTTTCTCATTACTTTTTAAAATTTTAAAAATATCTATCAAATATTGATATTTAAATATGTTGTTGACACCAAAAGCAAATATTGCTTTTGTGACCGTAACAGCAAAAATTGCATATGGATATGATAGCTTGACATACCAATTTTGACGCGTAAGATGGCTAAAAGAATTTTGTGGGTAATAAGAGTTTTAGAAATAAGGAAGAGTTTATTTTGTTCCGGTCGAAGATAATTATTTATATTAAAACCCTCTAAAATTTCGTATGAATCAGATTACATATTAATCAAATGGGATTGAACCAAGATACCACTAGTTAAGAGCATGTATGGTGTCACAATCGCTCTCTTATGGCACGAGGATAGGTCTTGTGTGACACTTGATTCTAACCCAGTGAATAAGTCAGTGGGGAGTTGAATTTTGGTGCATTATTATAAAAAAAAAAACATTTGGATACAAAGAAAAGCATTTTGGCATAAATTGTTGCAAGAAAGAGAAGCTCATGATATTTTTTTTTTCTTTTTTTCTTTACCCAATTATGTTATAATTAATTGGTGAAAAAAAAAAGTTTTAAAAGAGAGAACTTGGGATAGAAGAAATGATGATGTGAGAAATTTTATATACCTTGAATTATATTAAAATCAATACAAATAGAGAATTTGGACACACGACCTTTAAACAAAGGTATAGTTTAAATATTGAATTATATTGATGTTGATAATTATTTGATGTGAATAATATAAAATCGAGGATTAGGGTTTGGGCTTCATATTTGAGCGTGTGAAAATTTATGGCCCAAATGTGAATTGGGCTTGAAACTCGTAGAAGTTAAAATGCTATTGGTTTACATATGGTCACAGAGATGTCCATTTTCTTTATAGAAAACTCTCGACACTTTCCTTTTTTTTCTCCTCCTAAATTTTGAGGATAGGCATATTTTCTTTGTTTTAAACAAAATAAGATTTCCACCCTGTCAATTTAAGCTGATGACGTGGCATACAATAACAGGTTGGTGTCTTTCTTGAAATTACGGAATTGCCCCTTCCTTGTTCTGACTTGCGAACTTGTCACTTCCTCGTGTTTTCTGATTTATAACGTGTACGTTTTGAACTCTCTTTCCCCAACTTACAAGGACAATAATGTCATTAACGTCTTTTTTTAAAACTTAAATAATCAATTACGAAATTTATTTTTTATTTTTTAAATAAAATGTGGGTAGTTAAAAACTATTTCTCCCTTCATATAATCATATAATCGTAAGAAAAAAAATCAGTGATATAAATTATTTTATTTTTGTTAAATAATTAGTAGTCTGTATTAATTAAAATTAAATAGAAGATGAAAGGTTTTAACTATTATGACGTCAAAAAAAAATTGAAATGCAGCAGTTGAGGACGTTAGGAATGAAATTACGGGTGTGCCCCTCGTTGTGTATAGAGTCCAATTTGGTATTCTCTAGTTGTTCCTCACCAAAATATCTTGTGTCCAATGGCCATAATTTTTTGTTACGTATTACGTATGCGTTATCAGCTATTTTTGTGGTCCAAAATTATTTTAAAATTTTCATGGTAAATTATAATTATAATTTTTATAGTTTTTTTAAAAAATGACTAATACATTACTAATTCAATTTTTATTTAATAAATAATTACATTATTGTGTCCGATTATTCTAAAATTTATAAATTCAACGCATATCATTTAGTTTAGTATGTAATAGATTTTTTAATTTAAAATTTTAATTTTATTAGATTAGTATAAAATTTAAAAATAAAAGTTTAATGGTCTATTAAATACTTTTTTAATTTATACGCTTCTTAAATAAAATTAAAAACGGTCTCCTTCTGTGATTATTTAGATTTTCTAGTTTTGATTTTTAAAAATTAGATTTATAAATTTACTTTTATGATATTTTTTAATTTACTTTTTATCTATATTTTAAAAAATCAAGTAAGATTAATAATTCAAATATTTTCTTAAAAAGAAAAATAAAAAACTAATATTTTATGGAAGTACACATATATTTATTGAAAAATTATAAATATAATTTTACCATTTTATTGTTAATATTATATGTGATATTTTGTAGATAATTTTGTTTTTAGAAAAGTGCAGAATTGACTAGAAATATGAATGAAAATTAAAAAAACAAAAGTCAAATAAAATGACAATTTCTCAACTAATTTAAATTGCGTGCGTCTATATACATATAATTGTTTAATTGCCATATTTTAATTTCTGCGTCTTCTTCCTCTCTCTCTCTCTGCCATGCACGGCCTCTGCAACTCAAAACCCCTCTCTCTATTTCAGCCCACCTTCCCTACCAGAAACCATATTCGGACTTCTATTAACAAACTCCACATCGTCAAAATGGCCACCGATTTCGATCGCGCCGCCGAATTGAAGCAATTCGATGAAACCAAAGCCGGCGTCAAAGGCCTTCTCGATGCTGGCCTTAATAAAATCCCTCGCATCTTCATCCACCCGCCCGAAACTCTCTCCGACCTCAAACCAACCCCTAAATCCTCCGGCGAAGCCGTTGTCATTCCAACGATCGACCTTGCCGGCCTCTACTCCCCCGATCTCCGCCCCTCGATCGTCGACCAGATTCGAAACGCCTCATCGACCTTTGGATTCTTCCAAATAATCAACCATGGAGTTCCGCAGAAAGTGCTCGATGATGTAATCGATTCGATTAGGGCTTTTCACGAACTGCCATCGGAGGCGAAATCGCCGTACTACCAGAGGGACGTTGGGACCGGAGTGTCGTACTTGTCGAACATTGATCTGTTCAAAGCGAAGGCGGCGAGTTGGAGAGACACGCTTCAGATAGGGATAGGGCCGGCGAAGGCCGCAGCGGCGGCGGAGAATATTCCAGAGGTCTGTAGGGCGGCGGTTGCGGAGTGGGCGTCGGAGACGGAGAGGTTAGGGTTTGTGTTGGAGGAGTTACTGTCTGAGGGATTAGGGCTGAAATCAGAGCGGCTTAAGGAGGCAACGTACGGAGAAAGGCGGATGATGGTAGGGCATTACTATCCATACTGCCCGCAGCCGGATCTGACGGTGGGGATTAAATCGCACACGGATCCTGGAGTTTTGACTGTGCTCCTGCAGGACCACATCGGCGGTTTGCAGATCCGGCACGGCGGCGGGTGGGTGGATGTGGAGCCTGTCGCCGGTGCTCTTGTTATTAACATTGGCGATTTGCTTCAGGTAAGCTCTCTAGAGATCGGTTCTGTTTCTTTGGATAACAACAATGAGGTCGTTCTTGAATCAACCAGAATCCATGTTGTAGTTGTATTAAAACAAAATTATAATAAATTTTTCATTCTTTTTTTTATAGATTGCATCAAATGACGTGTACAAGAGCGTGGAGCATAGAGTCCTGGCGAATGGGAAGGCAGAAGCACGGATTTCGATTGCAGTGTTCTACAACCCTGAAATCAGAGACAACTTATACGGACCAATCCCGGAGCTAATCACACCGGAGACACCTGCAGTTTATGGTCAATTCACGTACGATGATTACATAACAAGGTTCTTCAACAAGGAGCTAGATGGCAAATCTTTGCCCAACCATTATCGAATTTGAACTCTCCAACTCCTCCTCGTCTTTCCAAAAGGCATATAGTTACGTAACCTTATGTTTGTTATGACTTTATCACAACCACAAAACATACTCCCAGTTAATGTTTGTGCAAATTTCTTGTAAATTTGACCTATTTTGATACTCCGCCGATTTGAATACAACTATATGAATTTAGTTATTGATTAGACTATTAAAGCATGGTTAGTTGGTTTAGTTGGCTACGATTCATGTGTTTATTAGAGCCTAATAATAAGGCATTTTATTAGAACCACAAATTTTAATTTCATTTTCAAACCGCCGAGCTTAAGCGTCTAATCTACATAGCATCGAAATGATGTAATAAAATAAATAAATGTGAACCTGAATTAGTGCAGTTCTCTTCTCTCTGTTTGTGGTTCTATATTTGGAAATCAACACTCTGTAACCAATTCGAAATCCCAATTTCATTCGCGGATTCAAGTTTCCCCCAAATTGTCTTGTCTTTCATTGCGATCATGTTCCCTTTCTGCTTCATCTTCGTACTCAATCCTCCCGTTTTCAATTCCGTCTGAAAATCTGTTTCGGTTGTGGGTGGTAGATTGTTTTTGCGCACCAGAGAGCGGAATCAACCATGAGATTCAAATGTCTCTTCTGCTGGAAAAAGAAGCCCTTCGCCTCCGTCACTTCTTCCATCGTCTCCTCGCCCTCGACGAATGGACCTCGCTCCTCATCCAGAGATTCACACTCTCGGAACGCGGAACTCGAGGAGGTTTTCAAGAAATTCGATGTAAACGGTGACGGAAAGATCTCCTCTGCCGAATTAGGCTCGATTATGGGGAGCCTAGGGCACAAGGCCACGGAAGAAGAGCTCGCCAAGATGATCGAGGTTTTCGACGCGGATGGCGATGGATTCATTAATCTACAGGAATTTGTGGAGTTAAACACTAAAGAAATCGATCCCGAGGAGTTGTTGGAGAATCTGAGAGAGGCATTTTCGGTTTACGATATCGATGGAAACGGATCGATCTCGGCGGAGGAACTGCATAAGGTCATGAGGAGTTTGGGGGACGATTGCTCGGTGGCAGATTGCCGGCAGATGATCAGTGGCGTCGATAGAAACGGCGACGGACTGATTAGCTTCGATGAGTTCAAGGTAATGATGTCGGTTGGGCTCTCCGTCGCAGGCGGTTGAGTTTTATAGTCGGCCGGCGGATTTCGTGAGGAATGTGCATATAGTTTGCCATAATTCGAATATGTTTTGTTTTTTTGTTTTTTTTTTTCGCTCTGACGAAGTATTTGCAAGTTCTTCCACCAAGTATTTTCTTTGTTTTCATTTTTCTCTTGGGATTTTATCATCATTTTTAAAAATAATAACAATAAAGTCCCCCCCCCCCCCCCCCCC
>NW_019268525.1:384476-392871 GCF_002738365.1 Cucurbita moschata
CCCCCCCCCCCCCCCCTTTTTTTTTTTTTTCATTTTTTCAACAAAATGAGTTGTTACAATTGATTTACTAGCCATACAATTTTTTTTTTCTGTGCAAATTTTTTACTTACAAATTCATTTTTATTAAATTTTTTTAAAATAATAATAAACCATTTAGTAATATTTATGGTGTTAAATATTATTTTAATCTCTATAATTTGTAATGATTAGATTTCTTCTTCTTCTCGATAATATTAGGTTTCTTCTCAAAAGTTTAGGAGTGTGCAACTTGGCTCAACTCGATTAATGTAAAAAATTTCCGGATGATTTGTAGATTGAAAAATATAAAAATGCATTTATTTATTTACTGTGCTTGGGGCGTGAGCTTGGATTATTAACACACCTTGCCTAATTCAAATTGATGAGAGTTTTTGTCGCAATTTTTACATTTTATTCGTAACTAAAAGCAACATGTGGCTTAATGAAACAATATCTGGCGATGCACTCTTTTTGTTCATATCTTGCAATGCACTCTTTTTAGTCAAAAGACCGACAGACTCGACCAAGTTTGGCATTTGATGTATGTGAAGACAAGACATCGTCAGCTCAAACCCTTTCCTTTTGCTGATTAGTCTAATAAGGTTACAATGAAGACAAAGCAAAACAAACCTAAAAAGCTTACAATTGATTGGAAGAAGTAAATAACAATAACACACCCACCAGAAGTGTCTGTACATGAATTAGCTTCAACTTATTCAAGAAGATTGTTACAAGGTCGACAAACAAGCAAAGCAAATAAAAATAATAATAATAAAAAATAAAAAAAAAACGAAGAACTGAACCTTCTTCTTCTTCTTCTTCTTCTTCTTCTTCTTCTAAGTACCTTCCCCCTCTTTTTACCCATAATGGCTTCAACAAAAAAAAGAACACAACCACATGGGTAAAAATATCCCCTTTTACAGAGTGAAAAAAAAAAAAAAAAAAAATATCTCAGCCAAAAACTGAGCTCATCTCAATTTTTGTTTAATAAACTAGCCGTCCCCAATCACACAGCTAAAGAAGAATGTCTTTTTAAACCAAACTCTCTACTATGATATACAATTTTACAAACTACCATCACTGAGACCCCACTGTATATATATATATATATAATGGAGGCAAGCATATATAATCATAACTATTGCCCAGCCCCTCTCCTTGATGATCTTGAAGGAGGCCTATTTATTTCTGCTCCTTCACCTGAGCCTGACTGCCTTGTTTCTTCTGGGATCTTAACTTCCTGCATCAAAACCAATATCAATGCTCTTTTCTTGGTTGATACGGATGATGGTAGTTAAAGCTAAAGGATTCTGGCAACAATGAATTTATGTCAAAAACACTTGCCGTCAGCTGAGGTGGAGGACTGGTCCGTGACAGTGTCTGCTCTTTTGAACGTAAGCGATGTCGATGCTGCATGTGCTCAAACTGTTGTAGCCTAGCAGCAAAGTCAATTCCATTATGAGAGTTCCCAGCATTCTGGCTTACATCACCATCTTCATTTATATTCAAACCAGACATGTGCATTATGGTGGAGTAGGAGTTCCCAGATGATAATTGCTTGAAGTGCTCACCACTAAATGAGTATGGAGGCACTGTTTTCAGACGTGTTTGCAGTATCTTAAAGGCAGCACTTTGCTGTCAGAAGGAAAACGAAGAGTCTATTAATGCACCACAAGAGTCTTATCATTCATTACAGACGTGAACAATCTTTTTTTAGCATTGCACAGGTAAAGGTCAGCAGAAAAAAGAAACCATTCAAGTATTTACTACTACATTAAATTCATCAGCTTGAGAATTTATATCGCTAATACTATTTGCCCGCTGGTGAACGACGTTTATTTCCATTATTAAAATCAATATTTTATCGTGACACGAACTAATCATTAGTGTTTCCCTACTAAATGATGTAACACCATGTATAAGAAACCAAAATCATCATCATAGCTACTAATAACCAAAAGACATGATCAACCAAGAATTTGTAACACTTCCATGTCTACGGATTTTCATTTTTTTGGATAAAAAACTAAATGAAATTGTAAAAGAGGGGTGACCTACTACAGGGAGATTTGCAAAAGATCTCTCCGATTATGAGGGAAGAAAAGCTATAGCAATGATTTACACCAATCACAACCATTCTCTTTCTTGAATTTTTCACTCAATGAAGAAAGAAAGAAAATTGTTTTAAACTTTAGATAATATCATAATAATAGGAATATGTGAATCACCTCCTTCCTGGATAAACATGGTTTGAAGCCTACGTATATATACTTCAACACCTGAAGCTTACAAGAATGTTGCAATCTTTTGTTTTTCTGTAACTTATCTAATTGTATTTTATACCATATGAATTTGAGTTTGATTTGAATTGTGCTAGTTTGTAAAATTTCAAGCTTTATAACCCGAGCTATTCATTCGTCGTGGGTAATCATAGGTCATGTCTTATGTGTAACTCGCCTGAAATTCACTGGAAACAAGGGTGTATGAACTCGTAGACTACAATGATCTAGTTTGTCACCACTACAGCCCACCAAACATGCAGACCACGCGACTCTTGTCCAAGCAGCCATTCTATGGCATTGGAAACTATCCAATAACCTAGCTCCCGGGATTGAATCCCAGACCCACTCAATCCTTGAATTTCAAAAATAAGAATATTGTATACAGTCAAATATCCGAGATCTACATATTCTAAGTACGATTTCACAAGGTCAAAGTACAATAATAGATAAAGCTTTCAAAATTTTATGCCCAAATCCGATCATCCTACCAAGACCAGAAGAACAATGAATACAAAGAAACCGCATAGCCCCCTTAATAATATATAGGGGGGGAAAACTAACAGTGTCCAAGTTATAACGTTAATAAGGTAGACAAAGGAGCAACTGGAGATTAAGAAGGCATACCTGGGGAAGTAACATTAGAAGACCGTATAATACTTTTAGTAGCCATATATATCTTCCAGGTTCAAGAAGCTGCAAGAAACCCAAAGATATATCAATTCAAGAAGAAATTGACAATCCAAGATGCCTTGCATGAAAATATTGTATTTCCCCAAGAAAATAATGAGACCGAGAAGACAAGTAGCCTGCGTTACAAAATGGTATGAAAATTCGAACTGTCCAATAAAATAATCTAGCTTTCAGGAATGTTTACAATGTATTGATTGTGAGAGTTCTGTTGTGTTCTTCCATTACATTCTTCCACAACTTTTTTCTTAATCACAAATGGTTCTTTTTTTTTTCTCTCGTCTTTTTTAGTAGGACCCAGTAGGTTTAATTTTTCATTAGCTCGCTGGCTTTAGGTTGAGAGGGCAACTTATCTACCTTCCTCTTTTTCCACATGGGATGACATCATTTCAATTTCTTATCCCAAAATAGAAAGACAAATCATTATTCATGACATTATTTTACAATCTCCAAAATCAAAAAGCTTTCCCTCACATAATACAAAAAAGAAGAACCTATCATCTTTCTGTAATCTACAAGTCCCAGGTATGCAAGCACAGTGAATGATGGAAGTAAATATCTATAAAATGTGATTACTTCTTTTTAAAATGATGAAATTGCAAAAAAAAAAAAAAAAAAAAAAAGCTACTACAGAATTCTCATTTCAAATACTCAATAGGAAAGTGAACTATATTAAGTCATTCCCACCTGCAATCTTAGATAAGCAAAGACTGGAGTCTCCAGAAGGCGAATCAGTTTATCCAGCTGAACTAAAAATTTCACATTAATATCTTCCTCCACCAAAGACTGAATCACTGCACTTGCATGCTGGTATGTCTGTGATGCAAAAATAAATAAAAAATTTAAAAAGTTAGATATTGAGATATAGTTTGATACAGAACTGAAGTAACATTGAAACGTTACCTGTGCTAACAAGCAAAGACTTAAAATAGCCATTGGGGAATGACACCATGATGCATATAAAGAAACAAATAGGTCCTTCCCAGCTGCATGCACCAATGATTTCTTTAAAAGATCTCGAAGATCAGATAATTCAGAGGAAGTCAGCAAAATCAAATTGAGTGCCTGAAAAAGAAACAAAGAGTAAACTCACTGAAACAGAAAGGTAGCCAACTTTTTTTTATATCCATGAGTGTCTGAGTCAGCTTGCGCGCACCTCGACTATTCTCACGGGACAATTGCCTGACCCTACTACATTTGGTTGTCATGGTAACTCGTAGGATATTGAATCCTAGGTAGGTGGTCACCATGGCTTGAACCAATTCCCTATAAGTCCTTTATATTATTTACATGGCTCTTTTTGACACTAGGTTAACCCATGATAGTGGAAAGGTGGTCGACGTTGTAACCAAAAATACAACGAATTAGAGAAAAAGAAATTAACTAAAGAAGGGGGACACAACTGAAATTCAATAACTAGGGTTTCAACGTTAGTAATTTAGGATTGTGAACTTGTGAGGAAAAAGAACAAAATTCAGCACCTTTGAACTGCTATTAGAGTGTTTGATATAAAGTGCTCATAATAAAAGCATATTTGAAACTACCCTCTAGTTTAAGATATAATTGTTATGCTACCATTACGTATCGTGAAGAACAACAAGCAATGTTGAAAATTCCTAAATAATCACACGGTCCACATTGTCCAAATGGGCATCATGTTATACTTCACTCAAAAGGCGGAAGACTCATCCTAATACAAGCCACATTATCCAACCTCCCTACTTACTACATGTCTCTATTTGCAATGCCACAAAAAGTGGCTTCGGATATAGAAACACTATTCCTAAAGTACTTGTGAAAAGATGGCCCACACCTTGTTCGATGGAATATTATAAACCTCCCAATAGAAAAAGGAGGTCTCGGTCTTTTCTCAATAAAGAAGAACAAAACTCTCTTCGACAAATGTATATGGAGATATCATCACAAAAAAAAGGCAATGTGGAGAAATCTTATAAAGGCTAAATATACTCCTACATCAAACAAAAAAGCAACCCCCTCTATCTTCTGCAAAAGGGCCTTGGAAGTACACAAAGAAATATCAAAACCTCATCACCAACCGAACTTGTCATAAGGTGGGTGATGGAGGAAGCATATCATTTTGGACCGACCCATGGTTGACGGGGTCTTCTCTACAAAATCCTTGATGATGGACATAGCGGAAAAAGTAGAAGCAATAAACCCCACGCTAGCAAAGACAATATGGTAAGGACATCACCCTAAAAAGGTGAAATTTTTCATTTGGGAAATAGCACATAAAGTCATTAGCACAAGTGAAAATCTAAAAAAAAAAAAAGAATGCTTACATCACTCTTTCTCCAAATTGGTGTCCATCATGCAAAAAAGGATACGAATCACAAAGTCACTTATTTATGCAATGCACATACGCTCAGAATTTCTGGACAAGGATTCTCAATATATTTGGATCACATCTCACATTTCCTAAGGAGATAAAGGATCAATTGGACATGACTTTAATGTATCACCCTTTCAAGAATGCAAAAGCCCTATTATGAAAAAAACCTCATCATGGCTTTCTTTTGGAATCTACAGAAAGAAAAAAAAATTAAAGAATATTCGTAAGAAAGACACAGACTTATTTTTAAGTGTTCCCAAACACGCCCCATTATTAGGCAATTAAAATAAAAGTTATCTAAACTTCGAAATTTTTTATTGATCGCAATAGATGTTTCTTGTCTTATTACATCAGCAATTCTTTTCGTCAGCTACCTATGCAAGGTTTATAAATAACACAAAAATAAATTACAGATGAGATAGCAACCTGAACCATAATAGAAGCGAAATCCAGATCTGATTCTCCTTCCAATATTGTAGAAAGCTCACGGTAGACCCGTTCAGCATTTAAAAGTACACATAAGCGGCGTATTATCAATGCACCACGCCTAAGAAAGAAATGAAATAACATATGTTTTGTAGATCATAAATCCAATATCAATAGATATCATATTTTTGTGTACAACAAAAAATAAGCAGAGGAGAGGAAAAGAAAACTCACTTCTCCAGAAGAGAATTATTGATCCGAAAATTCTGCACTAGGAAGACAACAAGTTGGCGAAAATGTTGCTGATCTTTTGCTATGCAAGCATGAACATCAAGAACAAGGAGAACTACCTGGGACAGAATCCAATGTAAAACTGTAAGTTAACAGCAGAAACAAGGAATGAAAATAATTAGCAATAAAAAATATGAACAAACCGGCCAAAAAATAACGAGTAAATTCAGTTTTAGCAGCACATCAAATTCTTCATTAACTTTAATCTTTCATGGTAACAATCGTTCAAAATCTGTTAAAGTAAACAATAATTGGGACTGATACTGAAGCCCGTTAACCAAAATAATAATAATAATAATAACAGATGTATAATCAAGCAATCAAAAGATGATGACATGTCTACAAATTAGAATTAGAATTGCCATGCATGGAAAAATTTACAAAATGACGCATCAGAATGTAACAGATAACGGGAACCAATATAATGCGATCACAAACTAACATGCAAAATCACTGAATTTTTGTTGAAGAGAACATGAAATCAAATTATGAGAAGAAATTATTACCTTGTCGGAAGAATCAGATAGGGCTTGAAGAAGGCTGTCAAGTATATCATTCAAATAGATCAAGACCTGTCCAAAAAGGAATGAAGATTAACCACACATAAGAATGCACCTAATATGTAGAACAAGAGAAGTGAGACAGACTGATAATCATCCCCAAGAATTCATATTTCTGACAATTTGTGTTCATCCCTGAAGCTATCTCAGACTGATGAGTAGTATGAAAAAGACTGGAGATGAGCTTCGTCTAAAGAAGGAAAAAATATTGTATCATCAGCAAATTGGAGGTGAGTGATGGAGATTTTTATGTGGATTCTTTCCAACCTGAAAACCTTCAACCAGTCCTTTTTGTTTTGTCAATAAGAGCATCCTACAATGCCCAATACAAAGGAGAAGAAGGATCTCCTCAACGAAGGCCTCTCCTCGAATTTTAACTCTAGGCTTACCATTGATAATAATGGAGAAATTCATTGATTGTCATGCACCCTCTATTCCATTTCCTCCAAGTTTGCCCAAAGCCATTAGCTCAAAGGATGTCATCAAAAGAGTCCCAATCCGCCATATCAGATGTCATCTCTAAATCAAGTTTTGTGACCACTCCACTTTTTTTCCTTTTATTGAACTCATCAATGATCTCGTTGGTAATAAGGGAGGCATCAAACATTTGACAGTTAGCCACATGTTTGATGATAAAGAGTGGGTGAATTCTGTATCTTCAATGATTTATTGTAATTAACCGAGGATTGTAAATTCTGTATCTCCCTTACTCGTTTAATTTTCTTCTTTGAAGCTGTGGAGGTCTTTTTCTTGTTAGGAACATTGGGACCATACTTCATCGAAACACATGGAAACATTATTCGAAGTCTATTAAGAGCCACTCAATTCCATTTCTGATAGATTCCTTTTATGAAACTAAATAATCCCACAGTGATATGTTGCAACCGCTACCAACCTGCATTTGGGAGATAACTTTGTGTTCTTTAGCAAATCAACTTGCCATTGTTGCCATTTCAAACAATGGGACTCAATGACTCATTATCACTAGGAAATCACTACACCCACTAAGACCAGATCATCAACCATAAAGACAACTGCTAGCGCTACTTTTGAAGGATGGATCAAAATCAAATATCCCTCTAATTATGTAAAAGAAATAAGAGATGTGGGCAGAGGTAGCTTAGAATGTACTCAAAAAACCATTGGCCTCCTCAAAATGGTTGAAGCTTAAATGAAGTCCAAATTACACAAGCTTCAGTCTCCAAGGTCTTAGTGCCAAGTGTGATTTACCACATGGGTAATCTTTCCTCTGGTAAGAGTTGCAAAGGTTCATGGTTCTCAAAATACATCGAGGCAATAGAAAGTGTGTTAAGCTTTACTCACAATAGGAAAAGGTCGACAACTTTTCCTGAAACTTAACAACTTTTGAACAATCTATGGCCAGTGAAAAATTATGATGTAATTTATTTACACAGAGTACACTGTTTATTTCAGAAGAGAAAAGGGAACCGCCCAAATTTTAGAAAATAGAAAGTTGAAAAGGTCAACAGGTTTCTAATTTTGATACACACGAGTATCAATCCCATGTCATTGCTACAGCCAACGTATTAGATAATTTCAATTGCCTTACATACTGAGATTGTCGTCCTATGCAGCACACTGCATTCATCTAGAAATATCAAAGTGATGACTGGAGGTTATCACTTGCCACCATTACGTCTGGATAAACCAAATAGCAAATAGAAAGGTTTTCTTGCTCATGATCAAATATTAAAATTACAGGTCAAACAGAAAAAACTTCTTTTTCTTCTTCCTTTTTTTTGTGGGGGGGGGGGGGA
>NW_019268525.1:393478-399452 GCF_002738365.1 Cucurbita moschata
TTTTTTTGGGGGGGGGGGGGGGAGGTTGCGAGAAGGAAGAGACTGGAGTAGAAAGAATAAATAATATCGAGATCAATAAGATAATACAAAGGATAAGTAATAGGTTAATGCATATGTTGAAGACAAATCATCTGAAAGAAAATGGACAATGACAGTCACCTCAGTTCGATATCTGTTTAAAAGTGTTGATATCCAATGCAATGCTTCAATCCTAGTAGCCTCGTGTTCACTAGATAGTTGTCTGATCAATCACCGAAGCAACAATCATGAAAATGTAATGAAAGCAGGAAGCTTACGTCAAATAAAAAATCAGCATGGCCTCAATGTGGCAGGAACACTACAATCCAAACGGTGTCATTGCAGAAAAAATTGTGAACACATTTTCTCCAAGGAAGATGTGTGGACGGAGGGGCAAGGAAAGTGAAGGGGGGGAGCTGTACCTCCTAGCAATAGAAAGGATAGCACCTACATCAAATCCTTCGGATGGAGCTGCCTTGATATTGCGAAGTTCTTCATTAGTTTCCCGAGCAACCTTCAAACATAATGTAAGGAAATCAGTTGCTTTAAATTCTCATAAAAACCATCAAGCCCCCTCACCGTGAGGTGTAAAATGGGAAGGGAACTCTATACTGCACCATAATATATCCAAAGAGGACTTAAAGAGAGCCATTTGATATATCTTTAGGCTCTATGTTAGCCTTCGTAATTATATGAAGTCAAAAGAATTAACCTTAGTGTTTAAATATTTATCTAAACTAGCCGTATACCAATCGTTAGAGCTATTTTAGTTCACTCACTAAGATTTTATAATTGAAAACTCTACAAAGTTAATCATTTCAAAGTAACAAAGAATATAATAAATTTTTTTAATATTCATAAGTGTTTGGATCAGCTTTCGTACATTTTCACTATTCTCACAGGACAACTATCTGACCCTACTACATTTAGTTATTAAGGTAAGTTATAAGATACTAAATCCAAGATAGGTAGGTAGCCACCATCGCTTGAATCTGTTTCCTCTAACCCCTTTACTTTTTACATGGCCTTTCTAGACCACTAGGCCTAAGTTAAAAATTAAAAAAATATAATTCTACAGTTTTCTTTTAAACATTTTGTGTTTTTATTTTTAAATCAAAAGGAAAAACTTTTATAAAATTGGAATCTTATTCAATTTATCATTCTCTTGAACCGTCGCTTACAATTCATAGCATGAATATTTACTTTTTAAAAAAATTGTGGTATAAATATGAAATTGTACATGCATAAATATAGAACTTTTTTTTAAAAAAAAATAAACACGTAGAAAAAAAATCAAATTTTACAATGAAAATTATATTCTGACTAACAAATAATACCAGCTCATAAATATTCCTTAATGTTAACTTAGAAAAAATAAAATCACAATATGAAGATGAAATCAACGGCTCCGTTTTCTCAGATATTTCTACTTCTATGTAAATATGGATTTTCTTCTCACTAAGCACAAATTTGTACTCCATATGATTTTTACATCCACTCATTCTCTTGGTAAATAAAAATTTTGTTGTGCAAGACAGTTTTTATACTATCCTCACCTTACCACCCCATTTAATATTAGTCAACCAATCATGTTTGTGCAAGAAAAAAGTTATAGAAACTCATAAGTTCAATGTTGGTTGATGAGTCCTCCTCTATAATATATCTCTAATATTTCATTGCAACAATCTTATATAAAAGATAATGAAAAACATACTATAAAAACTATAACTGATGGTTAAAACAGACATAAAAGCATAAATAACAGGATCAAATTACGTGCATTGTATGCGTCCATGGCAAGTAACAGTAAAAAGGGGGAAGATAAATCTTACCACTCTAATCTTCTCTTCTTTGTCGGCTATGGAAGGTAGAATTGCTCCTAGAATATCTGCATAATAAGGTACTAGTTGATCTCCACCAAGTTTCACAAACTCGTTAATCTGCAAATAAAAGAAAACTATAAATTTTAAAAATAATGCACAATATAAAGAAATCTCTATCGGTTCTTGAGAGAGTTAGGAAGGATCCCATAATAAAGTGAGAATGTGTCAAGTTTTGTTGAATCTTAGAGAAATTAAAATAATAAATGATGGATGGTCAAGTCCAAAGTACCCATACCCATATAATGGCTGTTAAGCGAGTAAATTCATCTGAAGAAGAAGCCCTCTGGACAAGAATCTCAACCATTCGGCCATAATCTACAGACTTCAAGAGTAGCACTGCTCGAGTCAGAAAATTATTAAATGGACAAATAAATTTTGAACATACAAGGGAAAAAAATTGAAAAAAATAGATGGTAATTATTAAATCAATTTTTACATTTGCATGGTTGCGCGTAATTCCTCGTTTTTAATGGGAAACAAGGAAATCAAATAAACATCAAGAGAGGAAGAGCGCAGCATAAAGGCCTTAGGGATGAGGAATCCCTAAGCCTAAAACGGAGTATAAAAAATATTGTAGTTATCCCCGAGCCTAAATTTTCATATAAGAAGCCAAAAATCTTCAATCAAAACAAGAAAAATACAAAAGAAGAGACACCAACACCTAGAGCCAAAAAGCTAATAAAAACTAAAAGAACTCCCATCAGCGTAATAATGGAAATGCCTCTGGCTACAGAGTAATTATAAAAGAGTGCATCAATTTCAGGCTAAGTAACCTTACTGGAGAACTCTCGATCTCTTGGAGAAACTCAGAAAGAGCAGAATCAGCTTGTTGCCGGATTTCATGACTTGAATCACTCAACATATTAAACAAGCCTGAGATTCATCACAGATTTATAAATTGTAAACATTTAGCAGAAAAAACTTTATAGAAATATTGCTCTTCAAACCATTTACTCTACATTCAATAAACAAAAGAGAAGAAATTACATATTAAAAGAAATGTCATTAACAGAAACAATCACCATCAAGAAAATCAGGAAGAAAACCCAGCATATCGATATCTGGCACACTATCAAGTACAGTGATCCATCCAACCAAAAACTGACGGACATATGGATTTAGGACATTCATACGCTCCCTCAGCAATGGAATAAACTCTTCGATGCTGTAGAAAGAAGATCACCAGAAAATAATGTATAAACAAATACATCTTTGCAATACAATTTCAAACCAATGCTTCTTAAATGTAACCTTCAATAAAATAGTTAAACCATGCAGTTTGAGAAATGATGGCGTACCTGAACTGGTCACTTTCAGTAACGATATCCTGTTCCATTTAATTTATAAAATTAGTTAAAAACAAAGGGAAATTCCCATTTAGACAAAGTGGATGTCAAAACAGAGAGAAAGGAAACAAGACATCTCCCTAAACTTTAGGGAGGGCCAATTTACATCAACGAGGTAGGCAGACTAAATACAATAGACCATATGTATACATGTAAAGCAGCCCAAAAGAGGGCATATGTTGTACAAGATCCAAAGATAAACAAAACTGCTTGTATTCTTCAAATATTGTGGTGTTCCACTCAGTCCATGGTGAATCAGAGAATGTCTGAAACATGGAATTATTCTTTCTTTTTTTTCTTTTTTTTTTTTTGGGGGGGGGGGTGTTGGTCATAATTGAGAGTACCTTGACAAGTCGATCTAATAGATGAGCAGCACTTTGTACGTTGGCATCTGAATCAGCTGAAAGCTTACATAAGGCATCAAATATCTGGTTAAAGAAAACTATAAAATCCCCTCTAACAACCTGCAGCAATAGAAGTACATTCAGCTTAGTCCCAAAAGCATATTAACAGATCTGATAATTTTTCTCACCTTTGCAATGTTGTATAGAGCTTCACATGCATAATATCGTACTCTGCTATCTTGATCAGAAAAAGAATTGAGCACAGGAGGTACAATTTGCTGTAAAGTTAATTACATTAGACGGAAAAACTAGAACATGATAACATCGCCAAAATGGAAGAAAACAGAAAAAATATGTCTGCTTTATTTAGCAACGATACAAGTTATATATCAACAACAAGAAAAAGCTCTTAAAATTGCACCACTTGAAGAGAGATAAGAAACAGATCAAGTTTCATATGCCATTCTCCCAAATTGTTAGTCAGAATCTCTACAATTCAATAGTTTGAGGCTACAAGCAGCAGAGTTGGGATAACATATCCACCTAATAAACCAAACACAATCTTTGTCGATAACATATCCATCTTCTAACAAATAAACTCTTCAAGTACAATTACTAAATACTTATTTATACCAAGTGACGGCAATAGCCTATGAGAACTCAGTGATGAACTCAACTATAAAACTCAATTACAAAATCGCCTAAGAAAATCTAACCTCGAGATGTTGGGACGCATCGGAAGTCAAGCCAACAGTTGCAGCTGCAAGTCCTATCAATCCTCCCTACAAAATGAAATTGAAAGTTTAAAATCAAGCAAATTCCAAAAAGTTTAAAATGATAATAAACCGAAATTTAATGATAATAAAATGAAGACTTCACCAAGTACACAAAGTCTCAAAGGCAAACCTGAACTATCAGAAGCATTCATTTTGGCATTCAGCTCATACCTTTCTATGATTCGCTTGAGGAGACATAGTGAATTCGTTGGTCAGCAGATTAATAACTGCCGTAATCCTCTCATGATCTCCAGCCGACGCAAGTTGCTTCACAACTCCCTCAACCTACAAGCGCAATGCAGCCCTTGAAAGATTACAGACAATGAAAACCCTAGAAATTTTAAATTGATGGAGCGGGTTGGGAAGTAGACCTCAAGAGCAGCGTTCTTCCGTTTCTCATAGAGTTTATCAGAGAGGTTTCGTAGCACAAATGCCGGCATGACAAAGTGAGCATCAGCCATATCAGACCCTAAGAGCACTGAACAAATTCAAGTGATCAAAGAAACCAATAAGGAAATATCAAATGCGTTTTCGGAGCTTCTCCTGCTCGAATCGGAACATCTCTGCTCGGAAGTTTTCCCAATAATAAAATTGCAAAAAGAAGAACCAAAACCAATGAAATTAAACAGAACACCAACAATGGAAAGGGGCAATCGGGATTAGAACTCGGCCAAATTCCAAGGAATTAATTGTAAAAGTTGGCAACCCAAATCCAATCCAATCCAATCCAATACAATCCAATCCGATAAAGACCCAAATTGAAAAAGAGAACAAAATATTAATAAAAATCAATTCGTCGTGAGGAGTTTTCTTCACATTTTGCCCCCTTTTTTTCTGGGTTCAGGGGACTGACTCATTTTATGCAAAGACTTTTCTTTTCCCTCTCTCTCCCTCTCTCTCTCTCTCTTTGTGTTCGCTTTGTGGAACTACATGGCGTTGTTAGTGTAGGAGGAACCACACCGGTGGACGCACAACTTAGGCCACTCTGCCTTGTCCATTCTTCACCCAACGGACCCAATCTCCTCAAGGCCTAATTTCATTTTGTTCCAATTTTTATTTTTATTTCATCTGAATTCTACTCGTAATTTCTCCTACTCACCTAACTACATGAATCTTTACCCGTCTTGAATTAAAATAAAACAAAAAAACACTTTTGTTTAATAATTTATTTCAAGCTTGATTGATGTATTTATGATAAACAAGAACAAGATTATTACCTATACTATATATAATATGGTTTTATATAATATAGTTTTATGTGTATATTTATGTTTATCATACTATTTAGTATGATCTATGTGGGTGATTGGAATCCTCCCGTTCTTACTTATTACGAAAAAGTTGTCATTATTATCTTATTTTTTGTTATGCAATATTTGTAGCTATTACTTTATTTCGTTTTTTTGTCAAAATTTAAAGAATTAAATTTATTCTTAGCTCTAAGGAAGGTATATTATAAACGACTCTATACATTATTTTTATTTTGTTTTTTTTTACGATGAATAAACATATACACGTGGATTGACGGAAAAAAAATAAACCACATAATTCTCATGATATGCACAACTACTCTCGTTTACTTTTCTTTTTTTTTTTTTTTTTTAAAA
>NW_019268525.1:399614-433503 GCF_002738365.1 Cucurbita moschata
TTTTTTTTTTTTTTTTTTTTTTTTTTTTTTTGAAAAGGAAATGCGATCTTTCATTTTTATAGTGAATAAACTTGAGTGAATAATGGAAAAAAAAAACAAATTAGAAACAATTCAGGAGATACGTTTCATAGCCTTTTTATTTTCCAAAAATAAAATACAATTCATTAAAAATAGGGAATAATTGGTAAATTTTTTCCAATAATAGTATTGGATGGCATGTGTGTGCAGATATTGCTTCCAGCAGATATGTGGAAGGTTGGTTCATGCACCCGCTGTCAACAAATTCCATAAATGAACTAGCATGGAAGTGGGAGGGTCTAATGCCTCAATATAACTCAGATGAATGGATGTTCGGAATGTGTTGATGATACGAACGATACATAGGTCGGTTCTCGATGACTACGACGGAGTGAACTATGATGATCGATAACATCCCAGGACTTGGGATAGCATCAAGACATATGGGTCATGTTGGTTGGAAACTGAGATAACATAATGAGACCCAACGTTGCATTGAGAAACCTTGACCTCTGAGTAAAAGGCAAAGTCGAGCTGAATGACTTGGTCTAGTGTAGAGGCATGTCAGTTAAGTCGTAGATGATTGAACATGCACACAAGCGTGACATGTGTGGCCGAACAAGCTTGAATTCCACATAAGTTGTGTTCGGTTAGCGTAAACGAACTTCGCTTAAGGTCCAACAAAGCCACAAAGACGGGTGAAGATGAATATGAGGCTTGGGTTCTCCTCAAGGCTAGTCATGAGCGTGTCAAAATCACAGCAAAACGCTAACTTAAAGGCCACATCGGTATCTCATTCTCCGTGTGTATTTCTAGAAATATGCTAGATAAGGCAGTTCCTTCCCCTTCCCCACCAAGCAAGAAAGTGATCAATGAATTCTTAAACTATCGATTTTCCTTCAAAGGTTAGCAGTGGCAGAAAAATAAGATCAATTGAATTTGAGCCATTGAACTGGGTTCAGACAGTAACGTCCTCTTTGTAATTATTGCTTCATGGGTCATTTATGTTATGTGTGATAAATAATTCAACTTTTGATGAAATGTTTAATCCATCTCTAAAAACTTTAAAAAATAATAAATCGTTTAGGTTTTTTTTTTTTTTGTTTTTTTTTTATTTTTTATAATTCATGAACATAATAGACAGTCTAATATCTTAAACATTTTTTTATAAAAAAAAATGACAAGACAATTAAAATTGAATGATATTAAAAAATAGATGGACAGAATCTATTAAAGTACTTGTAAAATTGAATGATATTAAAAAATGGATGGCCAGAATCTATTAAAGTAGATGTAAGATCACACATCCAGTTGAAGAGAGAAACGAGAAAACAGAACATTCTTTTGGAAACAAGGAAATGAAGCATTTTTTTTCTTTATGAGGGTGTGAAAACCCCTGAAAACCCCTTCCCATTAAATGTGTTTTAAAGCTCAACCCGTGAGACTGACAGCAATATGTAACAGACAATATTGGCTGGCAATGAACTTTGTCTATTACAAATGATATTAGAGCCAAACACCAAGCAGACGCTGGCTCCAAGAGAGATGGATTGTGAAATAGACGCCGGCTCCAAGAGAGATGGATTGTGAAATAGGCTCCGAGAGAGATGAATTGTGAAATCTCACATCTGTTGGAAAGGAAAACTCACATCTGTTGGAAAGGAGAACGAAGCATCCCTTCCAAGTTTATAAGGGTGTAGAAAGCTCCCCCTAGTAGACACATTTTAAAACTGTGAGACTATCAAAGATACGTAATTGGCCAAAACGGACAATATCCCCTAACGGTTATAGTACTCAGGAAAAAAAAACAAAAAACCGCCCTATTGAGTGTAAATCAAAGAGGAAAAAGGAACAATTATTTTGTCATAGATTGACAAACTATGCAGAAGAAGCAGTAAATGAAAAAAAAAGAGCATAAAAGACAATAGTATGGTGTGACAACAAGAATATATTAACCAACAACACACATTGCAGATTACATAATCATATATCAACTGAATATGACAATAGAAGAAACAAAGTAAAAAATTCCAATAAGTAGGGAGGCTACCTATACAAATCACACAATCACTGGATCACTCACAAACAAACTTCACAGAAGATGGGTTAGACAACAAGTCAACTATTCTTCCCTTTTAACCTTTTCTTTCTCCCCTTCTTTGCTCATCTTTAAACAGAGGGATGACAATCCTAAGTCAGATGCGTTACCAATTACCTCCTCGTGAACGAAGCGTCGTCTTTCCAAATCTTTCCTTTTTTTCTGTAAGGCAACAATTCTAACATACACAGGGAGTCATCAGCGTGCGGGTTACACTACTATCATCAATCATGAGGAAGAAAATAGAATATAGAGTAAGGAAGAAAAAAGATCAAGGATCATAAGCCATGTGGAAACTCGTGGTCGAACAAATGCAGATTTGGTTTCGTGTCATTGAGTGCTGCGATTCAACCCACCTCGTCCAATGCTTCTGGAAAATATGAAAGATGTTAGTCAACTTTTTAAGACATCTCCAGAATGGGGTACAACTCTACTGTATTACAAGAAAACAGTCAGTATAACAAGCTTCAAATGATAATAATGTCGAGATTATAATGTATACGTTGAAGGTAATCATGTTTCAAATTTGTTGCTCAAGTAGTAGTGGAGCTACTTGGTTAGCCACTCGATTCGCTGTAGTGTGTTCTAACTTCCCCTTGTGTTGGGTCTATATATACTATACTAAAGGTACAATCTCATAGAAAAATTGGGAACAAGCTCTCTACATCTATTGAGGAACTTCCCTATCATTCTCCATTATTGATGCTTGATCATGGTCCTTGCAGATTCTTTTAGATCACTTGTTGAGGGCTATCTGATAGGAAAATGGGGGGAACAAGCTTTCTACCTTCAGTTGAGGGGCATACCTATAAATGCATGACCATGGTCCAAAAACAAATTCAATTCATTACCTGGCTTGTAAGCTCAGGAGAAATTCATCACTACTGTGTGTGAACTCAAAGAAAAAAAAAGGAAAAAAATAGAGATTCTCCTAGTAAACTAGCAGAGTTGAGTTGAATGCCTAGACCTTTTACCCATTTTAGGTCAAAGGTTCTGAATTTCTTTTATCTCTGCTGGTTGGGGCTCAGGTTGCCAAATGATTTCCTAAATTAAATGGCCAAGGCCCCACCTGTAGTGTTAAGAGCGGACAAGATCTTCAGGACAAACATAGTGATTACGAACTTACCAGAGATCTAGAGGTGAGATGGGAGAATTTCTCAGTAACTCATGACAGAAGGTGCCAGAGATCGGGGAACGAGTTCATTCTTTAATTTCATTTTGGGTTCTTCGATTACTAATATTAATGTTTATACTTTTGGCTAATGAAAATTTCAAACTCCAAACAACATGGCTAGGATTATCGTCCTCTTGGAGTCACTTACAGTTCATACAATGGTCTGGGTATCATCAGAACAATATAAATGGTTTAACGAACAGTCTACAGTTCATGATCTCCAGCCTAGAATAGAGCATCATAATGTGGATGTGTCCATATGCACAACATCTCCCAGGACATGAAAGAAAAAGGATAGCTTAAAGAAAAGACATCACAGGTGGAGTTTGAAACAACTTTCCATTTCCTTCATCAATTCAGTCTCAACATCTCAAGAATTGCCTTCCGGATATCAAATGTTCCCAACATTTAATCCCAATACATACATCATATTACTTGAAAGACACCGATTGAGTGGCAGAAACATAATGATATTACATAAATTAAGGAGCATATCATAATAAGCAATCTAAATTACATAGATTAGCATCTTCCACAAAAGAAAAAAAGAATCACATCACAGATATGCAATCATAATACAGTCATTGAGTACACAGCAGTAGCTTTTTGAGAATAACAGCGTTGATTCATTTATTAGTTTTGTACATGACAGGAATCTGAATTAATACCTTCCAGGAAGTAATTGTGCTGCAGTAACGGGGCCCTTGGTGCTACCACCAAATCGCTTTGCCCTGTTCTCCTGCTCTTTCTCTACACGCATAGCTGCTACCTCCTTCTCCATGACAGCTACTTCCCTTCTCATCTTCTTTGCCTCAACCTCCATTGCTTTCGTCAGTGTCTCTACCTTCTTTGCTAACATCTGAAAAACATCGAGCACCAATGCCAGAATAGAAGTTAACATCTATGTAACTCATAGACGAAGAATAAATTACATAAGACTAAAAAGAACTTGTTTAGAAACAATCAACCTCAATGGCATCATCCTTGTCTTTAAGGCTCTGATCTTTCTCATGACCAGCTTTTCTCAATGCTATAACCTCCTTTTGGAGTAAATCATACAACATGCCTGGAACACTGTCTTCAGTCCCAGGTGTTGGAGACTCGTTTCCCTTTTCATCAGGATTACTTTTCCAATCATTATTAACTTCACTGTCCTTACTTGCATCACAGGACCGATTGAATGAATAACTGGGTAGAAGTCCATTTAATGACACCTTCCCTCGGTCCAATGACCTTGTGCCTCCATCAAATGATTTTGACGTGCCCTTAGCATGTTTCAACACTGTGCTACTGCTTGAGGACAAAGATCTAAACTGAGAACCTGGTGTCCTTTTGGGTAAAAGACCATTGGAAGTTAATTTCGAAACATTGTCGATTCCCCCGAGAGACTGTCGACGAGAGGGGCCATTGCTTACACTTCTCCCCTCTGGAGGAGCACTTCGATTACTACTACCAGATGACCCTCTCAAACTCTCTTCAAGCACTCTAAGTCGCAGTTGATACTTCTCCTGCAAACAGTAGCAGTGAGGCTTTTAGTTTCTGGTAACGGTGAACCACGTATAGTGAATTACAGTGATTGAGATAAAATTGGGTTACCTTCAATTGTGCTTCAGACCTTGCAGCTCGCTCAGATATAGTAAGTTTATCACGAAGTTGCTGCATTTCTCCCTGGAAATAGAAGCAATAGCACAACAAGAAGAAGATAAGCCCAGAGCAAAATATTGGGTTGAAAAGAGTCAACAAACTCAATTTACCTGCAAAAATCTTCGTTCTTCCAGCCATTGTTTTACTGGCATAACCTTGTCATTTGAATCTTTCCATTCGTTTGCTACTACTACAGCCACTCTGTTGGCTGATACCTTTGCACGAGCCAACTCTCTGTCCAGAGTTTTCCTTTCCTCCTGAAGAAAACAGAAATAAACCTCAGCTATTTCCGTAATGAGCTCCAAGATCCAAAATAAGTAGTACATGTAAAATAAAAGACAATTCTGATTCAAATATTTTGGCACATTACATTCATCTCCTGAACTTTGCGCTGATAATCTCTCACAGCATTTGCTGCCGCACCACCAGCAAGGACAGCCTCCTCCAGCTCCCTCACAGTTTGTGTTAATTTTTCAACCTCTGCAACTTTCTGTCGGTGCATCTTGTCCAAGATTTTGTTTTCTTCCTAAAGCAACCCATAAAACAACGAATGAAACAGCTGACACATTTAGATGTTAAGCATCATGCCCAGAAACATTACCTGACAAATCTCTATCTGTTTCATTAACTCTTGATTTTTGTTCTGTAAATCGTCCACCATAGAGGCCTTGGCCAGGGCACTTTGAACAGTCCTCTCAGCATCAACCAAAGCTGCTTCCTTTGATTTGGTTAGACGATCCAGTGCTTTGTTGTCATCTTGAAGCTTTGCGATCTTGAAATCAACCAAGACAACAAATATAAGCCCATAGTAATTTTCTTTTTCACTCGGTATATATGCTTATCGTGCCATATTTAATGAACAGTACCTCCTGTCGTGCAAGCTTGAGCTCAGCCTCCAAAGGTGCAAGAATGGCTTCGATTGGAGGCATGTCATCATCCTTTTGAGCAGCATGTACCCTCCTAAGAGTGGCTTCAGCGGCAAATTGAGCTGCCATTGAAGCCTTCTTCTCATCATTGATTTTCTTTATTTCAAGATTCTGAAAGAAGTTACATGATAAATTATTATAATCTTCAAAAAAATGGAGTAAATAAGGTTAAAAAAGGGATCAGTGAATACCTTGCTTTCAAGAAGAGATTCTGTCAACTTTAATTTCTCCTCGGCCTTTGATAGTTCTTCCGTCAGCTATATGCCAATTAAAAAACCCAATCAATAATTTTCATGCAATAAATTTCCAGAACATACATACATTGGTCAAAAGTAAAAAGTAAGTGACTCGGACATCATTAATGTTGCTCAAGGAAAACCTGTAAAGCCTTTCTGAATAAAGCCAAGCAGAAAAGCCAACTCTTTTGTGAACTTCAAAAGTTACAAAATATTTTTTTTTTTAAAACACGAAACAACTTCTCATTGAAATAATGAAAATGAATACAAAATAACTCGTAACAGCGAAAGAGATTTAACCAAACAACAAAAACTTAAAGCAACAAGTACACGCATACCCGTATAGAGATTTAACCATGAAAATAAATAATGAAAAAACAAAGAACTTTTTCAATATCTTCGCCTGGAAGACTTGGAGAGCTTGCAAACAAAAACTGAAGCTGCGAAAAAGACCTCTGCCAGTCACGTAACACCGAAAGCTACTACATTCTTTCAAAGAAAATCATGAACCGACCTCCAAGATTGTCATCAAGAAAAACATTCGAAACAACTGCAATACGCATAGAGATCAAGGTTGCAACAAGGACAACAGATCAAAGTGCTCAGCCTCCAAGAAAAAATGGTCAAACTACTAACCCTGAGTTTAAAGTGGGGAGATTTTGATATAGCAAGGAGGGAGAATCTCGATTTCAGTTTCTTCTCTGAAGGGGGTTTGATCTTTGTGTTTCTTGTGGCTTCATTTTTACCAAATTTTAATAAGAACGATCTTGAAGGAGAGATTTCTCAATTACTGCCCCAAACTCTTGGAATTATCAAATAAGTTGTCTCATTCTTTTGAAACCAAAAACCTGTCAGTTAATTAGTGAGAAGATTAATACCCCAGACCTCAATAACCTTTCCACTGGATTTTATGTCAACTGAGCCAACTCTTTACTTCAATTCAAATTTCAGAACAATCGATGAAATTAAAGTCTGGGAAGAAATATTAATCAGACCCCGAAATGTTTACTGGTGGCTTCAAATGTGTTGCGTTCCCATTATGTTAATGGAAGATTCTTCAAAGAAATCCAACCACCATAGCAGATAATGAATTCAGGGTGAGAATGCTTTTCCCTAGACCAAAATTTGATCCTCAAATACAAATCACCAATAAGTTTGCATTTTTCATCAAAGATCTCTGTAGAAAACCAGGTCATATCATCCATGAAAGAGTTGATGGAGAAATTATTATGGAAATGAGACTAAAACACTATGCATATCCTTCCATGAACAGTGAGAAAATAATCTTGAAACTACCAATAACTTACTAAAATTATTGACAAGACATTATTTTCATTTCACCTGGAACCCAGAATTGAAAGACCGAAGATTGATGATTGGATTGAAGCACACCCTTCTTTAACCGAACCAACTCCGCCTAACTTAATGAAGACTACTTTACATAGATAGGTTCTGGTTTGGAGGAAGCACAAACCAAGGGAGTTTGAGGTAAAATGAAACATCTATCAACTTTTCCTCATATTTCAACAGAAAGTCCTCAACATTTCCCAGAAGGCCAACCTTTCTTGTCTTGATAAGAAAAGATATGTAGGAGGCCAAATGTCACAATCCATGACTATGTTATGGAGATAACTGGACTTGGCCAAGTGAGATGTCCCATTCTCATCTCTATCTTGTTTAAAAAACGGCAAACGCACTGGAAGATGAAGAAGCTCAACCAAAGAGCATTCACACCAACGAAGATGAAATTCAGATAGAGGAAGTACTCTTAAAATATAAAGAATCTGTCATCTGCAAACCAAATGCAGCAAGAAAATTTACGAATACAGCAACTCTCTAATTCCATGATAATTAAACAGGCAGCGGATACTGAAATGAAACGACCCGGAAGGTTAAGTCCAGCGGGAGAAGGAGGATAGAACTAAAAATGGAAGACGAAAGAGGAGAGAGGAGAGAGCATTTGAGGGGAGGGGGGCTGGGTACTTCATTGACAGAAGATCCTTATGAAGAAGGATAAAACTGAGCACTAAAAGTTCTAAAGATCAAAGGAGACCCCTAAAGCTAACGCCAACTTTAAAATATTTTAGAGAATCAAGAGGCCTAGGAGGAAGAATGAATGGAACCCATAAGAAGCATTGTACAAATAAAGGGAAAGCTTGGAAAATCAAAAGTAATTTCCAGAATGCTTGGTTCTAGAAATTGGTATACGGATATACTTCTTCCCCACTTAGGGATGGAACTTACCGATCCACATTGCCAAAGAGAAACTGGCATATCAAAAATGGGAACAACCGACCAATAATTACCAAGAGAATGCCAACAAAATAGAAATAAGAACAATTAAGGGATTCTTATTGGGAAGCCTAGATCTCAACTATACAAAAGGCAAACCCAAACTACTAATAGAAAAATACTCCATCCTACACTTTACAAACACCGCAGTTAGTTTTGTGGTGGTCTCCAATTATGAAGAGGTGTTGAATTTCAAGTAATTTCGTAAGTCCCTTAAACTAATCGAGAAGAATACGCAAAATTAACAGCATTAAAATGTCCCACAAACATTCAAGTGATCAAAATATTAACCTCTTCAACTGCCTTCTCTCTAAGCCGCTCAGACAACTTCAAAGCCTTGATCTTCGCCTGAGCTTCCCCAAGCTCTCTATCCTTATCTGCAAACAAAAAACAGAAAACAGAAACCCCACTCAAAAAAAAAGTATATATATCGAATCAAACACGAACACTTGACAAAACAAGCAAAATCCCCTTAAAATCCCTCTAAAGAAACACCAGATCGAACCACATTTCGCACCTCGCACTTCATTCTCAAGGCGATTGAGCTCCACCTTCACCGGATCCGAGCCATGAAACAAGTTCAAGAAGTCGTCAGCGTCCATACTCGGCCTAACCGACGTCCGCCGCCGCGACGAGCTTTTCCCCTCCCTGAAAGATCCCGAGACCGTCAACGGCGTGGGATTCGGTGCCGAAATCGGCGTCGACGTAGCCTGAGAATCCACCGCCCGTCCGTTACTAACCTCCGGCAAAAACCCATCTCCATCACCAGATATCTCCGCCATAACCTGATCTACCCAAATCTCTCCCTTCTCCCCCCCTTCACATTCAGTGCAAGTCCAACCCAGGATCCAAAAACGCTTCCGCTCCAATCTCAAAAATGGTACATTACATTCACCACATAATTAAAAACAAAAAAACAAAGAGAAACAGAACAATATAATACCCTTAAACTCAGGTATGGATACAAATGCAGACGAAATCTGGAGAAAGAGAGAAAGAAAAAGAAAAAGAAAGGAGGAGAGTAGAAATCAGGAATTGGGTTCGTTAAATAAGGCTAAAATCCTCTCTCTACGAATGGAATAAATGAGTCTAGAGAGAAAAAGATGGGAAATGGGAGCTCTGCTTCCTCTGCCCGCGCGTTTCTCTCTCTCTCTCTCTCTCTCTACAAATTCGAGAGGCCGTGTCAGTGTGTGGGGAAAGTCTGTTTAGAGAGAGACACACAGACAGAGACAGATAGAAAGAGAGCGAGTGAGTGACTGAAAAAGAGAGAGCTAATTTTGTTCCCTCTAATTACTTTTTTTTTATTTCATTATCCACAACAATAATATAAAAAAATATACTCTTTAATTTATATTTTATGGTTTGATTGTTTTTTTTTTTTTTTGTTAATTATCATTATCTAAATTTAAAAAGATAAATTAGGTTTTTTATTTTTAAATTATTTTAAAATAGTAATTAATAAAGCAAATAAAAACTAAATACTTATACATTGCCAACTAATATTGTCCCTTAGATTTTAAACATTATGTAGCAAAATGTTTGCCCCTCCACTTTTTTTTAAAATGTATTTATATTGAAAAAGACGTTTCTGCAGTAATCACTATTTTTTTAAAATATATTTCATTTATGTATTTGTCTTATTTGTTCCTCATCCCACGCAAGAAGGGCTATAAAAATACAGAAAACTTGAATAATGTAACAGCCTAGATCTACGCTAGCAGATATTGTCTTCTTTGAATTTTCTCTTTCGAACTTTTCTTTAAGACTTTTAAAACGCGTCTGCTAGTCCCTTATAAAGGATGGTTTGTTCTCCTCAACATCACACGTAATTTTTTTTTTTTTTTTTTTTACTGTTTTAACTCATTTATATTACAATAATATAAAATATTACCTTATAAATATTGTGGGAAAAGGATAAATAAAAATAATGACCGATAGACTTATGGGTAATGGGCCCAAATTAATCTGAACCCATTACTCTTTTACTCTTTTTAAATGGACGGCTAACAAAACGACCTGATGTTACATAAGCGATACGAAACGAGTTGAAACAGACAATATTTACTAGCGGTAAATTTTGACTGTTACAATAAAGATACAAATTTTTGATGTATTGGTTGAAGATATAATGCAAACGAATCAAAATGCTATATAAGCGATGCTGACATTATAACGGAAAGGGTGTAGAGCTAATCTATGTGCTATTTGTTCAATAAATATCTTTCGTGTTTATATTTTAGGTTTAGGGTTTTAATTTTGCGTGTGGGACTTCTTTTTGTTTTATGTATAAATTAATGGGCCGTCTTTTTATAAATGTGGTCATACGTCAATCTCAACATTGTGTATCTTTTGTTATAATATAATAAATTATTCGAATTTTATATTTTTCTTATATAATATAGCGTACGATAGCAATTACAATATTGGTCACGAGAGAGAAGGTTTAAAAAAATTCAAACTTTTTTTATTGGTTGTAACCGTTTATAAGGGCACGAGCCTTGCGTCATTCAATAGACTCGATAGCGTTATATTTGGCTTTGTAGACCCACTTGCAGTGCGAACCCAAACATATAATGTTATTACCAATTAATTAAAAAAATATGATATTTTTAAATATTTTAAAAACACCGAAGAATTCAAAAGTAATTTTTGTTGAAATTCAAAAGGAAATTCCAAAGCTTTTGTGAATGGCCGCTAGGGTTTAAGAACCCGCCCTTAAACCCAAAACTTCCTCAATCTCGGTGTCCTATCTCTCTCAAGCCTCGAATGTCATTCCTCAAATCGCTACCATTCAAACCCATCTTCGCATGGTCAAAGAAGCCCTCCAATGCTTGGCTCACCTGCGGCGAATCTCCCGCTTTCCCTCCCCTTTCACCTGCAACAAGCTTGTCCACTCTCTCATCAACTCCGGCTGCGGCGAGCTCTCCGCCAAAGTGCTTTTCCACTTTCTCTCCAAAGGGTACACTCCCCATTCATCGTCTTTCAATTCCATCATCTCCTTTTTCTGTAAATTAGGGAACATAAAATATGCCGAACGGATTTTGAATTCAATGCCCAGATTTGGGTGCTCGCCTGATATTGTGTCATACAATTCTTTGTTACATGGGTATTGTGCGAGTTATAAGATTAGAGAGGTTTGTTTTCTTGTTAATAGACTTCGTCGGGGTGTGTTGAATCCTGATTTGGTTATGTTTAATATACTGTTTAATGGGTTTGCTAAGGTTTATATGAAGAATGAGGCGTTTATGTATCTGGGTTTGATGTGGAAATCCTGTTTGCCTAATGTTGTTACTTATGGTACACTTGTTGATATGTTCTGTAAGATGGGGGATATGGAAGTGGGTAACAAAATGTTTTTTGATATGATGAAGGTGGGGGTTGTGCCTAATTTGGTTGCTTTTAGCTCCTTGATTGATGGGTATTGCAAGGCTGGGAGTTTGGATGTTGCATTTGGATACTTAGAGAGAATGCAACAATGTTCGGTTCAGCCGAACGAGTTCACATATTCAACGTTGATTGATGGTTGTTGCAAGCAGGGGATGTTGGAAAGAGCTGACTTTTTGTTTGAAGAGATGTTGAGTGTTGGTATTCTGCCTAATTGTACGGTTCATACTTCGATAATAGACGGACATTTTAAGAAGGGAAATGTAGACAATGCGTTGAAGTATATAAACAGGATGTTCGATCGAGAAATAGGACTCGATCTAACAGCATATACGGTAGTTATCTCGGGCTTCCGTAGAGTTGGTAGGTTGCATAAGGCAATGGAAGCTGCAGAAAATGTGGTGAAGAATGGATTACTTCCTGATAGGATAATACTAACAGCTATTATGGATGTGCATTTCAAAGCTGGAAACTTAAAAGAAGCTTTGAATGCATACAGAATGTTACTCGCTAGGGGTTTCGAGCCTGATACCGTGACTCTATCCGCTCTAATAGATGGTCTATGCAAGAACGGATACTTGCCGGAGGCTAGACAGTACGTGGTCAAAGAAAAGGCCAATGAAATTCTATATACAGTGTTTATAGATGCACTATGTAAGGAGGGTAATTTAGATGAAGCTGAGAGAACCATCAAGGAAATGTGTGAGGCAGGGTTTGTTCCTGATAAATATGTGTATACTTCTTGGATTGCAGAGCTTTGCAAGCAAGGAAATTTGCTCAAGGCTTTCACGGTCAAGAAAAGGATGGTTCAAGAGAACATTGAACCTGATTTATTAACCTACAGTTCCCTGATTGGTGGTTTGGCGGAGAAGGGACTAATGATAGAAGCCAAACAGGTTTTTGATGACATGTTAAATGCAGGAATCACTCCAGATTCTGTTGCTTATGACATCCTTATAAGAGGGTATCATAATCAGGGTAATGTAGTTGCGATTTCAGGTCTACACGATGAAATGAGAACGAGAGGAATTGTTATTGAACATTAATACACGAGATTCGACGCCGGGTCTAATCCTTCAATTTATACCGGAACCTTCCATACGGAAGTCAAGAGGCATGTGATTGGCATCAGAATATCGAAAATAGAGAGATTCCAAGTCATATATAGTCCTCCATATATTGCTTTGCTTATTGCAGGTTTCAAATGCTCCCAAAGGTTTTAAATCATGCTGTTCACATGTGGGTTATCGACATAAGGTGCTGTTTCGATATCTACTATCGATCACATGTAAACAAAATCGAACTCTAGACTTCTATGCAACCAATTTGCATCTCTATGATCTCATGCTCTCTGTTTGGCAGATTTTGTGCTTCTCCTCTTGCTGAGTAGCTGCAACATGAGATCTGGGAATAGACATGGCATTGCTTGAGATGGCACCTGATGGTTGCTGTAGTGTTGGAGAATTTCAAGTCGTCAGCTGCTACTGAAGAAAAATACCTATTCTTGCACGCTTTCTAAATCTTTATTGAATCCATTGAAGATTTGTAGTGAACCCAAATAAACACCACACACACATAGGAATTGTTGCTTATGAAGAATCTCTCAATCGAAATAGAATTATCCATTCAAGGTTGATCATTGTTTTTCAGCATATATACATTTAATACACAATTGGTTGTTCCTTTGTAGTAGTAACAGAATACGCTTAATACAACAGTGGACTAAAATCCACCCTCAAGAACAAGGGCCAAAAAGTTCATTAAGGTTTGATTCTTCATGTCTAATCCAAGCACATTAACATGAACATTTGATTCTTTTTCAAAGCAATATAAAGTGCAAAATGCCAATCTACATTTATAACAAACGAAAGGCATCTAAGCAACATTTTGTGATTGAACAATCCTTATGGTCGCAGCATATTGGAGATGGAAAACCATTTCACTAATACAGATCAAAACAAAAATGGAGGTCCTGTTTGTCAGAACTTAAAAAATGCCTATGTATATGCTTCTGCGAATCAAGAGAAAACATGTACACAAAAGGTGTTTCCCAATACAAAGTGAAGATATGGCCATTTAGAAGTAAAAGACAGAACCACAAAGAAAGGTAACAAAAATACGACCTATATCATATATAAATACATATATACAGACGACCAAAATTTAAGCACAAACCAAAGTGAAGAAAAACAAAACAAAATCATAATGTAGCCAAGTACTGGGAAATTTCTGTTCTTACAGTAGCTATAATATGAGGAATCTTGAACCATTCGAGCAACTTTTCCTTTGGAGTGTTGTTTGCTGCTTGATAAAAATAGTGTCAAAGATCTGAATCTTGCTTGCTAGCTAAGCGGAGTTCGTGCAATTCATTGAGGATCCATTCTTCCCCAGTGTGGCCGCCCAATACCAAGACTCTTGTCCCTCCAACCACGCAAGTACTGTGGCCCCAAGAAAATTTAGGTGGCTGTCCAGGAACGTTGAGAATCCTCCATGACGGTTTCTCCTCAGCTGGATCCAAAAGGAATAGTTGAGAAGGCGAATGTAACCCGGCAATGGACCCTCCGAAAATGATAATCCTTCCACAGGGCATGCTGACTGCTACGTGATCGAGTCTTGGTGGAGGAACCACGGCATTCTGACCACCAATGCCAGTCAATGCACTGCATTCAAGTTGCCTCCATCGCGGTTCTTCCTCTTCTAGATCTATGGTGTACGCCTCGCCTGATCGTAAGCGTAAGTGTCCACTCTTGGCAAGGCCACCAAACATTAGAATTTTTGTTCGACCATAAACTGAAAGGGAATGTCCCAATCTAGAAGGGGGAGTCCCGGATGTGGGAATCTCTCTCCAGGTTGGCTTGTCTATTGTTAGATCCAACAAGTATGTGTCACTGAGAAGGACCCCGGCATCTGTACATCCACCTGAAACAACCAGTTTAGAACCTTCGATCATACAGGAGCTATGCCAGGATCTAGGCAATGGAGGAGCTCCACCAGAGATTTCTTTCCATGTTGGTTGCTGAGCATCCAAATCAAGTACAAAAACATCGTTGAGCAATCCTTGACTACCACATCCACCAAAAACAACTAACCAAGAACCATTCAAACAAGATAGAGTGTGGCCCCAACGTCCAGGTGGGGAGGATTTCACGCTTACTCTGCGCCACTCAGGATTTGCAGCATCAAGATTGAGAACAAAGGTATCGTCCATGGGTTGCATATTGACTCCTTCCCCACCAAATAATACAAGTCGGTTACCTGCGGCACAAGCACTAAAATTGCAACGTAAAGGTTCCACAGCTCCACCGACCGTCAGTTTTCTCCAACATACAGCTTCAAGAGTAGTAAGTTCCCGGGCCAAGCGCCCCCAACCAAGTTTCTTTGTCATTTGTTCCAATGTTCCAGTCACTTCTCTTCCCCATGCATTCTGACATACCATCTTCCTTAAGTGCTCATTCTTTGTCAATTGACGAGTCCTTCGGCAAACTGATCCAATAGATGCAACATCTCTTGGTGTCAAGCGCGATAAAATGTTATGGGCCAAGACTTCATCTGAAAGCTGCAGTATCCAACAGATTTCTTTAAGCAGACCAAAAGGTGGTTGATCAATCAGATGAGCACTTTTGCCTGATAGATCATATTTTTTGGCGCAAGTTTCTTTGAAAACAGGATACGACAATCGATTAAGGTCTATCTTTGTCTCAGAAAACACTTGAATTCCTATAATGTGTGTTACGGTGCCATCATCATCATGTATGGGTGCAAGTTTTAGCCTATTCACCATAGGGGTGCCGTCCTTTCTGAAATTGAGAAGTTCACCTTGGAATTCAACACCTTCTTCAAGGCATCTTTTGATTTCAGAAACAACCACCGGATCAACCAAAGGGTGTCGCCTTTGTGCACGAGGATCTCTATATTGTAAGAACCGACTGAAACAAAAAGTTTCCATATGAGTTGATAAAACTTTACAAACAAGAATAATTACAAAACCAGGGATCAGGTCATGCTGGGCATACACTGAAATGCAACTAAATCAGGCATTAATGTGGATTAAGGTAATCAAATAGTAAATCCCCCCACCGCCCCACCAAAAAAAGAGCACAACAATTGTAGACAGATAAGAGCTCGGAGGAGAAAACCAATAACAGACCTTGATCTGGATAGAGTCAGGGGATACATTACAGCAATCTCCTTAATCAGAGTCACCTAAGGTTCGCACTGAGCCATCGCCATTTGAGATAATTAGACAAGGAAATCAAAATGGGCTCCACTTTCTTCCCCCTCTATCTTTCCTAACAGGGTGCCAATCAGAATTTAGTCTCAAATCATACAAATGTGCTTCTGTTTCATATAGTAACTTGTAAATAAAGGGACTCAACAGTCGTTTGCTTAAGGAATCAGCCAGCACAGAGAAGCCACCCTCAACAAGCAGAACACATCGCAACAGGAAACACCATGAAAAACTGATTTTGCAAAAAGGAATTCCTACTGAAAATTGAATCAAATCACAACACAAAAGGGCACATAAATTGCCCTAACTACAAACAAACAGAAGCACAAATCTAATTCTCCTGGATTAATTCATTCCAAACAACTGTCCCAAGCATCCAAAAGTTCCTCCTACCGTAAATTACATTTTGAATCCATTGGTACCAAAATTACCACAGCCTCCAATACCAAAAACGGAAAGCTAAAAACAGCCAAAAAAAATCATCACGCAATTGAGTCTCGTCATACCAATTCTGGCCGAGGACCTCATCGGCGCGATATCCGGTGTAGATCTCAAAGACTTTATTGACGTAGATGATGGGGAATTCGGGCTCAAGAGCATCGGAGACCACGAAGGAAATTGGAGTCATTGGGTAAAAGAACAGGCCAGGCTTTAAAGGAAGCTCGCTCACTTGCTCTTCTTCTTCTTCTTCTTCTTCATTTTCGAGTTGTTCGTCGTCGTGCTTGGAGCATTTTAGCCTCTTGCCGGAGCTCTGAACCTCCGGTTCATCATCGTTTCTCGCCATTGGCTTTCGCCGCTTTCTTTCTTCCGTCAGAGCCTGAAAATGGAAGTGATTGAATTGGCCTCCGAGATATTTATTTGCTCAATAGCGGTGAAGGAAAATACCCCTATCCCACTCGAAAATCACGAATTTGCCACATACTAACATTAGTACAAGACTAAAATTATTATTTTAATTTTAATTTTTTTAATTCAAGAAATTAAACTAAGACCCTCAAAACTCTAATTATTAAAAGTATTATCCATTAAATTATGCCCCAAAAATCTTATTCAAAATTATAATACCTTGTTTTCAATTTTTCCTTTTATTTTTTTTAAATGAAAATTTCATATTCTATATAATTAGTTTTTAGTTTTTATTTAATCAAGTTCTTATTGTTTACTAAATAAAATTTAAATATATATAATTTATTCTGACAAAATTGTAATGGATGTTTGAAAATTTGAATAAAAATTATTGTATTTTTAATAGGTTCATTAATAAAATATTAAAAAAATTTAATTAGTTAATAGTAAAAGAACCTGATTAATTATAAGTACAATAAGGAAAACTTATACTCAATTTAACCCATATGAAAATTAATTGGTTGATACTTTTAGTAACTATATTTAATTACTTTAATTTGATATATTTCGATCAATAAAAATGAACTAAATAAATACATAATTATTTATTATTACAATAGAATATTTAACTAAATATAATTAAAGGCATTACACATTAAAAAAAGCGTCGGGAAATAAGTAGGTTAGATTTAATATATGTATATGTTCGTAAAAAAGAAATGGCAATAACGTAATTAAGGATAAAAAAGAGGGGTGAAAGAAAGGAGTGAGAGTCCACGTAAGAGAGAGTGGGGAACACGCGTGAGAATGATATTTGGAGGTAGAAAATATCTGACATTTTAGAGGCGACTACGAAAGTGCCACGTCACCATCAAACTCGTTAGATAAGATATTTTCTTCGGGAACAGAATTCCCTCTGACATGCCTGTGTGGTCCCACCATCTGCCACATGCCTTTCTCATGCTCGTACATGTGCCCTTTTAAAAACTTATTTTTCTGTTATTTTTATTTTTATTTTTAAAATTTTTTTTGTTATTGAAATTTCTAATGCTAAAAACATAATAAATTCATTGTGAAAAGCTACCATTTTTTATAAATAAAAAAAACTAAATAGCTATAAAAACGACATTGTGGAATTTAGATTTTATAGATTAAATCCTTATTTAATAAAAATAAATATTTAATTTTAACTAAAACTATGAAAGTATAAATCTATAGTTTACGGAATTAAAATATATAAACTAATTAAATTATTATTAATTTCTTTTATATCTGTTCCTTTTTTCCTTTATTTTTTGATTTTTTAAGGCCAATGAAGAAATGGTCTAATTTATGTTTTAAATTTTATATTATAATCGATTAGTAACACATCAAGAAGACACGTTACCTGCACAGGCACATAAGATGGACAAGAGTGAAGGAAAATAGTTATAGACGTATCATATCTATTCTACACATTTTTTATGGTTGGACCGACGCATCTAATAATATCATATGCACATCATGTGGTAATGTACAACGTCATAGCATGGACAAGAGAATACCTCAAGCAAACGTGTTTACTCGACTAGAGTACTTACGTTCGTGGTTAGGTCTAACTTCTTCAAGTCATTCATGACTACAACCCTCTACCTTATCTCAACCACTTTGAATAACCATCATACTCACTCCGTATTCACTCAACCATAAATCTTTCTCGAAGTATTAAACTTTTATATCTAACTTAATCATTAACTGTAACAGCCTCAGTTTACTACTACCAAATATTGTTTTTTTTGGCTTCTCACTCAAGGTTTTAAAATGCCTCGGTTGGTAAGAGATTTTCACGCCCTTATAAAAAAATATTTAATTCCTCTCTTCCACCGACGTGGGATATTACAATCCACTCAAGACTAATGTCTTCACTCTCTCCTACCAACGTGAGATATTATAATCCACCCGAGACCAGTGTCTTCACTGACACTCGTCCTCCTCTTTAATCAATATGAGATCTGACGTTAACTTGCGATAGAAAGAAAAAAACATAAATGTTGTCAAGTTGTCTCTCATCCACCCCAACTCCTCCATCTACTTCATTTAATGTGCAATTAATAACATTAATTGCATCATTTATTCTTAAGGAAATAAAAATAAATAAAATAAAAACCATATATTTTACCTTTACCTTCCATTTAAGTGTCTATTTTAAAATTAATTGAAAATATAAAATTAAAATTTTAAAATAAAAAATAATTGTCTTATGATTGAGGTGCATTGATGATGAGCTGTAAGTAGTTATTTGGAGTTTTTTTTTATATATAAGATAATCAAATTATAATTTTTCTTTATTAAAATCTCAAATTTGAAAATTCAGTCAATTAAAATTTATAGATTAAATTATTATAAATTAAATTTCAAATACTACATAATTATTTACACAAAAGTTTGAGTATAAAACATATGTTAAACTAATGTATATATAAATCATACCTAACGTATAATATAATGTATTGTAATATAATGTATTCAATATTACCTTCATTAAAATTCGTTAGAAAGACAGTAAAAATGAAGTTAAATTGAACTAAATTAAATTAGTTCCTCAACTACAGCAATATGTTAAACGTTATCTTGTCAATATGGTTTACGATGTAACTTTAAATTTCTATATTATATTTATATATTACCCAAAATTAAAGGTTAAATTTAGCCCTCCAATTCGAAAATTGTCAAATTTAGGCCCGCTGCCTCTTCATTAATTCATAAATAAAGAACAAAATTATACACTATTTATTATATAAAGTATACAACTCTAGGAGACTATAAAAGACTATTGTTATTATTATAATTATTAGTCTGATTAATATTAAAAAATATTATGAGACTCAAAATTGAGATAATTTTATGGAATAAAAGTATTAGGGAGTGAATTAGTATAAATTAATTAAAAGAAAATTAAAATAAATTTTGCAATGAGAAATTGGGAGTTAAAATTTATTATTGTTATTTTTTAAATTTACAAAAATTGGAATATATATATATATCAGTAGACCAGGACCATAGCTGCACCAGAAACTCTCCTCCTCACCTCTCTTCCAACTCATTTATTCCCTCTCTCACACTCTCTGCATTCTCCTATCAGTTCGTCCTCAATTCGGTTCCACGCCTGATCTCATCACCTAACCTCTGCCCGTCGCCGACGTCGATTCACCTCAAAGCACCTCCACGGATTCCGAGATGGAGGATTCTCGCGCCAATGCGCTAATCCAGATGAGGAAAGCCGTCGAGAAATCAGGCATCAACACACAAGTAACAAGAAATCAAAATCCTAATCTATTCGTTTTTTCGTTCGATTTTCTGATGGATTTCTGACTCTGTGAGTGTTTCGACAGGAGTACTGCGATGCGACGATGATGAGATTCTTGATCGCGAGGTCTATGGAGCCTTCGAAAGGAGCAAAGATGTTCGTACAATGGCGGAAATGGAGAGATGCGGTGGTTCCGAAGGGTTTTATTAGTGAATCGGAGGTGAAGGAGGAGTTGGAGGCTAAGAAGATTTTCTTGCAGGGATTGTCCAAGACAGGACTGGCTGTAATGATTGTTATGGCTAAACGCCATTTTTCTTCCAAGGATCAACTCCAGTTCAAGAGTTAGTTTTGTGATTTCGTTCTTCTTCTTCTTCTTTTCTTCTAATTGTAATTTTTAAATTATTTGGAGTTATTTTCTTCAATTTTAAACTAAAATAGATTGTGAATGTTTTGATTATTTGTTTGTCTGAATCTAATTCACACTCCTCTCTCTGTTCTATGCAGAATTCCTGGTTCATCTCTTGGACAAGGTCATTGCAAGGTGACCTACTCAATTTTAATCATGAATAAAAAATGCATTTTAAAAATATATCGTTATTTTCATATTTTTACAAATTATTTATATAGGGTTTTAAACATTAACTACTTCTAGATCATTCATACAGGATTTTAAATATATCATTAACTACTTCTAGATAATTGAATCTAATTTTTTTAGTTGTTTTTTGAAATAATTTTTTAATTAGCTAAATTAATAAAAATACTCGACTATAAAACTTTAAAAAGCTTTTATTCTTGTCAATTATCTGTCAACAGGGCATAAATTATCTCAAATTTTTTTAATATTAGTTTTTGAAGTTTATTAGTATTTTTGAGATGTGATACATAGATAATAATACTTTTGAAAATTTTCAAAAAAATTTTAAGATGTTTTTAAAGTTTTTAAAAAAAGTTTTGAAAATTTGGGTATTATTAAAAGTTTTAAAATTTAGAAGTATAAAAAAAAATTAAAGATTATTTTTATTAATGTAGTTTTTTTTTTTTTAGAAAACAAATGGATTTTGAAAGCTGAGTAAAGATAAAATAAATGAAATTGTTAGACTAAGATGACTGATACCCTAGAATAGCTTTCGTTTTGCTTTGGATTTTACAAAAGGCCTCACACCAATGAATTAAGTATTCCTTGATTATAAACGGATGATCATTCTCTAAACTAGTCGATAAGGGACTTTCATCATCCAACATCCAAAAATATCAAGAGGAAAAAACTTAAAAGATTTGCATACGTGGACAGTGGTAGCAAAGGAAAAGAAATTGGAAACGAAAAGTGGATTGCCATTGTTGATCTTCACCAAATCTCATACAAGAATGTTGATATACGTGGACTCATCACAGGGTTTCAATTTCTACAGGTAAATCATATTTTCCGTAATATCTTTATACTTTTTTTTTTTTTTAAAAAAAAGAAAATTTCAAGTCCTTGTGGATTTTATAGTACATTGAAACGTTTTAGTGTGCATATAATTTTTTTTTTTTTTGCAGAATTACTACCCAGAACGCTTGGGTAAGTGCTTCATTTTAAACATGCCATGGTTTTTCGTCAGCATTTGGAGAATGGTTTCTCGTTTCGTGGACCCTGCAACGCTCAAAAACGTAAGCCCTTCCCTTCCCTTTCCTTTTCATTTCCAATATTAATTTCTTCCAATTTTCACTTTATCTGTCTTACCACTAAAAAAATAAAAATAAAAAATAATCATAAAAACATTTTACTTATATGCTTCAAAGGCTCTTCATTTTTCGACTTTGTACCCATTTCTTTTGTCTCACTCTCTCGGGTTCGTCCCCACCTCCTATATCAAACATCCAATTCCATTCCCTTCATCGTAATGTTAGAAATCATGACTTTTAAAGATTGTATGATATTTTCCACTTTTAAGCATAAACTCTTCTCACATTTAAATATATTTCTTACTTATAAACTCGGGATTAATTAGCCAATATAGAACTCCTACTTTTTTAAAAAGTGTGAAAAAATTTAATGAAAATGGACCCATGGGGTATTTGAAGTTTTGGGTGGGTGTTACGTCTGTTTCAGACAAGTCATCTCAAAGCTTTAAGGTCTTATTACTCCCCTCCCATCTATTTCTTTGGTTGGTTGGTTGGTTGTTACCTCTTCCTTTCTTACAAAACCTCCATAGGTATTAAGCTGCCACTTAGCTCCAAGTTTGTTAAGACAACAACACGTATAAAGAACCGGACAAAATTATTATAATACTATGCTAATTTTAAAATACATTTTTATTTTGATTCAGAAACTAGAATAAAGCATTAAATTTGTTTGAATACCTAAAATAAAGTATGTTTAAAATGTAAAGTAGAATTCCCCCATCTTTTATAGTTAAAAAAGAGGCAAAAGTTGAAACAAAAGAATAAAATGTCATGAATAGAATATAGAATAAAAAATAAATAATTAAATCTTACATTTAATCTTATACGTAACATTATTTATCTATATATATATATATATATGCATGCATTGATTTTCAGATTTTAATTGTGAGCAATGAAGAAGAAAGAAGAAGTATGATAGAGGAAGTTGGAGAAGAAGTATTGCCAGAAGAGTACGGTGGAAAGGCAAAGTTTATTGCTCTTCAAGATGCTGTTCTTCCTCACTTGGATGCCTGAATCATTAAAACCAACCCACTTAAATTTTTAGATTTATTGAGAAGATAGTTCAAGATATTCGAAATCAATAATGTCATTTGAATTTAATTAATGACCAAATAATAGAGAGGGTTGTGTAAAATTTTAAGTCTTCCGGAATGTTAAAGTTAGGTAAAGATTCTCTAACTTAGCATCCATATTTACTTGAGCGGACCCATTGTGTACGGATAAGTCTATCTTGCCTTGCTCCCAACAAAGCATGATTGTGACTTTTGATTTGTCGACTATTTGATATAAAGATAATCGATCTACCCCTATAAAGACGCAAAATAAATGCAAATTGAAGAGCTAGTAGAGCCTAGTAGCTAGTTTTTCTAGAAAATGTAAGATCTCGGATAATGGTATTCAAGTATGAAATAAAACTAGACATAAAACTTTAGAACTTACATTACTTACTTGCCATTTTTATATTCATCTATACTAATTTTCTTTTAATTTGATTAAATATACTTACTAAAGCAAGAGTTTAAGACGAGCTAAATGAGAATTATGAGGCAGCTAAATGGACCATTGGGCCCTACTGACCTTGGCCCAAATCGCAAAACCCAAGCCCATCTGAAAGAGTGCCTAAACGAGGCGACCAAATATTCATATCTCAAAGACGTTTTCTATTTCTATCGTAGAATTGATGGTATATATATATATTGAAATATGAAATTTTTTTTGCTAGTAATCTTTTTTGACGATGTTAATAAATTAAAAAAATGTTAATACCTTTTAACTTTTAAAAAACTAAAAAATAAAAAACTTAGAGATGATCTATGAGGTGTAGATGAAATGTTTACATCGTATTTTTTTTTTGACACAGTTAAGGTACTAATTAAATATTTTTTTAAATATGGTACCGATGTAGAGATATATTAAAATTTCTAAAAAATTTAAAAGGTATTAATAAAATTATTTAGAATTTAAGGGTATTTTAAGAATAATATTTAAATTTATAAAAGAAAATAGTAAGTATATTTTTTAATATATGGAAGGGTTTTAAAGTTTAAGAATATATTTTTGGGAGAAAAAAAGTAAATTTAAAAATATTTATATTAATCTAATATTTATTTATTGAGTAAGCATCTTATTCGGCGCATCTGATTCGAGGAAGACTTCTTATTCGTGGGCCTTATAAATAAAATTTACATTAGAACACCCCTAAACCAGGCACACTTCCAGTTTTCACTGATACTCTGTGGGTTCCCCGGCCGCCTCAGCTCCGTTGAAGCTTTTTCTGTCTCTACAATGGCGGCGCTAGCTTCTTCACGAACCACCTTCTTCTTCTCCCCTGTTTCTCCTCAACCTAAACCAAGGCGCATCTCTAGACTTGTTCGCATGGCGTATCAGGAGAACGGACCCTCTCTCGCTGTCGTCGGTGTCACTGGCGCTGTCGGCCAGGAATTTCTCTCCGTCCTTTCCGATCGCGGCTTTCCTTATAGCTCAATCAAGATGCTGGCCTCCAAGCGCTCCGCTGGAAAGTCCGTTCACTTCCATGGCCAAGAGCATATTGTCGAGGAGCTCACTGCGGATAGCTTCGACGGTGTGGACATTGCTCTCTTCAGCGCTGGGGGATCCATTAGCAAGAAGTTTGGACCTCTCGCCGTTGAGAAGGGGACGATTGTGGTTGATAATAGCTCTGCCTTTCGGATGGATGAGAATGTGCCACTTGTTATTCCGGAGGTTAATCCCGACGCCATGAAGGGGATTAAGGTCGGGACCGGCAAGGGCGCTTTGATTGCTAATCCCAATTGTTCTACCATCATTTGCTTGATGGCGGTCACTCCTCTGCATCGTCACGCTAAGGTTTTGAAGTCGACTATTTCATTTCTTTTGTCTGTTTACATTTTTGGTAACGGTACGGAAGCTATGTTCCCTTAATATTGCTATCAAGTGGAATCACTTCTAGAAATGCTTCTTTTACAAGCATTTAAATGTTCAGATTAGAAAATATTGTATAGCAGACTAGAAGAAAGCTCAATGTTCTTAGGGATGGGGCATTTTAGTGTTTCTTTTAGCGGTTTTAGTATTTTTTAAATGGATTTATCTTATTCAATCAAATACTATGGATTTCTTAAGAAGTTCCAAGTGTCAATTCAAGCTCACCCTTAATGTTGGATTGATTGATTGATTGCTATTGAAAATGGCAGGTGTTACGCATGGTTGTTAGTACGTATCAAGCAGCTAGTGGTGCTGGTGCAGCAGCCATGGAAGAGCTTGTGCAACAAACTCGTGAGGTTTTTTTTTTTTTTTTCTTAATCTATCTCATAATTTGGATTGTATTTTACTCGTCATCTTATCATTTGGATGTTTTATTCAGTCCATTCCAATGGCTGTAAACTATTTTTCATTTCTTCCCTTTTCTGAAGGTTCTGGAAGGAAAACCACCAACTTGTAATATATTTAGGGATCAGGTCAGTTTCTTTTGTGTGTCTTTTTTGAGGGTCAAGTTTCTGTAGCAATTTTCTTAGCTTCTTCTACTTGGTGCAGTATGCTTTCAATTTGTTCTCCCACAATGCATCTGTTCTTTCAAATGGATACAATGAAGAGGAAATGAAATTAGTAAAAGAAACTCGGAAAATTTGGGTAAGTGTTGATATGTGAAATATGGATGCCACTTACGTTCTGACCTGACCCTTACATGCATTACCTTTTTGTGAATTTTTTCTCCTTTGGAAATTGGTAAATGGAATCCTTTCTTACACTGACTGACTTGCTTTATGCCCCTCAAGAGCGATGCAAGTGTTAAAGTTACTGCCACTTGTATTCGAGTTCCTGTCATGCGTGCGCATGCTGAGAGTGTGAATCTTCAATTTGAGAATCCCCTTGATGAGGTAAGATTTTATTTTGATAATATTGTTTTGATCAGTACTATAATACTACTGCATATGCTGCTTGAGATTCTATTGATTGCATAGCATTTTTGGTTGAGAATGAAATGATCATGAAGTGTTTTTTGTTGATGGCTCCATCGGTGGGCTTGTTTTTCTTGGATGCCCTTGTATTTTCTCTCATTGTTCTTAATGAAAACTAGGTTTCTATAATAGAAAGAAAACGGAGTGCTTTTTCTCAGACTTGCGAATGGGGAACGGAAATCCACCATGGTTGTGAAAATATCATGTTAGGACCCCCAAGGGGTAGTCTTGAAGGTAATGGCTTGGGATGTTTGGAGATGAGCTCCAATGCTTTCAAGGATGAACACGTTTTGAAATTCACTGTATCAGAAACTCTTTGATTGATTACGATGCTAGTTAGTTTCTATAGAATTTGTAGCATATGTTCATGGCCAAATTTTGTGTTCTCTTTTCCCTCGAATTTGTTTACTCAATGTTGTTCCCTTAACCCACACTCCTGATGCGTAAATCAATCGAGAATTTTACTTTTTGGATGAAAGATAAACAGTAACGATCCTAGTTCACTGTTAACAGATATTGTCCGCTTTGACCTGTTACATACGCTATCAGCCTCATGGTTTTAAAAACGAGTCTACTAGGGAGAGGTCATAAACGGTGTAATATTACTTCAAATTTCTAACTTCATGTATCAGTAGATCAACCCAGAATCCCTCTTCTTCTCTATAGAAGTTGTAATTTCATTATGCTTATATCAATATCTGTATTATGCAGGACGCAGCTAGAGAGATTCTAAAAAATGCTCCTGGAGTTGTCATTATTGACGACCGGGCCGCCAACCAATTTCCGACACCGCTGAAGGTATCAAACAAAGACGACGTTGCAGTTGGGAGGATCCGACAGGATATTTCACTAGATGGAAATAAAGGGTTAGACTGACTCATCCATCCACAACCTGTTTCATAGCTCTCTGTTTATTTTCCTGATTGAAAAAGTTAAATGAGACAAACTAACGGGACTCGTCTGTATGTAGGTTGGATATCTTCATCTGTGGTGATCAAATACGAAAGGGCGCTGCGCTTAATGCCGTTCAGATTGCTGAGATGTTACTGTAGTTTGTTCTATCCATTGCAGATCATCGGTATAATTACAAAAAGTGTTTCTTATTACTATGAATGATATCATAAGAGGATGTCTCTCGAGTCTTTAACTTAGAGCATAATTTTGCATTTAGATCTGTTGTTTGAAGGAAAATTTTGGAATTGATGTTTGAAGTCATTTTGGTTTGTTTGTGAATTGTTGGTTTAAATAGGGTATTTGTGGGTCATCCTGGAACATATAAGATACATATTTTTGGTGTGATAAAGGGAAAGCCGAATTTCGTGCCCAACAAATGAAAGCCGCGGATTCAAACTGCGCGTCTATAGCGCGTAGATGCCTTGTGGTGTGCCCAAACAGTGAAACCCCGCGGATTCAGATTGCGCCTTTGTTTTACCATTTTTTGTATTTTCTCATTAACCTAACACACAACATTCTTCAAATTCAAACTTCTTAATATAAGATTAAAACATTACAGTCGAACATTTTTCTTCTTAACATCAAATTTATAATTCAATTTATAATATATTTCGATACATAAATTTATTTGATGATTCCACCCTATGAAAAACGAGTCGTTATTGAAAGAATTTCTTCCCTTAGTTAAGTTATTGTTCTTTCTAACCCACCATTCAAGTTAGATCATAGAATTTTAGGATAGTTGTAATTGGTTAGGCGAACAAATCAAGAGTTGTAATCTATTCGGATCCAGTTCTAATGAGAGAAGGATGTCCATTTAAACCGGGAATGAGAAAGAGATCGATAAGAGATTTCTTTTTATTAGCTAAACGGGTTTGAGGATAAAGGTTATATTTCTCATCCTTCCTTGACCCCGCTCCAATTCCCGTCCCACCCACCTTTTATATATATATATATATATATGTTATAAAGAATTGAAGGGGATTTTAAGCGTGGGAGATATAGAATTGAGAAAGCAATATTAGTAGTGAGAGTCAGCGAAAAGAGCCACCGACCAGAGGTTATGTGGACGGCCATCTCCTTTTACGTCAAACCTTTGATTTTTTTGAAAATCCTTGGTCTTTCATCCATTCGGACCCTTTCTCTTTCTCTCTCTTAACAATTATTTCATAAATAAATAAATAAATAAAATAAAATAAAACTCATTTTACCATTTCAAACTTCCCTTTCTTTTTCCTCTCTAATTTGGTCAACATTCAAACTTCTATTAATCTCTCTTTCTTTCTTCATCCTAATTTTTATAATCTCCATTCACTTATAAACTCCCCCCTCTCTCTCAATCCCCTCTCATTTTTCTCTTTAACACAATTCCATCTTTTCTTTTCACCATGATTTCCTCTTGGAGACAACGGAGGGCCACCCGGCGAACGGCGAGGGGCACCGGCAGTGACATGAGAGAGCTGACGATCCCGAGCCATTTCCGGTGTCCAATTTCGCTGGACATGATGAAAGATCCAGTGACTTTGTCTACTGGAATCACATATGATCGTGCTAGTATTGAGACATGGATTGAAGGAGGGAATTTCAGCTGCCCCATCACCAACCAGCCATTACAAACCCTTGATTCCATTCCAAATCATAACATAAGGAAGATGATTCAAGATTGGTGTGTTGAAAATAAAGCTTACGGGGTCGAGAGAATTCCGACGCCAAGGGTTCCGGTGAGTCCCGTGCAGATTCGGGACATTCTCGAGAAGATTACCGCTGCAGCACGGCGGGGGGATGGTGACGGATGCAAGTCGTCGGTCGAGAAGATCAAGATGTTGGCAAAAGAAAGTGAAAGGAACAAGAAATGTATTATGGGCAATGGAGCAAGCCATGTGATATCATCAGCATTCCAAGCGTTGTCAAAACAAGAACCATTGGAGAAAAGCATAGAGATTTTAGAAGAAATGATATCAGCCATGGCAATCATGTTCCCTCTCCAAGAAGAATCCATTAAAAACCTCAAATCAGAAGCTTCATTGCAAGCCCTCGTGTTGTTCATGAAAGGAGGAGATTTATCAAGAAGAAGAAATTCAATTTTGATATTGAAACAAATCATTTCATCATACCCTCAAAAAGCAACAAAATTAGGTGAAATCCAAGGAGCATTAGAGGGATTAGTGAAGCTCATAAAAGAGCCCATTTGTTCATCATCAAAAAAAGCCTCACTTTTCATAACATATCACATCATAGCTTCATCTTCCAATCCACAAAGATTCACAAAAGTCCTTTTAGAAATGGGGTTCGTCTCTTTGCTACTCGAAACGCTCGTCGACGCCGAGAGAAGCGTTTGCGAGAGGGCGTTGGGAGCGTTCGATGGGATTTGCGAGCGCAAAGAAGGAAGAGAAGAGGCGTACGCGCACGCATTGACGATGCCCGTGATAGTGAAAAAGATACTTCGAGTTTCGGATTTGGCGACGGAGTTATCGGTGTCGATTGTTTGGAAGCTTGTAAAGCATGAGAGTGAAGAAGAAGATGGAAGGGCTAAAGTAGAAGCACTTCAAGTGGGAGCGTTTCAAAAGCTATTGTTGTTGTTGCAAGTTGGTTGTAGTGAATGGACAAAGGAGAAAGCAACTGAGTTGTTGAAACTATTGAATAATCTTCATAGGGATAGCTTAGAATGTATTGATTCATTGGACTTTAAGGGTATCAAAAGACCCTTTTGAATTCATGACCATTTTGTTGTTGTAAAGACAAACAAAAGGAGGGTATTTTAGACATAAAACAACCGCTCATAAACTTAAATAGCTCGGTTTTCATGCTGATGCATCTTGTGTAGAAATACCAGACTTCTCGAACGAGCTCGTAATGTATACTACTTCTCTTGTATTACCTGCATGCATCTTGTGAGAGTAATGCACGTTTGAGTTGATGTTTTAGAGAAGATCAGATGTCGGTTCAATAATAGTGGCAAAACGTTTCAAAACATTAAAAAACAAAACAACTTTGGTTGTTGGTTGTTGAGAGGTAATCATTTTTGTGAAGAACAGAGTAAATCAGCATAATTATTGTGACAAACATGTGTCAAAATTGAAGCTTTTAGGCATGAGGCCTCTTTATTTAATGATAAAAAAAATTAAAAAAAAAAACCAATTTTTTTCAATTTAATCCCTAAATTTTTTAAATATTATTATTTAAATCTTTATATTTTTTAAATATTATTAATTTTCTTTTCTTTAGAATTGTAATTTTAACGATAACTAAATTTCTTGAGATGTAACCTTAGGCTCGTATTAAAGAATTTTTATTGGATATAAATTTATTAAATAGAGATGTTAATGATTAAAAAAATAAAGAATTAAATAGAACGTTTTAAATTCAACCATGGTACGGGTAGAAATCGAGATTTGAAATACGATTATAATTAGTTTTTTTTTTAATTATTTATTTTATTTATTTGCTTTTGATAGACTTAGTCTTTAGATGTAGTCTTGTAGGTAGAAAAATCAAACACAACGTATTTAATGCATGGCCCCACTGACATTATTATTAATGTATAACCCATGCTTTTATTTTATGATTCATTCATATTTTATAGTATTTATGACTAAGTTGTGTATAATTCTTTTTATTTATTTTTCTTTCTTTATTTAAATTATTTATTTATTGAAAAATACTTGGTCAAAGTCTTTTAGTTTGAATCCATATTTCAGCTTGCCTGTTTTTTTTTCTTCTTAAATCAAATTTATAACCTCTCTCATTTTTTGACTTTTAGCTTATATTATTTTATTTCTTTTATCTTTTTTAATCTTTGACCATTTTGACGGGTATTGTTTAGAGAATTATAATGTAGGTTCGTAAACGTGTACTTAGACATATATTGGAGTCAATAAATCGACTACAAAAAGTATGAACGTAAGAATATTTGAAGATGAAAATAATTTTTTTCAAAAAAATAAAATTATAATATTTTTAAAGAGGACCTTATTTATTCTAAATTTTAAAAATCAATTGATAAATTAGATATAAAATTAAATTTTATGTCTACTGAAATTCGGAACTTTCAGTTTTGTGTCTAAAAAGTTAGTGAATATTGAAACATGTCGAGTAACAAATGACCTATTAGACACAAAATAGAATGTTCAAAATAGAAAGTTTAACATTCTATTAGACACATTTTTTTATGATCAAACAGACATATTTTTTATTTTAAAATTATATTTACGTAAACTTGTTGAATCTGCAACTGTAGGTAGATTATATTCATATGGAACCAAACAAATAGAAGTCGAGGTGTCTCTATAAAGAAGTCGAGACACCTAGAATTAGTCCAAGTCCACTTCCGTAAGCATTAAATCTTAGTCCTTTGAAAAGTAGATGAACATATAATGAAAATGACAATATAAAGTCTTGGCCCTACCCCTAAGGTTACACCAAAATATATATATATATATATATATATATATATATGTATGTGACTGTTTCATAAGGTGGGCTCCCAAATTTTTCTATTTAGGAATAATTTTAAAATAATTAATTTTTAAAAGTTGGAAAATCACATTTTAAATATTTTTTTTTCAAAATCAAAATTAGTTAAATTGTCATGTTAGAACTAAAGAGGCCGTACTAAAAATAGTGAGAAACAATATGTTTAGAGAGAGAGAAAATACATATTATTCATACGAGGGAAAAAGAAAAAAGAACGTTATGGTCAAGATCTATGGGCTAAATAGTCAATGTCGAGGCAAATGTGGGCAATAATTTTGACTCAAAAATAAAAATAAAAATGAGAAAATAAGAAATTCAACGGTTGGCATCAAATCCATCGTCTTTCCATTGCCTTTCAACGGCCCCGATCACTTATCAAAACATTTGTGTTTTTCTTTCAAAATATTTTATTTTTATTCTAGTCTCCCTCATGCTTTTTTTTTTTAAAATTTTATTTTTTAGTTCTCAAATTTAGATTTCTTTTGAAGGTTTTAATTGGTATTCTATAATAAAAAGTTCTACTCACTAATATATATATATATGGAAATTAAATTCAAATTTGAATGACCAAAGTATTAGTTTCAAAACTTAAAAGGAGTTCAAATTAATTTATCCTGTTGCCCAATGCTTTGAGGGCTTAGAGCTTCCCTTGTGATAACTAAAAGGATTAGCACTCCCAAAACACCTCAAGATTTATTGCCAAACAACAGTGTGTAACAATAGCTTTCCCTAACAACATAAAATTTGGATAAACATAGGCTATAGAAAGTTTATGTTGGAAAAGAAAAAACCCTCATGTTCAAAATTGGTTCGAGTTAAGACAATCAATCCGACTGGTGGGTCGAGCGAGAGACATGAACCCCCGCCCTTTCGTGTCGCATCCAATGCAGGTCAATGATAAATGGCGGTTCGAAGAATGTCGACTACTTCAGTCAAACATATTAGGAAGGGGTCTGACTGCCATAAACGCATCCACCATCTGAAAGGAGATGCAACAACTATAAGCAGGCGGAAACTTTTGAGCTTATGAGCTTATAGTTTAACTATGATGGCATGAGCAGAGGATAAAGGGCTACTTGAGGATGAATATGCGTCACACAAATAATGCAACAAACTTACCTCATCTGTCACAGAAGCCCGAGCTCTACGATGTCTTTCTACCATTTCAGTCAATACTTGTATAAGGCGCTGCTTCACTTCACCTGTTAGCATGCGTCCAGCACCATACTCCTGAAGAGAGAAATAATATGTTAAAAATTATTTTATTTTTCTAAAGGCTCTTTACTCATGCCAAGCCTCTGTAAAGATGAAAAAGGAGGCATAAAAATTCCAACTCCATAGAATGAGAGATCTCACCTTTGTTATGTGTTCAAGTTCAGCATCATCATCAAGGAAAAAGTTCAAATATTTGATGGGTATATCTACCTGTATGGTTTATAGTACAATTGATAAAAACCACATTAGAAATTTGCAATCTTAATTTTCAAGTTCCTATTTTCCTCAGACACCCAACTTGAATGTTGGCTAGACTCTTGGAAGCAGGGGGGGCATAACATGATGTATCCATGCATAGCACGCATTTGAACTTTGAACGACATCAAAACTTCTTTTAAATACCTTTTATGATAAGAAACAAAGATTTCATTTGCAAATAAATAAATTAAACAGATATGGAAATTTCAAGGATGTAAAAAGGGCATTCCAATTTGAAGAAACCAAAGAGGAATAGTTATAAAATCCTTTTGGTGCACGATATGAACCTATCCAGATAATAGTAATTCTGTACCATGTTGTATCTTGGTCTATATGTCAACAGTGCTTAATTGCAAACTAATACATTAAGCTTAAAATGAATAGAAAGACTAAAGACGATAAAATCAGTCTATTTCCTTGCGTGGATCATGTGTAAAATTTAATACAGCATTGTTTTTATTTTTTATTTTTTAAATGTTAACTTTATGGGACAACAATAAATGAAATAATTTGTACCTCGAGATTTGCTCCATATAATCTGTGCTTCTCTATAGAATCTTGGCCACCAGAGAATGCATATCTGTTTACCTGTATAATAGACATAATCCCCAATGGCAAACGTAAATAAAAATTAATGCCATTGTAAGAGTATTGGATGAAATAAGCATACTTTCCCAGTTAACAAACAAGCAAGAGAATGTCAGCATATAGCCATATAAATTTAAGAATCACTACTACACATAACTAGAGAACTACACATACATGCCACTATCATCACAAATAATAAAATTGCCAGATTAAAAATAAATTAGCAATATCACAAAAAACTGAAGAGTGGAACTTTTAAAATTATAAAGTAGCTTCATATTATGTGCTCTTGTTAGGGAGGGTGAGATAATTCATATTTCTAATTTCTTGGGGGTAAATAGTAGTAGAAAAAGCCTAGTAATGAAACAAGTCATTATAGACAAAAAGAAGGGGGTGGACAAGAAGAGTACACCTAACCTAGTGAGTTAGAAACTCTATTAAAAACGAAAATGAAGTGCAGAAATATCAATTTGTGTGTTGTTTGGACAAATGCTTACAACTTCCGGGTAACCTAGAAGGAGAGCATACTTGTAATTTTCCCCTATTTTCGAGGCTAGAGCATATCTCATACACTTTTCTTGCAAACATTTTCCTTAGGTAACTATATTATTTCATTACCCCCCCCCCCCCCCCCCCCCCCCCCCC
>NW_019268525.1:433863-442848 GCF_002738365.1 Cucurbita moschata
AAAAAAAAAAAAAATTAGAAAAACATGGACACCCAACCCAATTTCTACATCTTAAAGTAACTTTCAGAGACAAATTGAACTATTTCAATAGAAAACAAATTATAAGATAAAGAATCTGGACCTTGTTTTTTATTTCCTTTGCGGAATCAGTCACATATATTGCAGAATTTGGATCACTAGCGGACATCTTTCCGGTCTCGCCCTGCAGATCAAACACTGACATAATAAGAAAGTAATTGCACAACACACATATTATGCAAACAAGAACCATCAGGGATCTTAACCAAACAAAATTGCAGGTGCTATACTTTTTATAAAACTAGGGATGCAAAACTTTGAGTATGCACCAAACTTTTTAAGAAGCAATAAATGGGTACAAGAAAAATAAATAAAACATCTATGACCATGACAACTCTAACATATAGTCGTGCAATCAAAAACATCATTCACAAGTCTAAACCGAAGCCCATGTATTCTGGCAAGTGATATATCAACCATGTTCATAATCATTTTTTCTTTGTGTTCAAAAAAGATTCTATAAATTAATCAGTATTGAATGGTAAATTTAACATGATGAAACAAAAGAATTATGGTCTTACCTGCAGAGCAGGAAAGAAAGAAGACTCGATCAGTGCAGGTTTATGATAACCTAAGCGAGGAGCAACATCCCTTGTCATTCGAAAATAAGGATCCTGGAGAATCAACCAAAAAAATCACATAATTAGAGAAAAGTTTAATCACAGACCAAATAAATAAAATACCAAACCCAGACTATATAATTACTACAACAACATGGTGCATGCTATTTAACAAGGTGAACAATAACCTGTGCTAGGAGAAACAATCAACAATACCTGATCAATAGCACAAGGTACTAAGCACCGAAGATCATCCTTGCCAGAGAAAAGATGTGGAAATGAACTCGGAAATGAAGGAACTGCCTGCATCAGATTGGGATGATGATGAAAGAAAAAAAAAAAAAAAAAGATTATTCCTGCCAATAATTCCATAAACAATGTAGTAATGCTGTCATAATGATGCAGAGGGAGAAAAATTCAAGAAGATCAACAAAAAATGATTTCCACTTTTAGTTTTCTTGTAACTTACGGTATATAGAGTGCTGTTACTGTTTTTGTGATTTGTGGTATAAAGAGTGCTCTGGTTGTTTTTGTAATTTTTGTTGCAGTGGTAAGGTTCCAGTTCATTCAATTTGAATGTAATGTAACTCAACGAGTCCTTTGACTTAGTGAGATTTATAGTTTATCTTGGCACTCTCTGGAAAATTTTATATGATACTTATGATCTATGCCAATCGGCTATTCTTTTTATTTTGTACTAACAAGTTTTTCTTCTTAAGATGAAACACTTACGTATCTGAGTCATTTCTTCATAGAAATGGAGTTATTGGGCACACGACAAATAAATTTCATTTTAGAGAAGTTCATTATAAACTATTTCATTCAAAATCTTAAGTATATACAATGCACCTATAGCGTGAGAGATACAAAGATAGTGCATGATCAAAGTAATTCATCTCAAATAAAAAGGATCATAAATTGGATTGGATATGAGACCAATCTGATATAAAATTAATGTAGTGACAAAAAAATAGAATTCAATAAGAATTACTCATTGTTCCCATTAAAAGTTGCGGCACATACCTGCACTGGTGGAAAACTAACTTTTCCAATATGATCTTCACCAGTAAACCCGAAAATACCGACAACCTAGCAAACGAATGTATCAAAATAAGCAAAATAGTACTAATAATATTAATAAAGAAATCTTAAAAATGAAAAATACCAAAGATGATTAGATTATAAGTGAGTACCTTATTGTATGTAACACATTTGGCAACTTTCACCATGTTCTTATAAAAAGCACTGTGAAATAACTCGCAGAATAAACCAAGTTAGGAAGTCTAAAACTTCAATCTTTTGAATCTAACAACAAATTTACACTTGTAAAATCATAAACAACTCCATGTAGCGAGCATATAAATCACTCCTAGAAATATGTACAAGACATTCCACCAGTCAAACTCAATGACTGTTAGACGTTTCTTCTCTTATAAAGATAAGTTCGCTCATATCATACTCACCCACCAACGTAATCAAAATCAGAGAAGATAAAGGTTTTGGAAATATCAAAACCACAAGCAATGATGTCTTTTGCATTCTCACGAGCAAGTCTCTGGCTCTCTTCCACAGAGAGATTTTTCCACATGCACTTCTCGTCGTCAGTGAGTTGTATCACAAGGGGCACCTTAAATGCATCTTGCAAATATCTACAAAAGCATCCAACACCTATACTTAGAACATGGATAAAAAAAGTGGACCTCGTAATCCAAAAACTCAAGTTAAAGCACAATCAATTAAGAAACGTGAAATGTCACACAAAACTCAAATAGATTTTCATGCCATTGTTCAAAAAGACACGAAATCCATAGTATCATCATCCACCCTCTTAAAGTTAACTAGTCAATTGCCCCAGGAAATAGACAGCACTGGCAATTCAAGTAGTTTAAATAAATACGTATATACTTATAAAGGCCAAAGCATTAGAAACTGAAACACACTTGGTAAACATAAAAGGAACGAGATGCCCCAAATGCAATGCTTCAGACGAAGGTCCTCTTCCAGTATACAAGTAGAATTTCTCCCCCCTCTCGTACGCATTCAAAATTTCTTCGAAGTCCCTGGGAGAATAAAATAAAGTTAAGCACAATTTGTCGAACTGAAAAGAAAGAATAAATGTCGAGAGAGACAGAGAGAGAGAGAGAGAGACCGATGGGCAAAGAAGACGCCGCGGCGAAGGAACACATGGGGAGGACGAGAAGTAAGGCGCTGGACTCGGTCAACGAGAGACTGGTCGAGCCTCTGGCAGCCGAATTTGTCAATTAGCTTATCGTAATCGATTTTGCCTCCATCTTTAGCCGAAACTTGCCATGGATTTACAACCTGATCATCTTCTTCCACAGATTCCTCTACCTTTCTCTCCGACTCTGCCTTCTCCATATTACTCTTGTTTCACTGCAAATCCTCCGCCGCCGCCGCTAGTGCTTCTTCTACACAGTTAAATCTCTCTGGCCCTAGTAGATTTATCTATTCAGATTCCCCCGAAGAACAAGGGGCGGGCCACTGAATTTGGAAGCTTAGATACTTCATGTATTGTTCTTAGTATTCCCATAGACCGTAAACATGAATTTGCTCGTGTTGGAAAAACAGGGTTTTAGGTTTTTTCTTTTTCCTCTTCTTTTTTTATGCAATATTACTCTTTGGTTACCTCCATCATTTTCTAAATTAATGTAATATTTGTTGTTACCCTCAAACAAATGAAAGCCAGACATTTGTATAATTTACAAAATTTCTATTTGAAAATATATTTATATTTATTAATTGGAGTAAGGAACGGAATATAATTCATGTCTCCGGTTTTATTTAATTCTCCTCTAAACAGAATTCTGTACTATTCAAGGTAGATCTCCACGGGTCTCGATTTTGCTTAGTTGTTTCAAATTTGATGTGAGGTGAGATTCTCGCCGCATTCTCAAGCTAGTCACTTTCCTATTTAAAATTATATTAAATATATTTTTTATTTAAGTTCAACGGAGATGTTAAACGTGCTCAAAGTTTGTTTGCAATATTATAATTTATTTTATAAAAAAAAAAAAAAAACTTTTTTCAATGCCTTCATAAAGCCACATATCATTTACAAATAAATCGAAGAAAATAATTTTGTGTGGGTAGAAATTTAGGTAAGAAACAAAAAAAAAAAAAAGGGAAATTAAGAATAATAATAAAATTAATGATTCAAATTTTTTTGTTTGAAAATTAGTATAATAAACATTCTTGTATTATTTTATCGTTAATTTATTTATTGACAGATATAGTTGAAATTAGCAAATATTTTATATTACATTTTTCACGTAAAAAATATATTGCTTTTTCTTTAAAAATTAATAGGTAAAATAGCTAATTTGTGTAAAGGGTATAAATTATAGCAGGTAAGTCAAAGGTCGAACTTCAAAAGTTAAAAGTACATAATAAATCGGCTAAATTAATAAAAGGAATATAAACTTTCCATTCTCTACCAAAGTTTTAATAATATTCTTAAATAAATTATTATTAAAACTTAAAAAAAATTAAAAAATACTCATTAATTTTAAATGAAATCATTAATACTTTATTTTATAAACATCTTTAAAATATTTTAAACTTTATAAAATTTTATTAATTTTCATAATTTAAAAAATAATCTGAAAAATATGTTGTTTAAAATGTTAACAAATATTTTTACGACAGACGAGGTAAATAGGTTTTCTTATCTATATTAGCCATAATTTTTTTTTTAATAAAGTTCGAAGATGTTGATGCAAAGTAGTAAGTATTAGAATTTTTTTTAAAGTTATATTTTTTTCATTTTCTATTTTTCTGATGATTTATTATTATTTTTAAAACCTCACATCATCTCCCATGGTCGTATATACTTACTTTTAAATTTCTATTTAACACGTGTTTTATTTTATTTTATTTATTTTACTTCAACTATTCTTAGGTATATAGACCGACAATATAAACTAATAATTAATAATAGCCAATTAAGATCCAACCGCAAAAAATCCGGCCGCATGTCAAAGGAAATTCCACGTCCTAAAATCTCGCGCCTTTTTCGGCGGTCAATGACTCGCTGCGCCCCACGAGTCGCCACGTGTCACTGTAAACCACCTTTACTTCTCGGCCCCACACGACCGGAAAGAACCATTCACATTTCTTCCAAATAACAATATTTTTGGGTTGTTTTCAACTTAATCCTAGTATTTTAGTAAGTTACCATTTAGTCCTGCAAATTATTCAATTCCCATTTTTGCCCCTATCAATTGGTAAATATTAAAATTAATATTTATGCCATAATTCTTAGTGAGCTTATATAAATTTAGAGCAAGAAAATAACCAAGAAAAAATTCATAACTTTTCCTCTAAATTTCTAGTAAGCAAAAATTTCAAGTTTTTTTTTTTAAAAAAAAAAACTTAATTTTTTATTTTTTTAAAATAAATATCGAGTGTATCTTCAAAATTTTTAGTTAGCCACATTTGGACTGATTCGAATATATAATTTTTTTTATTAATATTATACTATTACATTAATTGAAATATGCTTAAATTGTTAAAAGAAAAGTGAAAAAAAAATTATTCCAAAATAGTTAAATGTGAGAGACTATATTGGAATTGTTTAAACTCTAAATTGAAAAAAAAAAAAAAAAGCTTAGCCGTCCGATGGCGACAATCCAACGGCCAGCATGCCTTCACCTTCATGCCGATCGTAGCCCACATCTCTCTGTTGCCTAATAAGTGCAAATATGTACACACGCAAACACTCAAAAGATTTTTGTTTATCAAACCAAATAATAATAATAAAAAAGATACCAAAGATTTCTGTTTCCATTTTCACTTTAATCTTCGTTCTTCCTCTTCTTCCTTCCTCCATTTGCAGAGCTTAATCCAATTTGTCCGCCGCTTCCTCTGTGTCCTTGTACTGGTTTCAGTCTTCGTCCTGCAATCGGAAGAATCTGTGAGTATTTTAGTCCTTTTCGGTGAATGTGTAGTTTTCGAACTCTTTTTCTTTCGTTTTTGTTTGATTCTTCCACGGGAATGAGTATTGAATCCACTTGCTTACTGTTTTTTCTTTTGTTTGGGGAGATTTTATGATGTGTACTTTATAGTGTCTGTTGGCTTCCGCGATTGATACTTTTGATTTTTGAATCTCTCTACTTATTGCGATTGATTGTTATATTGTGTATATTGAACTTCAATTCGAGCTCGGTTACTTGAATGGCCGTTAAATTAATTAGTTCAACTCTGAATTTGTCTGCAGTTTTTCTCAAGAATTGGATGAAATTTTGTGAAAGAGGATCGGAATCTTACGGAGTGACGGATTTCTTTGGTTTTGTAGGTTATAATTATGCGAGTTCTTTAGTGAAGAGAATGGAAACGGACTGGCTTGGTACGCTTTTGAATACGAAATTCTTCGCTTCTTGCGATCTTCATCCTAATCTCAGGAAAAATGAGAAAAATAAATTCTGCATTGATTGTAGTGTTAGCTTCTGCAAGAATTGTACAGTACATGATCTTCATCGGCAGGTTCATATCTGGAAATATGTCTATCATGAAGTTGTTCGCGTTCAGGACACGGAGAAATACTTTCGCTGTTCAGAGATTCATGTATAAAACATTTTTTCCCTTATTACAACTCCAGTAAGATATCGATTTAATAGTCTTCCATAGAAAAGATTTCTGAATTCAATCTTTGTGTTGCTGATCTTTTTGCTTTTATGTAGTTGAAATCATTGAGATTTGAGATAAGTTCCTATTTTATTCTAACACAACTTTTAATTCTTTAGCCGAATCTATCTGGTTTTCAACCACTTCTTGTAAGGATCGAATCGGAGGTGACCGTTTGTAGAGGAAATCTCAGAAGTTTGATTTTGATCTTTACCACTTTGAATGAACAAATCATATTGTTTTTGTTAATCTGAATCCCGTCTGATTCCATTTTAGTTTTAGGAATAAAGTTTGTTTGTTATCAATTTGTTTGCTTTCTTTTCTACTTGTTGAAAATGATCAAACTGAACTATTTCTAACATTCCCTTTCTCCTATGGCATTTCATCTCTATGTCTTCTAACTTGAAACCTCTATTGCTTGATACTGCAGACATATAAAGTCAATGGTGAAATATCTGTTCATCTAAACTCCCGTGGTCAATCCGTCGACGCCAAACCACCAAAAGCGAAGTCCGGTGGTTCTTGTGAAGACTGTGGTAGATATGTACAATATCCTAATCGCTTCTGTTCAATTGCTTGCAAGGTATATAAAAACATGAGCCTTATCACAACTCTGCTACTCGGTAGATTGTTTAGATTAAGAGACCATATTCTAACCAATTTAATTACATCATGCACATATTGCTAACACTTCAAATGCTGCAAAAACATCAGGTTTCTGTGAACTCAAAGCTTAAGGACCAGAGCATAAGAACCATCGTATCTCTGAGCCCGGATTTCGGTAACTTATCGTTCAAGGAAAAAACTAGCGCCGAAACAAATGCAAGCGAATTGGAATCAACCATATCAATTGCAGAGTCCAGGGAAGAGACCAAAGCTAGCCCTTCATCTTCACAGCCAAGAAAACGCAGAAGGAAAGACACCCCTCACAGATCTCCATCCTTCTGATAAGAATCCAACATTTTCATCTTCTTTTTAACTTCCTTGTGGCTCTCAAATGGTACGCTTCTTAAATTTTATTTGCCATGACTCTTTACATGAAATGCCTAGTAGTGAAATCATCAATATAAAAGTCTGAATTTTAGAACACAAAGCATTCTCACTACTCGCATGATTTCTAAAATTTCTTTCTACAGCTTTGACTAGAAACATTAGCTGCTTGAGAAAGCTGACATGAACAGACATTTTTGACCCATTCTGAAGAATTTTTAACGTCCAATTGATAGCATTTTCTGTCTGAAATGGATAAACATAGCTATTCTTCATCACATCACTACAATTAGCATGTGAGTATGGGTCTTATTATTGATGAGAATGTTTGTAGATGTGTTTACACGAAAGTTTGCTTTCCCACTTTTTCTTTTTCTTTTTCTTTTTCTCTCTTTTTGCTGTATGGCCGCCATGGAATTAGAGCTTCCTTTTGTCTTTGTTGACTAACTTGGGACTCACTTCCTTTTAGTTCATGTATTTTTTAAATGTTATATTAAATTTAATCTTTTTAGATCCAATAAATATTAAATTTAGCCCAAGGTAAAGGTATTTCTAAAGTTTAGGGAGGAGATGTTAGAGACCTGTTCAATAATTTTCAAGATTAAAAAAAGAATAAAGTGGTACTAAACTTGAAGATAGGTAGAATAAATTTCAAAATAGTAATAAAATTTTTACCTTTTGGGTTGGTGTGTCAATCTTTGGTAGCTGTTAAAAAGAGGGGCCCCTCTATCCCTCCTCACCTTTATTTGAATGATGAAAGCAGGCTTTTCTATGTGATTTTTTTTCCCACGAGAATATGGCAGACAGAATATGGCCAATCCCACAAGTGAAATAGGAGATAAAGCTTAAAGACAGACATCGTCGGTACCATGCAATTGATTTTATTTATTTATTTTATTAATTTAAAATGCGGCTTAATTATGGAAATGTGGTTAATAATTTTACATCAGGACATATAAATTTTTTAAGTATGCATTAATCATTATTAAAAGGAAGCATGTGGTGGAAATTTATCTCTAACTCATTATTCTAATCTAGTAGAACTAATAGTAGCTGTTTTTGGAGCAATTAAAGAATTCTAAATATAAGCACGAGCCATGACCCACAACCCTCCAACTTTCCCACCGCTAATGCTTTGTCACAACTAATTCATATATACATTTAATTAACTATACAATTTTTTTTTTTTTTTTGGTAGGAAAGAATCCTAATAGAGCAAGAGCTTGGTGCAAGAAGAGTTCATATTATGTGAGAGATTAAATGGAATAATACTTCCTTTTAATCAAACAAATTGCTTCTTTGTTAAAATTGTAGAATCTATTGTGTTACTTTTTTTTCTTTTTTTTTTTAGTTCAACAATTTGCACGTGAAGAATTCGGCTTGTGACTTTAAGCATATGCCTTAATTGTTTAGATAGAATAATATGTTGACATTTATGAAATAAAGAAAAAAAAAGTTTTCTGAATTATTATTTATTAAATGTTTGGTTTTTAAGTAAAGATTTTGAATTTGTTTTAAAAAGAGATTTTTTTGGAAAAATATTAATGGTGGCTAAACTAGTCGTCATATTTATTTGTAAATTTGTTACATGGAAATATTTCCCACTTGGTATATTCTTTATTTTTTTTACCACTAACAAAGTATATTTTTTATATATTAGACCATAAAGAACACGTATAAACTACCAAAAAAAAAAAAAAAAAAAAAAAAAATA